>NC_088884.1:114444721-114747751 GCF_037157495.1 Lathamus discolor
ATGATATCTTTTCAAAGTGCTATATAAACAGCTCTAAGATTTCATAGACAGAGCTAGTGTGCAATAAAAAAAACCCAGAGATGTAGTGTGCTGAAAGTACGTTATCTGAGGTTTTCTGAGCTTTATACTATCTTGCCACTGTATCCTTTATGAGAGCTGTATAAAAGGACTGATGAAAAATCACTGAGGAGTTTAGAAAGCATTCCAAACTTGTCTGCTTTCCAGCAGAGTCCCACTGAGGTTAAGCACCACACTTTGCTTATTACCGTAATTACCAATTGCATTTTTAAGTTTGGTTGCATGCTTGTAATAAATAATAGCTTGGGAGAATTGTTTGCCTGTTTGCGTGTTGGAGTTTTTAAACGAATTCCCTCTAGTGAACTTAAAATCTAGATGTCAGAGAGTTCATTTCAAAGACTGCCAGCAATTAACATGTGATCTAAAGCAATCACAAAACCAAACTGTGCAAGGAACTTGAGTATTTCTCTACTCGGAAAGATGATAGAGGATTTTTTGGGTCAGTTTTCCACTGGTAATCACCAACAGAGGACAACTTTGTGTCAAAGGTCAGTGTTTATTTTCAACTTATGAAGATTTGCTCTTCAGGGAAAGACATGCCTTTGTGGGAAGTCATGTCTTATTTCGAAAGACAAAACCATAGCCTTCAACGGTGGGCAGTAGGGCAAAAAACAAACATTTTACACTACTTGCAGTTTTTTTAAGAGAAAGTCTTTCTCATGGGAAGAAGATCCAGTGACAAGAACTCATTAAAGGCCAGGGCCAGCCCCAGCAGTCTCCCTGACTAGTAGGGCTCTCATATTATTACAAGTGTATTTTGTTCTGCTCCAATGCAAGCATTTACGTGACTTATGCATAGCTTAAACTGGTTTACTGTATGTTTTTTTCCAGTATTTTTACCAGAAATCATTCTCATGTGAGAAAAGAGAGCTATGAATATATGGACCCATCTACCTGTAGATTCAAAGAGCTTATAAAATACGCAGTTATTACCCACTAATGTGAGTTTTCTGTCACGTGAGAATTGCTGGTAAAATAAGGAACCTGGCATTGACTTTATTTATTTGATTTTTATTCTGTTTTTAGCTTCTATGCAAGAGATCTTCTCTAGCTGTAACTATTTAAATTATCTCAGCTTATTATTTGGGGCAACTCCTAACTTAATCCTCATGTAGGCAAAACTACTGATTTCACTGGATTCATTTCAACAAACCCATTATGACACTAAGTTTTGATGACACATATGACAATAATCAAAATAATGGCAATATCTGCTGGACCTCAGAGAACAAAATACGCAAGAGTAAACAAGCTTCTACAGTGAAAAAAGTATGTAATATAGTGTACAATAAAAATTTCATGCACTTTGTAGGAAAACACAATTAATAAAATACTTGATATATACTTCACATTGTGTATATGCTATAAAGTATATGGTTATTATTATTTTTAATTCTATATGTGAGTTATTTGCCACTAAACTGATTTATAATCCCTGCAAAATCCTACCGTATTTCTATTCCTTCTCTAGACATAAGTAGTTACTGTATAAACTAAGCAGCAGAGGACGTATCTCTTCCATTATCTAATTCACAAGCTAAAATACCTCTTCTTTTCTCTAAGAATTTCTTTGTAGCAACTTATATTCTACAGGTTGTTCCCTTCATAGTTTTTTTGTTCAGTCGAATGGGATGTCTACTAGTACATTTACAGTACTTAAACATGCAGCTAGTGCTTTGATGATTTTGTGGAAGCTTCTTGACCATAATATCTAATATTTTTCCAAGAACATTTCTCTACCCAGCTTGTCTCAGGAGGATCCTGGTTCATCTAAATACTTAAATTTGCATTTAACTTTAAGTGCATAGGAGAATACTCTTGAAATCAGCTAGTTCTTCTAAATTAAGCAGGAGCTTGAGAACCTTGTTAAATTAGGGTATACGTGCCTTAAGAGATGCTGAGATAACTGCAGAAGCTCTTGGGTTTGTTGGGCTTTGTGGTTCTTTTTCCTGTTTTTAATTTTTTGCCCCCCTCCCCTTTTTTTTTAAAGGCTCTTATCTGATTGAGATAAATTTTCCAGAATTAGCAGAAATTGTGACACCAACGGTGCTACTTGCACATTTTTCACATTTGTTATGCTCAATTTGAATAAATGGTGCAGCTAATATTGCATTTCCTTTTATTTATGTGACCTGGTTTCTATAGTAGCCAGGCTTCTTTTCACCTCATATCTGCTATGTCCACACTGCGGACAGAAAAGGCTGGGGAAGGAAAAACTCCGAAGAAAAGATACAGACATTAAATCATAGAGAAACTAAACTGTTCTTACCTGAAACCAGGAAAGGTTTGGGAAGGAATAGGAGTGCTGGTAGAGAGCAGGAAGAAAATAGGCCAGTTTGGACAGAACAACTAAGTGATGCCCCTCACTGAGGGCATATGGCAAAACCACACAGAAAACCTTACATATGCTTCATGGGACAAGTAAAAGATACTTTTTCATTCTAATGAGTAGAGGCAGCTTTTCAAAATGACTATTTGTTGCATAACTCACTGATAATAATATTTGTTGATTTGTGTATTAGCAAACACATCTTCACTAATAGATGTTTTTATCATTTGACAAGTTACAGAATGTTTCTCCACAGTGAACAAAGAAAATATCAGTAGATATTTTCCTAATGCAAATACAGAGAATTGACAAAGAATCTAGAAGATAATAGACATTTTAAATTGTTAAACTTTTAAACTGAGAAGATTTTCTCAAAGGTACCTTAATTAACCAATGAACTGTAGTTATAATTAAATCCATTTAGTTTAAAATTTAGTGCCCAAATAATTTCTTTAAAGTAAGTAAAATTTACTTCAGCTGTAATTATGGTATATCCTTCCAGTTACAGCATTTCTCTACCAACTCTCTTCCATCTCATACTTTTCAGGGGGTTAATTAATTTCATGTCCAAATAAGTTAAAATAATATTTATTTTATTATTATCACCCTAGTAAAATTAAATTGGCAAGCATTTTAATTCTAACCAAATGCCATAGTATCTCCTTCTCTTTTAGATTTTATTTCGTATACCATCAGACTGAAGTTGCAGCACCAGACTGGCCTTGCACACTTGGCTGCTTCCTTTCTCCCCAAGCTCAGCAGCAGCTGATTTACTCAGTTGTTTAAATAGACTGGCAGGCTGAGCTACTGCTGGTGTTCAACAGTCGGCCTCACCTGTTCAACCTATTCCTGCCAAATTCAAAGGAGTTTTTTTATCATCTTCTTTTTAAATAACACAATGCTGGAATATTGAGCTTGCACACAGTACCACATTAAGCAAAAAACATGCTAGAGGGCATGATTTGGATTGCTCGGAAACTAGAAAAATGGGTGGGAAAAAACAGAACTCAGGTCCAATAGGACCATTTAAAGATATTATCCGGTGGAAATTACAGCTGAGGGGAACAAGTATTGAGGCAGCAGTATAGTGGGGTACAAGCTGGACCTAAATCAACACTGTCAAGCCATGGCATGAGGAAATCACTACTCTTAGCTGTGTTAATGCAAACAGCTGCAAGAAACTTCAAATGACTTATTGAACCATCCAGCACCAGCAGTGCTGAATTTAAGCACTATGCCTTGCTTCGGGCAATGTTCTGCAGGAAAGGCGCATGTTCATGGAAGGTGGACTAGAGAAGAGAAAATAAAGTATTCAAAAGCCTAGAGAATGCGAACCCATAAGGAAGAGCTGAAAGAGCTGGCTTTTAGTTTGGAAAAGTGAAGCCTGAAAGGAAGAATGGTGAAAGACTGTGAAGGATAATGCACTACTCTTGTGAAGGAGTGCCACAAAAACCAAATGTGAATGTATCACTCTTCACATCTGTGAGTGATAGAAAAAGGTGCAAAATGGGCTTAAATTTCAGAAAAGAGGTTATAAGCACATTTGCAGGAAAGCTTTCTATAGACAAGGAGAGCGAACCAATGTTAGACCTAACCTGAGAAAGCTACAGAGCCCTCATTACTATGTATTTAAAAAAAACACAACAAACAAACAAGGACAAGCATCTGTCAGCATCTGACCTTATTTTGAGGTAGAGATATGAAACTAGATGACTTCTCAAGATTAATCTAGTTCTCTTTCGTGTAAGCAAATGGTTTAATTGGCTATTCTCCACATACTCTTTTCATGGATAGAGATCCTATGGTTCCAAAAGAGACTGGTGATCCTGTAATTTCTTGACCTTGTGATTAGGTGGGAGCTTTGAAACATTCTAAAGTAATCCCTAGGCTCTTTCTAGTCGTGCTCCTAGAACTCCTCTAAAAGCATTTTGGCCACAAGAAACTGCAGAAGTTCAGCAAATTAAGTTTTAACCTTAGTTATTCTTTTATCAGCGATAATCACCTTTAAACTGCATCTTCCATGCCACAGGGATCCTTAGTTGCTTGCTTTAGCCAGAATTAGGGTTCCTCTGCACACCCCACGTAATGGGCAAAGTGCTTAGAAATTCCCTCACTTACTTATACTTCTACAGCATCTTATCTTCCAAAGTGCTTGATGATGCCACATTGACACCTCAGTGAAATGGAATCAGTTCTGAGTAGAGAAGAAAAATGCTGCAGGAAGAGTAGAAAAGTAATTCTGGCAATGACAAGAAGAAATAGCAAGGCTATATCTTTGGCATGCACAGTGCAGGCACACCCTCATCTGAAGGATGTCATTCAGAAGAATTACTTACTTCTAAATGCATTCCCTGAATATATTGCTCCACAAACCATGATTATGCAGAGTTCAACTATATCCCATTTGAGTTCTCCTAAAACTCTAATGCATAACAGTAGGAAAGCAAACTGCATTTTCTAAATGTCAGAAAAGCTTAATAAAACTAAAGAAGGATATGAATGTGCCTATCTTTTACTTGGACCTGTAATTCGTAGTCATCAGTGATGACGTTCATTACCGAAACACAGTGCAATGACTGAAGAATCTAATTCAAATTGTGTGCAGTAACTAAAAAATAAATGCAATCCTAATTCCACAGGCAGAGTCTCTATGCCAGACCCTTAATAAACATAAATTATCAGCTGAGGATCTGGACCAGCCTTGCTCTATCTTCCTCTCAATTTAAAAGAAAATACCATTAATTGTACATAAAAGATACTGATGCTTCTATTTTAATTAAGCACAGCAGGACTTTTATATTTTTATGGCACTGCCTAAAAGGAGCTCAGAGATCAACCTAATCAAAGATTCGAGACTGCTCGTAGAGGACCTAAAGATGGAAAGAGTCATTATGAGTCCAAGATTAGTACTAACTATGATGCTAGTGATTGCTGACACTTACAAAAGTGTCTGTCTGTAATACACATGAAAAGCAAAAAGAGATGCTTGGCAAATATAAATGCTAATGAAAAAACTTACATCTAAATAATGCCCGATGAGTTCATGAATTCAAATTATTTCTCAGAATCTTGTATTAACGATCATTTAATAGCTTGGTCAATGCAAGCTCGTTTCAAAGCCACCAGAACCTGTTCTCTCTATTCCAGAGCATGCAAGGTTAAGAAATGTCCAGTCCCAGCAACTGTCCATATGATACACTCTTGGAAATCTTGTGGTGAAACAATAGCCCACTTGCTCAAAACATACTACAAAACCCCATCTTTTTGCTTAACTGACCTATTTATTTACCCAGACTAAGCTCCTGCAAGTGCAGCTTGTCAGAAGAGTAACTGGGTTCACGGGCCATCAATCAATCAATCCAAATGGACAGAGAGGCTTATTCTGAAGATCAGCACAGAAGATTTCATGAAGAACCTGTAGGGGCCTGAAATACTTAGAGATGTAAATAAATGCACTGTGATGTCTCTGAGTGTTGCTATGAATAAGTTAAAGGGACACTGTCAAGGTTGTTTGGCTAAGAGATTGTTAGGCACAAAATTTAAAACAAATAAAACCCACACATGACTTAGTGTGTAACGCAGTAAAAACAAACCTAAACCAGCTATTGTTTGGCACCTCCTGCTTTAGTTGTGGTTCTTTTTGTTGTTGTTTGAGTGTTAGGTTTTTTTATGTATAATTCGGTTTGTTTTTAAATCCATGACCTTGAAAGGAGTTGGCTTTCCAAACAAATATATTGCAGGAATCAGGAGGACATGATATATGTGAGGCATTTTTTGGTAGGGAATTTTATTCTTGTTTATCAAAGTTAAATAATTGATGTTGGAAACCAGATCAAGCTTAAGAGCGTCACTAAAAAAGAATAAATTGGTGTTCAGTCAGAAGGTATAAACCAATGTGAGTTGTGAGTTTGAGACCTGCTAACCATTCCCTTAAAGCTGTTTTACTTCTGTATGGAGTCAGAGAACTAAAATTAATCATGCTGTATTTCACAGCCCAAAGGCTTTATAAATTAAAGAGGGCATCTTTAATCTCTTTCACAGATACGAAAAAGGGTACAGAAAACAGTATCTCACCAGGTGTTTCTTTTCTTCTTACAAAAGCCAAATATATGGCCAGTGTGTTTCTACTTGCACATCCAATAGAAAATACCTTTTTAAGGAAACACTTGAGTAACATTAAGTAGCAGAAAATAAAGTGGTCTCTCTATATTCATTTTGACAAACCTACAACAGGCTTTCTGTCAGAAGAACTTAATCCATGAAATGCACTCAGATCTGTTCTCTTGCTCTGGTATCTTTTAAACATAATTTTTCATCATAAGCAAAACCCAACCTTATGGAAAAATCAGTTACCTCCCCTTCAATATATACACCTTTGGTTTCGGTTTTGTTTTATTTTGCTTTCCCCAGTGGGGCTTTCAATCCTAATTTAGCCTTCTGTGTTAATCAATTCCAACATCACTATGCAAACTTTTTGTTTTGTTTTATCTAAAAAGATTGCTATTTTTATTATCTAAAAATGTAAAAAAAAAAAAACAAACAAAAACTTCCCACCGATACAGGGTAACTAAAAAAATGTATCACAGGCTATGCTTAATGCATGCACACACCTTATATTGATTTTGTTTATCATTGTCCTGGTATTTTTTAAATAGCCAGAACAGTATAGTCTAGTGGGAATTTTTCATGGTAGGATTAGGTTCTCTTGTTCATAAACTGCAATACACATTACAGGAATCTTTATCTAGGTTACATAATAGGTCACATATTGATTATTTATAACTGTGTTATTTAAATTAAAAAAAAAAAAAAAAGAGAGAAAATCAAGATAGCTTTTTGGTGCTGTTTCACACCAGGAAGATCACTGAATTTCTACTGCTCTAAAGGTTAAGATTGGGACAATTTTTGGTTTGACCAAAATAAACATTAACACATATGGCCTCACATCTAATACTTAAAACCCAATTCTATAAAAGTTAACGTCATACAAGGGATGCCTTCCTCACAGACACCTTAGAAAACTTCTTCCACAAACATTACATCAAGTTTTAAGTGAATGCTAACGAAGAGATATTGTTAAAAAGATTTAAAAGTCAGAGGAAAAGCAGAAAGTGTGTGGTTGGATGATGGTATAAAATCGAATTTTCAAAATTAGTTATGAAAAATTACAGGCTTCAAAAGGGACTATTAAACCAAAGATGTATATATATAACTACTTAGGAGTTAAGTTTAGTCAGGAGATTCAGGTCATGTAAGTCTTAGCTGAAATTTCTGGACAAATGGACTCACTCTACACAGAAAAGTTTGTGGAGGCCTTAGAATAATATTGTCCCTATTTTACCAGCACTGGAAGCAGGCAGTATGATGGGAGTGACTGTAGAGCTGTCCTCATGTGTTGCCCAGCCCTCCTCACTGACCCTGTGTTGGGAGTCTCTGATGAAGCATTAGATGGAAGCTGCACATGGTTTATGCATCCAGCACTCTCAGCATACTGTATGAGAGTACCGGTGCGTGGTATGGCTGGAGCTTGGAAGACACAGATGGGTTTCATTCTACCTTCACAGAAGTGCTGCACTGCACCTGTGTAGCACATCAACACCCAACTCTGAGGTGCGGGTCCAAGTCAAGATGAGACTTGAGAAACTAAACTTCCCATGGTTTATACTAGAAATCAGTACAGAATGGCAAAGCACAAAGACAGGAAAGCAATACAAGCAGGTGCGCAACTGCTTTTTTCAGCAGCTTGAACTCACAAGGAGGGAATCTGTTTTTTTTCTAGCAGAAGTTGGCAGCTTGGTGGTGGTGGTGGTGTCCTAATTTGGCTGAAAACTTCCACGTTTGGATGATTCATTATTTGCTGCCTTCCAGAACTGCCATTATGGAAGGAATACTTTTTAAACTGAGACAACATGCACACTTAAACACATTGCAAAAGATGAGCTAGAAGCTGCAGAAAGAGGTTGTTTTTAATTTGCCAGGTTTGACTTTAGTGTTGCTTTTTTTGAATAGAACATGTAACAGACTCAACTGAGGAACTACCTAGAGCTTGATTCATTTTAGAGACAGAACTAACTCCTACCTAAATTCCTTAATTATTTCAGTACACAGGTGTGGTCCATCAAGCCATATATGTAAGAATGCGAACTATTTCTTCACACTTATATGAAACATATAGTCTTTATTACCCTGCAAACTTACTGTAATCCCCTCACAGCTAATTGTTTTGACATCCGTAGGGGGACTGACTTATTCTTCCAAAAATACAAGGTTTGGGAGACTATAAACTCCTACTCCCTTACTCTATTTGTGGAGTCAAAGAGGGAAGCGGATTTTCATTTACAGACAACTGACAACTTCTCACAAGTCTTAGTCCAGGACTCCACAATACATACACACATCCCCAGTTCTCCTCACCTCTACCCACCCCCAAAACAAAGGAGCTACCCCTGTGAATCTGAAGGATTCTATCTGAACATTTTCCAAAGAATTCCCATCTTTTTTTTTCTCAAAATAATAATTACACATTTCATTTTTTTCAGTAAAATAATTTATTGACAACTTTTACTTCTTTTACCCCTAATCTTCATTTTCACTACTGAAAAGCAAAAAGAAAAAGAAAAAAAATTAAAAAGCTATCTCCAAGGTCTAGTTCTGTCTCTTTACCTGAAAAACCTTAACTAATAGCTAATATGCCCCGATTTCCAGCAAATGATGTGATGCAGTTTTAGCATTCAGGTTTACAACTCTCTCTGTTCTATTCTCAATTTCTAATCCTCCACATCACCATCAGATAAGAGAACCTTAGATGTTACCTCAGCATTTCTCATGGACTTTGTATCTTCTTTATGGAAGAAAAGGTAAACCAGTCACCTTTTAAAATTAGGTTCAAATAGCTGACCTAGATCAAGTAGGTGAACAACTCTATTTATGAACTTCTAGAAACTGATCTTGTTTGGTCATATTTGATAGGACTGATCTTACTGTGTGTCACAAAACACTGTGCAGCTATCAAGTTTTCCCTGTTCCCTCCAGAGACACTCCAGACAGCAATTAATCTCACCCATGATGCACATATGTTCAAGTTTGGTCCTCTTTGAAAATAGGGCATAACTCCAGTCTAGCAGAGTAAGGCACAATTCATCACTTAGATATTATGCCCTATTTTCAAAGCATTAAGTACCCAGTCAGAGTTTACCCAAATAACCAGGCTTCAGGATTTAGAGGGATATGACATCTTTGTTATAATTCAATTACAATGAATGACAATTCAATGACAGGCTCAGAGCCTGAATATTGCAGAGCATGGAGGACCCAACATTAGAGACCATGAAAATTAAGAAAATAAAATGGTGCAAATTAGTAATACAGGAAGTTAAAACACTGATTGCAGAAGAGTAAGAATTAAGCCATCACTTCTTGATGCAGACAAGTCACTTTAAAAACAGGATCAGGCTTTATTACCATTACACACTCATGAGTGTAGTCTGGACAAATCGAACAATCACGAATTATATTCCCAAGCCACAAAAGTGAGATTGGAACAAAATGCACCAAATTAGTCAGCCTGAAATGGTTTTGATGATTTTAAAGGCCTTTTCCAACCTAAACGATTTTACAATTCTAATTTAAAAAAGTTGGGGTTTGTTGTTTTTTTTCCTTGTTTGGTGAGATTTTGCTTTTCTGTTTTGTAACTGGGGCTTGAAACTGTTATAAAAACTTACTTCCCAAATACTTTTTATGCAGTGATTTTCACCAAGATGTATTAGCAACATTAAAACACACCTCTGTTGAGGTTCAGAGGCAGGGGCTGCTTGTCAGAAAAGGTTTGTTTAATTTACTGTGCTTTTTTCGCACAGCTTGGACTATTACAAACAAGCATTCAAAGTTCTTAGTCAAAGTGAACCAGATCATTCAACTGTGGCTCCCACTGTGCTCACATTTACGCATGCATATGACTTCACTCACATGAGTAACCATCCTAACCTTTCTCTGTGATCAAACGTCAGAACTATATTAGGGTTTGCCTGTCACCAGAATGGGGAATAAACACAAATAGTCTAGTTATGAGCTATTGTAAAACTTTAAATAAAGAAACTTCAACTTCTATGCTGGAAATTATTAGAATTCAGTTTTGTCAGGATTTTTTTTCTGGGTGAGCATCAGATCTGAGAGAAGCCTGAAATCTTTCCAAGTGAGAATACTTTTTTGACAGCCCATTAATTTTGCCCTGCTCTCTATGTCATTTTGCTTGCCTTTCTGATCACTTCTGAATCACTGTGAAAAAGACATTTCAGAGTTATGTGGGAAGGTTTTTAGGGGCACCATACTAAAAGATAGATATTGAAAGGGAAGATGAGGAGTTACCGTCTGATGTTGCAGAGTTTACAGTTAAGATAAATTCACTCATCAATTCCTATCCTATCATCTTTCATTAGTCAGTTCAGTGCAGGGTCTGAACACCTCATGGGCTACTTGTCAAAGGGACCAAAAGAGAGATAAGAAATGATGTAAAACTATTTCCCTTGACAGCACCGACACAGATGGAGACTTCATTCTGACCATATTGTCTGCTTTAGTGCCATCCCTAAAGCCATTAACTATCATAATGATGGGGCTCAAGTTATTTATGTCTTCACAATTTCCTGATGGTTTTTGCAGCATTACATCAACATGCTGAGACCTACAGCAAGCCTTTTTATTTGTCCTTGAAGGTGGCTGCCACATGCAAAATGCTTGATCTAAGGTATTCACTTATCAGCAAAAGTACAATTGGGAGTTAAAACACCCATTTTGTACAGTAACTGATCTAACACGAAGTAGAAATGTTACACTCATTTGCTGCATATCTGTGTTTTTGTGTGTCAGGGCTTGAGGATTTTTTTAACCTTTCTGGCATTTTACTGGTGATTAAAACCAGCAGATAACAGTTACTATTGATGATTTCCTATAACCTGTTTCACTTCAAATACTCTCGTGAAAATTATCATGCTTCCTGACTTACAAGAAAAATTTAGAACTAGTGGTCTCAAAATTACAATTTAATAAAAATAAAATATAGCAATGCAGACTGATAAAATTAAGAAATATCACTTCCACATTTCCCCCCTGTATTCCTATGCAGACAGTACAGAGCTTCCTAATTGCAGAGCTGCAACAAGCAGGTCCCTAATTCAAGATTTGGAAAAGAAAAATATATAAAATTGAAGATTTCAGCAAGTTAAGAAATAAGTGGGTGAGTGATATAGGGAGTGATATAGGGAAGGGCCATGACTACCTAACATTAGAATCATAGAACACAAGATTGGAAGGGACCTCAAGGATCATCTGGTCTAACCTTTCTTGGCAAAAGCACAGTCTAGACAAGATATTCCATCACCCTCTCCAGCCAAATCTTAAGAGTGTCCAACGCTGGGGAGTCCACCACTTCCCTGGTGAGATTATTCCAGTGGCTGATTTTTCTCATTGTGACAAATTTTCATTGCAATAACTTACAATAGGGAAAGTGATGTTCAAAACAGCCCAAAAATAAAATTAAAAAAAAAAAAAAAGAAAAAAAAGTTTATCAGACACTTTAATATCTCATTGTCGCAGTTTAAGCTATGTTGTTAAACCACGTGGCTTAATATCTCACGTCTTGTTTTAAGCCACGTTAAGTTTATGAAAATAATGTAATTTATCTACTCTGTGTCAAGGAGTTTCCCACTGTAGCAGGAACCCTGACAGCATGGAAGCAGAAAGAGCAAGATGGAACTACTAGCGTGATGCATTTTGTACTCCTAACACTTTTATCCCAGGTGTAGTTATGCCAGTTTTCAGGTGTCAGGCCAAATACAGCCCCTGGATGACACTCTCACAACCGCCAACAATTCCAATGAGGATGCCTGCGTATCTGCCACTGCAGGGCAGCGTTTGCCTCTTAAATCAGTGAAGGCATTGTAAGAGTTGTTTACATTCATGAAGCAAATTATGAAAGTGTCCTAAGAGGTTGTGAAATCTACCCCACTGTTTGTCTGATTTCATTTACTTAGAAACTGGCTTAAATTACCAGTCCTTTCAGTTAGCCTACGTGTGATCTGTGGAGACTCCCTTTCTGCTGTGTTCAACTTCCCCCACAAGAGGAGGTATTCACACCTGTGCTATTCATGGTGCTGTCTTTCAATACAGCATAGCAACCCAATTTTGATGTAATTGGAATGGTAGCTTCGATGCTCAGAGCTACTGTTCTGCAGAATTTAACAGGGAGATGTTTGGTCTCTGTAATCATGGTGATGTTTATAATTTGCTACAAAGTAATTCAGCTAATAGGATCTTAACTAGAGCAAGCTCCATGGTGAATGCATAGCATGAATGTGAGCATGTGCTGGATGAACAGTTGCTTGCAGGTGATAAAACTGGTTGCCAGCTTGAGTATCATGTAATTTAAGAGGATAATTTGCCAAAGTTGTTTGAATCCCATTACTAAAATACTTGAAACATTTAAATATCGAACACACCTAGTCAAAAGGTCTCAATCGAACAGGTAATTATTCATTTTAAACCTCGAGTTGCAGAGATACTGTGTAACAGCTGGACAAACTTATGACAGGCCAACTGTGTTTATGTGTATGTACACTTACAAGTGTATATACACATATGCATGCAAATTTACTCACAGCGCCCCTCTCTTCCCCCTCAGTAAATAATCCCTAGGATATGGACGTAGCAGGAATTTAAAATAACCTCTTAAAATAACTATGTCTTCCATATTAAAAAATATTTTACGTTCCTACATCCTTTAAAAATGGATCCTTTAAAATCTTTTGGGAAACCTGAAGGCAAGAGGCTGAGGCTCCTATTTCCATAAGTTTTTAAATAATATTAGAAGTCTGTGAAATTTTATCAATAACCATAGCTCACATACCTCCCAAATGAAGAATATAACCCTCTCTTTGCATTTACCTTTATGCACAGTTTTATCATTTTGAAGTCTGACATCGAGTAGTACTTTAGGGCTGGAAATGCTCCTGAAAGAAAGGCTTCCACTGGGAAGTTGGGAGCACTTCACTTGCCCTCCAACAGCCACATAAGACAACATTAGACACATGAAAAGGAAATGCATGAGGTGCTTCATGCAAATAATAATGCAATAACCACTAAAAAAATTAGTAGTACAGTACTTACATTTGCAAATATTTCTTCAAGAGGAAAGTTTAGTAGATTAAAATTCTAGTGATTTGTGGAGGGAAGGTGCATTTCATAGAATCATAGAATAGTTAGGGTTGGAAAGGACCTCAAGATCATCTAGTTCCAACCCTCCTGCCATGGGCAGGGACACCTCACACTAAACCATCCCGCCCAAGGCTTCATCCAACCTGGCCTTGAACACCGCCAGGCATGGAGCACTCACAACCCCCCTGGGCAACCGATTTCAGTGCCTCACCACCCTAACAGGAAAGAACTTCCTCCTTATGTTCAATCTAAACTTCCCCTGCTTAAGTTTTAACCCATTACCCCTTGTCCTGTATAACAGGACAGCTTCATGCGCCCTGCGGAACATCTGTGTCAAACAGATTCTAGTTCCTTCTGTGTTGTTTTTCATATACTGCCATCTAATTCTGGAATATTACAAACCAATCCCTTTGGAAAGCAATAAACTACAAAGACTGTATGCTTCCAGTGTATATAACATACCTAAACAAACATGCTAAGTGTTGGCTAGCCCTAAACTTGGTGCATATGTTGAATCCCAGCCACAAGCTTACTGGCAGAGAGATACAACATTTGCATAGTTGCAGAAATTGCCACTTTTTGCATTGTTTTCTCTTTTATTGGAGCAGACTGAACGACAGGCAGGGCTGCCAGAGAACAGTAGCTTTTGATTTCCTGTCACACAGAAGTCCTCCAGTGCAGAAGCCTGGCACTGGCAGGAACACTGAATGTGTTTAGTATTTGGACTCTTTTTTTCTTCATTCTTAGAATATAAAACAAAATAGAATTTCTTCCCTGATAAGAGGAAATGTGAGCTTGTAATGCACGTGCTCTGGAAGGCTCATACATTTTCTGTCACTAGTTGCAATCCTCAGCAGTGAAGGATGGAATAGGTTTTTCTAAAGATTAGAATGTAAGTGGGCGTACACCTGTACAGCCAAGCTCTTTATTGACAGCTTTCATTTCTGCTCCAACGGTGCATAAAAATGTGTGGCGTCAAAACACCAGCCCAATTTAGTTGACAGGCAACAGCCATATGCCTTTTCAAAGTAGAGGTTTAGAAAAGAAGCTCACACTAAATGAAAAGCTCCTACCTGCTCAACCTCTGTTCAATTAAATGACTGCTTTCACTGCAAATTTTGCTTCAAAATTCCTGTCATTCAGGATTTCTATGCATTTTTACAGCTCTGAATGTGTATATATGCTGGTTTGCAACGTGAAGAATCACATTCCACTTCACTGCCAGAAAGAAGATCAAATTTCCAAAGCCAGAGAGTGAACTCCGACGCACAGCAGTCTCTCCTGGTGTCCAGGCCACCCCTATGCTTGCCTCTATCTTTGCCCTCTGGGGTGTTTCTACTGTTGCTGAAGCTATCCCTTCAGGAGAATGTAGCAGGCATCAGTGAATCTGCTATATTTTCTTCATTTGGCTATAATCTTATACCACCACTGGAGGAATTACAAACAGCAACTTTCCCCTAAGACTTCTGCCACTGCATTCACCATACCATATGAATGCGTTCTACTTAAAAATCAGCATTAAGGTCCTTTGCTGACCATTCAGACCATTGCTAGCGCTTCTTCTTACAAGGATCATAACTTAGGGGAGTCTGAAACTACATTACCTGCATATACATGCACCAATCAGTTATGTCCTCTACTACCTCATTTGCACATCATAATCACTGATCTGTGCAAAAAACATGGAAAATGGGCATCTTGCAAACCACGCTAAACTGCTTGATAGGTACTTGTGCACTATATGCTAGCCTGAGCACCCATGTGCATTTGTCATAACTAGGCAATCTGGCTTCAGTAACTGTCCAGAACTGTCCAGCTCTAGAATCTGTATGTATACAAACCAATTTTAGAATCATAGAATCATTCAATGGTTTGGGTTGAAAGAGATCTTAAAGCTGACCTAGTTCCAACCCCCTGCCATGGGCAGGGACATCTTCCACTAGACCAGGTTGCTCAAAGCCCTACCCAGCCTGGCCTTGAACACTTCCTGAGATGGGGTATCCACAGCTTATCTGGGCAACCTGTTCAAATGTCTCCCCACCCTCATAGTAAAGATTTTTTTTTTCCTAACATCTAATCTAAATCTACCCTTTTTCAGCTTAAAGGCATTCCCTCTTGTCCTATCACTACAACCCTTGTAAAAAGTCCCTCTTCAGCTTTCTTGTAAGTCCCCTTTAGCTACTGGAAGGCTGCTATAAGGTCTCTCCAGAGCCTTCTCCAGGCTGAACAATCCCAACTTTTTCAGCCTGTCTCCACAGCAGAGGTGCTCCAGCCCTCTGATCATCTTTGTAACCATCCTCTGGACTTGGTCCAGCAGCTCCATGTCCTTCTTACGTTGGGGGCCCCAGAACTGCACACAGTCCTTCAGGTGGAATCACACAAGAGCAGAGTAGAGAGGCAGAATCACCTCCCTTGACCAGCTGGTCACCCTTCTTTTGATGTAGCCCAGGATAAGGTTGGCTTTTCGGGCTGCAAGCACACACTACCAGGTCATGTTGAGCTTCTTGTCAACCAACCCTGTTGTCCTTCTTCTCTCTCAATCCAGTTTCTACCCAGCCTGTATTTATGTTTGGGATTGTCCTGACCCAGATGCAATGCAGGATCTTGCACTTCGTATGGTTAAACTTCATGAGATTGGCATCAGCCCACCTCACAAGCCTGTCAAGATCCTTCTGGATAGTATCCCTTCCCTTCAGTGTATCGACCGACCCACACAGCTTGGCATCATGAGCAGACTTGCTGAGGGTGAACACAAACCCACTGTCCATATTACCAACAAAGATGTTGAACAGCGCCAGTTCCAACAATGACCCCTGAGGTACACCACTTGTCACTGGTCTCCAATTGGACAATGAGCCTTTAACCACAGTTCTGAGTGTGGCCATCCACCCAATTCCTTATCCACTGAGTGGTTCATCCGTCAAATCTATGCCTTTCCAATTTAGAGCAAGGAAATTTAGAGATAAGTGAAACTACATAACAAAAAAGGGCAAATTTCTTTTTAATGATACTCTGATAACAGTGGGGAAAAAAAATAAACTACAGTTCAAACAACCTCACCCCTATCACTTTAAAGTATTCCTTAGACTTTGTTTTAGTTATAGGAACACATTTTTCTTTGTTTCAGAGATATAACTAGAAATACCATTGACATCTGAGAATTTGAACTTGTCTAGGATTTTTTTTTTTTTTTACTTTAGAACTTTTCAGTTCCTCATTTCTCTATTTTTTAACAGTTGAAGTTAAATACAATAACCACTGAACTGACACTGCAAACTGCACTGTTCAACACAAACAACTATTTTTATTATTACTACTTAGAGACCAAAGTCAACATGAGGAAAGGGAACCCCCCATGTGAGAGAATCTTCAGATACAGAACTCATCCTTTCCTCAGCAATGGCCACTAGTTCAAATGCCATTTGGGGATGGAATTTTAGGAAAATCCATTATTCAAAATCCCGTTCAGGCCAACAACAATAAAACCTTCCCTATCTCCTAGGTACAATTTGTCCAACCTACATGCAAACTGAGCTTAATCATTTTGCTTCCTTGTATCAGCATGCGGATTTGAAGAAGTAGAGGACCTTTCAAGCAATACGAATAATCTTACTCTAAGCTCAGAAGAAAACAGGCAGGAAACATGCTGTTCTGACACAGAGGCGGTGTCTTTTCCTGGTATGCTTTAAGGGCAACACAGGGAAGATGTACCACATACCTGTTTGGGAAATTCATTCAGGAGCAGTGTTCCCAAGATAGGCTGGCAGATGTCTATATACAGACACAACCAGTCATCCGTCTGACCTATTCACCTCATGTAAGGTGAAAGGGGACATCATTTTATATTGTGTTATTTCTCAAGTCACAGAGAAAGAATGCTTGTTACTGGCCTTGTCTTTTGGAAATGTTAAAAAACCAAAAAACAAAAACCTAAAGGATTATACAAGGAGTGATTCTGGATCCAACAGAAAAGAAACCCGGCAAAGCTTTCCATTTTCACACGAGCCTCAAGAGATTTGCCCTCTAGTTTCCAAACTGAAGCCTAAATGGTGTTTTTACACTTTCTTTCCATTATTGTCCTTGCCTCACTGATGTGAATAGTGCCACTGAGTTAAGCGTCCTCAGTGTGACACAAGGGAATTGCAAAATACAACTGTTGGAATATGTTGCTACTCACTTGTGTTTACATGTTTTTTTAGAAGAAAGATTTGTGTCTTAAGAAAAATAAAGAGAGAGAAAGAGAGAGAGCAGGATGATTCCCAGTGGAGTTTTGAAGCATACCTAATAAGCTGATTTAGTAGCTAACAACTTTGAAAAAAAAAAAAAAGTCATTTGAATGCTTTAAAATAGTTTCTGCTCTCAAAGACTACCAGTATCAGGGGACTCTTTATCATGTTTCTGTCTCTGGATGTAGCTCATCCCAGTTGTTGAAAATGAGAATGGCTAGATGTGAATAAATCAGTGTTTTCACTTATACAAACTTCATGTCTGAAATGACATGAATGACCCCAATAACACACACCTCCTCCTGCTTATTTTATCTGCAGTTTTGTGGAGGTTTTTTTAAATGACCTATGGGGCTTCAGATCCTCTGTAAGTAAAAATGGAAAATGCTAAACGCTGCCAGGTTTCACACAGCATATGTGACTGGCAAACTCTCCCTGTTGTTTGACACTTGAATCATTTCATGCTAACTCTGTTTCCCTGCATACGCACAGACACCACCTGCATGGTCGCACATATGCATTTCACAATCATGGAGGGGTACACTGGACAATTGCATTTGCTTTGAAGACAGCTTCCCATCAAGTTAGCATATGGTGATAGCACACTGTGTGACAACTGGATGATTGGTTTCTGGGACAAACTCGAGCTTGCAGCCTTGAGAATAGCAAAGTAAGAGGTTTTTAGGGAGGTGACGCTCCTGCCTTTAGGAAGACAGCTGCCCAATGCAAGAGCATCTCCCAGAAGACTGGAATTGGCAATAGTTGGTACTATTCTTGACTGAAGAGAATAGCACACTGCAGAACAGATGACTGAATGTGAAATGAGGAGGGGTATCAATAAGAAGGTAGGAAAGGAAAATAAAAATCTTTGTTTCTCTCCTCTGCAGGATATGCAAGCAAATCAGATGATTGCTATGGAAGCAAATTAGCACCTTTTCCTGTTACACAACATTGTTGTCTGGAGTGCTAGACTCTGCCTTGTCTTCTTCTCCTTGCATAAATATGATCCTCAATTACTTCCTTTTGCTGAGCTTGCTGGAGTGCTGCACATGTCTGACATAAAATTACCTTTGGTCTCTTGTTTTCCAGTTTGTAACACGAGATGTGGGGAAATGATTGAACAGGACAAAACACCTAATGTACTAGTATTTGTCTAAGCCTGCTTGTCCCTCACTCTCTGAACCTACCAGATTTTGCATTCACTTCCACTCACCAACCACATAGTAATTTTCACTTTAAAAAAACAGGTAAAAAAGCCCCTTCACTGTCTCACAAACTTGATTGCTTATCTCTTCTTCTCCCATCATTTCCCTTGCATTTCCTCTGCCACCTTTTCCCTGTTTTCACTGGAATTCCTTCCCTCTTCTTCCACTCTGTGGTTCTCCATCAACCTTCTCATCCCTTAGTCCTTCTGATGAACATTCATTTTCTTTCTCATTTTACCTTGGGAATAAAGATAATAAATAGAAAAGTACACTGCTTAGTTGCGGCCCAGATAATAATGGGCCATTCTGTATGAAACACAGAAGACAGTCTTAGGGCAGGCATCTTAACATACTCAGTTCTCATCCTCAGGTCTATTTTAATGCTACGTAGCCAAACCAAACATAACTGGCCCATAATAAAATACCTGTCTGCTCCTTTCCTGTAGGTGACATCAGAAGAAAACATGTTTGGGAAGTACAGTATTTTCTTCTATCAGGAGTAAAGATATTTCATTTTCAGGTTTTCTTAAAAAATGCATGACATCCCTCTTTCATATACCAGTTTATCACTCAAACATAAAAATATATTAGCATAAATTAAATCACATTCTGAGGACAAATTCTTTTCTATTAACATAGTATTCCAAACCTGATTTTTTCTTCTTCAAGTGACGCCTTATTTCAATATCTCTCATTTGAAAACAGTATGTCAGAGTGGGATAGTGTCTTGATGCTCTCCAAAAAAACCCCATCTGAACTGAAAACTAACAACTGCATGTTTAACGTAGACTGAACCAACCAAACCTACTCCATAATACAACTGCCACTATATATAGTTTAAGTGAATTCCATTAATCTTAAAGACCTGAAATTGCATATAAACAATTGTATTATATATAAATATCTATATAATCCTATTTTATATAGCTTCATTTTTAAAAGAATGTTTACATATATTAAGTAGAAGAAAGAGACTGATGGGAGGAGAAGATCTAGATATGGCCTTCAAATAGACAAAAAATTGTTATTTTCCTTACAGACAGTTATAAATGTTCATTTATCTTAGTTTCTGAAGTGTTCACCTGGTAAGGTAGGGACCATAAATATCTGTTGTCAATTGCTTATTAAAAGCCCTCTTCCCTTGCACTCACATAGAACTCCTCCAGCTTCCTATTGACCTTTCTTCTATCTCCATAAAACCCCTGACTATTTGCATTTAAGGCTATCATTTTGTAAATGCAAATACATACATCAGTGGCAAGTACACTTGAGCTCCAGAATGGTTCCACTGCCCAGTATAAGCCTTCATAATTTTGGTAGGTGACCTTTGTTTCTGCTGGAACAAAGGATACAGTTCTAAGTGCTACAGACCTGTTCTTGCTGCAGCACAGTTCAGACAGTACAATGACAATGCCAGTACAGGTTTTTTTCTTCAATGCTTTACTTTCTGTCTAAGGTGAAAGAGATACAGTTATCATTGGTTTAACTGATGGAGCTAGTATCAGATATATACAGAGCAAATGGTTTAATCATTAGAACAGATGCTTCTGAGCTTACAGCCACGGATTTAAACCCCAACTGGGAATTCACTATTAGCCCTCTCATTAGCATAAATTGATTGCTCTGATTGGCTAATCACTTAATTAGGAAAGAGATCCTTAATACAGAACCATTTTAGAATAGTTTCTATAACTACAGGATTTTCTTAGGCACGTTCTGTTTAGACTTTAGACTACTTCTAACTTGCCATCTACACAGTTTTCAAAAATCTTGTATTATCATGAGTATACCACAGAGCATATTGACTTTCTTCAATTTTTGAAACTTGTAAAATGAGGAGAATAAAGAATTTTTGCTCAGCTTTCTACACAGATTTGGTCAAATTCTCCAATGCCCTTCTCCATCACAATGCAGAGTGTATTACAAAGTAAAG
This sequence comes from Lathamus discolor, assembly GCF_037157495.1. Lineage (NCBI taxonomy): Eukaryota > Metazoa > Chordata > Aves > Psittaciformes > Psittacidae > Lathamus > Lathamus discolor. Next base: position 114,465,701 of record NC_088884.1, read on the forward strand.
TTAAGTTTCGCTGTCACCTCCTTCACTGCCCTTAAATGCCCAAGCTAACACTGCCCCTGAATCACAGTGCAATATTGGGTGCAAAGCAGAAGACCCTGTGTTGCCTCAGAATGCAATTTAAGCTACCATCTGCATTCCTTACAAGGACTGCCCTAACAATGATATGATAGGAGGAGCCAAGTTTTCTAGTTAAAGGTAATAGATGATACGTTAGCCTGAAAAGGTATGAATAAGATATAAGGAAATTGTTTCAAAGGCCAGCCCAGCAACTCTCTGAAAGAATCCCATGGGGTCTGCCGCTTTCCCTCTCAGATGAGCCAGATTAACCGCCTCACTCAGTGGCATCACAAAGTAACTAGTTTAAAACAGCACTTCAAGAGCTTTTTAAAAGCAAGAATTAAGTGAGTCAGTCTCATTTAATTTCATTTAATGTAAGCAAGCCTCTGAACTGCATTCCTTTGCTCTAACACCGAGCTTGAAGCCTTGCTGGCTGATTAATGCCAAGCTGTTTGAAGTATACTCTTTTCTTATCTAGCACTGTGCAGGCCTCACTACAGCCTGGGGAGACCCACTGTTAAGTCAGAGCTTGGGGAGATTTTTGTCTGCTCTTCACAGAGGGGGATGGAGGCCAGATAAGCCCTATGCTATAAAACAGAAAACAAAATGAAAACCTGTTGCCAACACTAAAAAACTTGTTTATATGGAAACCAGGGGGAACACACCGCACTATAACACCTAGTTTCTCCTTCTGCCTACTCACGTATGACTTTCACTTCACCAATGCATGAATGTCCTCTCAATTGAAAATAATCAGGTACCATTACAAAAAATTTTATTTCTCTGCAGATGTCCTTTTAAATTCTATTTGAGCTTCTGACATAATATAAATGGGCATAATGATAAAAGCAAGGCCAGGAAATATTTGGTTAGCCTCCAAAAGGGTAGCTGTGAAGACCTGTGTCCCAGAGTGGGACAGTTAACTTCATATCATGTTCACAGTGAACTCACACTCTCTCTGATCTTTTGAAATCCACAGATATTATGGATCCCAAGGAAACAAAATTTACGGTACCAGCATTGGGAGCAACTTAAATATGTACAAATTTGTTTTAATACATACAAATTACATCAGTGATTATTTCCGCAGTTAAGATGGAGAAGAAAACTGCTCACTGGAAGCACATCCTGAAGGTATACTGCACTTTCTTTTCTGCTAGAAAGTTGTGTAAATACATGACTTTGATAGCATTAAATGATACTTTATTCTAGATGTTCAAAGCTGATGGGTGTTGGAGCCAAAGAAATGAAAACAATACATAAGCAGTTCTTGTCTTAACTTAGTATGACGGTTTTCTACAGTCACCAACTGAGAACAGTTCCCTTATCAACAGCATCCACAGAGATCAAGAGATAAAAACACTAAAATTGAAGGTCTTTCCTTATGGCTTTCAGCTGAACTTAAAAAAAGGCTTAGAACAGGTGAAAGAGTTCAGAAGCACCACATTCTAATAAAAGTTGACTGAAACACTTGTTTGTCAGTGCTGTTATGTTATTTGAAAGGATTGTGAAGCATTAATGGGCATAAGAGGGGAAAAAAAAAAAGAAAAGAAGAACACACACAAAAAAACCCAAAACAAATAAAAGAGTCTTCTTTTGAACTATACAATATCAGGAAAGTTTCTATCTCAAAAATACTTACAATAGGCGAAAGAAAAGAACTTCTGCACTTCTTTGTTGGCAAATCTCAACCATGCTTCAGGAAAACAACGTATTGTTTTGCTGACCAGATGAACAATAGGTGATCTTTCTTTATTATCTAAGAATGAATAAGATAATCTAAGATAAGAATAAGATGATCTAAGAATACAGAAGACAGTTTGAATGAAAAGAGGCTGTCTTCTATTAGATGAGCTGGTAGGGTTAGAAAAGAAGATGGGGTGGGGAAGAAAGAAGCATCAGATCAAAAGAACATACTGGCCCCAACACATACAGAAACTTTTGGGGACTTTCCTACATTGGATCCTTTTCCCTCCTCCCTTCTCACTTCCTCTCTCAAAAAATTTTACCTGGGATTACAGAACATGTTGCCCCTTATTACAAACTGTATGTCTTTAGATACCCGTTACTGCAGAGCACTATCTGACCACCACAGGTCACAGAATTACTCATTTTGGAGAAAAAGTCTGATCTAATGCTCATGTATGTAGAGAGGGTTGAGTCTGTCACTTTGGAAAATTCACGTGTTTGGTCTAGGTTCTAGCTAGTTACATAGTGTATCTACATCTAAAAAAACCAAATCTGAATGCAAAAAGCACATAAGATTATGAGAAAACATTTAAAGATTAAAATCATCTTTAGCATCAGTAATGTAGTTACTCAATGTGAATTTGAAAGTATATCTAATGAAGCCTTATGAAAATCTCTCTTCAAAGTCTGTAGATGAGTTGCTGTTGATTTTTCCCTTTTGTCACTGCTTTAGTCTCCATTATGTAATTTCAAATTTCTAGTATAAAACTGCTGCTTTTTCTCCTGCCCTCCTGTTGTGATTGGCTCTTCACCCCCCCCCCCAGAAAAAAAACCCAAAACAACGTATACTGCATTTTAATGTACATCACTGCTTCACTACAGATACTGAAGATTATTAGGCCGTGATCATACCTGAAAAACACTTTTCAAGCATGAAGGATATTGACTGAAATGGATTTTCTCCTTCTTTGCATCATGCAGAGCAACCCTATTCTTTACTGCACTTTTTAAGGGAACAAAGAGACAAAGTGGATTTGTCTCCATTCCTATTCACTGCCAGCCTTTAAACCTGAAATTTGCCAGAGTGAACAGGACTATAACTATAATATATATATATGTACATATATTTGGTGACACAAATTCCACTACAGTACTATGAAGTAGCTTTAAACAATGCGCAAAAAGGCTGCAGAAATATTATCTGCTATCTGTGAGCCCCATTAGTGAGGCCAGTGCAGTCTCATCACTCTCTTCCCACACACATGTTCTGACTTTGGCTGGGATAGAGTTGGTTTTCTTCACAGTAGCTGGTACGGGGCCATGTATTGGATTTGTGCTGGAAACAATGTTGATAACATAGGGATGATTAATTATTGCTGAGCAGTGCTTATAGAGAGTCAAGGCCTTTTCTGCTTCTGCCTCTCACCCCACCCCACCAGTGACTAGGCTGGGGGTGCACAAGGAGCTGGGAGAGGACACAGCTGTGACCACTGACCCCAGCTGAGCAAGGGGATATTCCATACTGTATGACATCATTCTCAGCATATAAAGCTGGGGTAAGAAGGAGGAAGGGGGGGATGTAGGGGGGTGGAAGGGGTGTTTGGAATTCCAGTGTTTTGTCTTCCCAAGTAATCATTGCACATGATGGATCCCTGCTTTCCTGGAGATGGCTGAACACCTGCCTGTCCACGTGAAGTCGTGAATGAATTCCTTACTTAGTTTTGCTTGTGTGCAGGGTTTTTGCTTTACCTATTGAACTCTCTTTATCTCAACCCACGAGTTTTCTCACTTTTACTCTTCCGATTCTCTCCCCCATTCCACAAGGGGGAAGTAAGTGAGAGGCTGCGTGGGGCTTAGTTGTCAGCTGGGGTTAAACCATGAAAACAGGTTAGTTCTGTCAATATGCTACTCTGTGGAATCAAACATAGATGAGAGATCTCATTACCTACCATACTTTTAAAGGGACTAGATTCTAGGGCTGTTGAGTGATCTGCCACATATAATTTCAACAGCATAAATCACAACGGCACTATGCACATGAAACCTAATACAAATATTCATCCTCTTTAACTGACCTTTGTCAAAGAAAATTTCCTAAATATCAGTTTTCTCCCGGAATCTTAAAAGAAAATAAATGTATTTCCACTGGTCTTGAGCTCAAAAATATCATTAACGCGGAGTTAATCCACTCTATATTAAAATTAGTATAATTAATTTGCAATATTAGTTATGCAATGAGCATAGTACATCACAATGTGGGTTTGAAGGACTGTGTTTCAGCCTTAGATATAAACTGTTTTCTTAAAGGCAAAATTTGGAGAGGAATGTTATCAGACTGATAGAGCAGGGGAATAACAACTTTTTCTAAACCTTTAATAGCACTGGATTTTTATATTTTTTTTTGGTGAAAAGTCTGTAGCAGATGTTTTTAAGACAGGCATCTCTTCCTCACATTATAGCTGGGATGCTATACTTGTACTCATGATTGATGTGCTTTCATGTTCCTACAGATTGTGCCATGCTTGTTTTTACAGTGTGGTGATTAGAGCATTAGGTGGTATCTTTCATGTTTATTACAATCCTAGGAAGGGACACTTTTCTACCATGGAACTGGTTTGTTAAAGCAGGAGGCAGAAAGACTGTTTCATTGTTTGGATTTTCAAGTTGGCTACTTAGAACTACATGGTTTTGTACAAATAACAACCTCTGCTTTTCCAGAATCGTCATCTGTACAGGCCAGAAGCTGCCCATATAAAGCCAATATGGATTCTTACAAAAATATCTCTTCCGAACAAAAGAAAAAATAAATTATATCATTGCTAGTAAACACAATTGTTATATACAACAAAATAAATTGCACTATATAAGCAGAGAAGAAAATGAGCACAGAGGCAAAACAGAGATCTGCGACTGAGCTAGACCTCACATTGAGATCAAACTGACAAAAGCAACATTCAAAAGCACCGCTTTATAATTCTGTGACTAAGGCATTTGGTGGTGCACTTTTTCAGAGAATACACTTGGTTGCTGACACCATGCATGAAAAACCGCTTCCGAAAATTCTCTGGCAATCAAATGATTTCATTAGGCTGATGCTTTCTTATTCATCGTCCACTGATTTATGCAGAGCACTACTTCAGATACTGGAAACGGAAAAAAAAAAGCCCACACACATTTGGGGGTTTATGTAGGTTTGGGGCTGAATTCAAAAGCAGACTTAGATGCTAACTGCTGGTTGCTACATCATCTTTTTTTTTGGCTAGTCCATGCGGTATAACCTATATTCCCCATGAAACACCTGGATTTCATGTATCTGGCCTGCACATGCTGAGTGGGCAATTGCCTACCAATGAGAAGAGCTGTGGACTACAGATCATATTAGATTTCATCTCTTTGTAATGCTTAATTATTCTGAAGAATCCTTCTGGCTCCTAGGAAACATCCTCTTACATTCTGCAGCACCTTCCAAAATGCTCATACTCCCTCATCTCCTCAAAAACTAAGAAAAAAATACTATCAGCCGCAATGATGCTGCTTCTCTACCTTTTTTATGCCTCACCCCACTACTCCACTTTTTTATATTGTTTACACTGAAGCTGCTCCATTCTACAAAAAAAAAAAATATTTAGGATTCACTGTGCCAGAAACAGAAGGAAACCCTATAGGACTGTGAGGAAGTCTGATCAGAGCACTCACTGGGCAACAGGCTGTCACAAGACCCGTTTCTGCACTTCATCAAATTAACACTTACTACAGCTTTCTAGAGATCAGAGATCTGTTCCAGATGAGACTCTTCAATTTATTAAGATTGTAAAAGCATCTAAGCCTAAAAACTAGACTGAAATGGTACAGCTGAGTCCCAGTAACACAGAGATTCTTCAATAGCCAAACTCAGGATTCTAAAAATCAAATCTAACATGTTAAGGGGTCCCAGATGTTATTCTATGAAGGGCTGTTTCTCAGCTATTTATATTAAACATAGGGCTAGGGCCGTTTCCACTTCAAAACTATGGCTTTCCTCACTAGTGTCCCTTAGTTCTTTCATGATCCTCTAGATGGAAGACACTCCAAGATTGAAAACACTGTTGTGCGGTATGAATGGTACATATGAAAGCTTTTCCTATTCCCTAGCTCCCAGCCTCATGGGCCTACAAAACTGCTTTAAACTGAGACAGATTAAGGAAAAACAAAAAAATAAATCAAACCAACATAACCAAACAACAAAACAAAACAGGTCTGCTGAGACAGCACCACTTCCCATTTGTCTGTTAAGCCTGCCCAAGTAATTTTCTGCTTTTTTCCTTTGATTTGAGGGATAGCCATTGTGATTGTCTGATCTCCATACATAATCTCTGTTGCCACTTGCTGTGCATTGGCTTTTAGAAAAAAGCTGCAAGTGTTGAGAAATGAAGAGAGTCTTACAGAAATTTATGATATAAGTGTCAATAAAGAAAGTCACTATTTTAGTCTGTAACATACAGTGCAATATTCATTTTAGAGATCTCAATTACTGCTGATCATTGGCTTGTTAAAAATTTCAAAGGACAGCAAGGTCTGATGCACTTCATCTGCTGTGGTTGTACATTCTGCTTCCATATGCCAGTCATTAGTTCCATTTCACTTCTATCCAGGATGGGGCTTTGCAAGCTAATCTATGTCATCATGTGATGTGCTTGAAAATGACAGCTCTCTTCAATGAGAAGCTGATGAAAATTGCAACCACGAAGAACGGAGTGAAGGGGAGGACACCTAAAGCCAATGGATTTCTCAGAACTTTGGCATGGTGCCCACTGATAGCAAAACAGGCACCAACAGACACAAGAAACAGCTGACAACAACAGTTAAACCAGTCTTGGGCTCCATAGGAATCAATCACTGGAAGCCATGGCAGCTTACAAGAGCCTCTGGTGGGAATTTTTAGACAAAAGACCCAAACAGCTTGCAATGTTCTCATTATCTGCAAAACAAAGTGTGTTAATAAGTATGCCAAAGCACTGCCTGTTTCTGAAGTCTGTACGCTGCAGACCTTTCTTCTTTTCATCACTGAAAGTTGGAAAAATATTATCTTTAACAGGCGAGAAAGCTGGTCTGGGCACAAGGGGCAGCTTAATACGAAGAACACTTGAGCCAAACTCATTTTCATTCTCTCTTGACTTCTTAAAAGAAATTTCTTCCATAAACCCGCATTTGTCTTATCATATATGGAACATTAAATGAACTACATATTACACCAAATTTAAATAGAAATAAGTCATGATTTGTCATTATGGACTTATTTTAAATAGAGTCAACAGTTTCTTGTAACTGTGGTCCTACTGTAATGTTGAAACAAAAATATTGCATGTGAAAACAAACAGGTATAACCGGTATGTGTATTGTTGCCTTCTCATCCTCTCCCCACTGCTACCAAATCTTAGAGGGAAAGATGACTCATTGTGAAGAAACATATGAATAATTAAGATCTACACTTCAATTACTTTTAGGCTTGATCCAAAGCCCGTTCATGTCAATAACAGATTTTGCCAGTTTTGAGGAGCCTGATGTGAACACATCCCAAACAAAGCTGCCATTCTAACCTTTTCACTTCAACACCAAGCAACTTATCCAAATATATATGCAGGTTACTCATATCTATAATCAGTATCAAAAGCATCATCATTAATACAAAAGAAATACACTACAGTAACTCCATAATCTAAGAACAATATGTGGGTTATGATCTTATTTTAGTAACTGCCTCAGTGTTCTTTAACTAGCTCATATCATGTGATAGGCAAGCCAGATAAAAACAATGCACTTTCTCTCTACTCCTGAATATGCAAAAATTACTAACGGGACATAAACTGCCCCCAAAACCATTAAAAGATGAAGGTTGTGCCATTTGTCAGTGGAAAGGTCATTCCACTAACATTTGGAATCATGTCTCATGATCTGACATATGACTTCACATCAAAATGACTTGAGCATATTAATACAGCATTTTTTCCTTCAGACCAGAATAAAGATTAATAATGTGGGTCCAGCTGATGCCACCCTCATGTACCCATCAGATAAAGGGAGTAGAAAAACAGCAAATAATTTTCTAAACATTCTTCTCTAGATATGGAAAATTCTACATCTATAAAAGTTTGCCATCCTTCTCTCTCCCTTTGTCTCTCCTTTTAGGGAGATACAAGGCTCAATGAATGCTGTAGAGTTTGGAAGGAAAGGAATAAAAACTGTATAACGCCACACACCTTTTTTTCTACCCTGCCACTCATAGATCACAAATGCCTCAATACTGATCCCTGGGCAACACCACTTGTGACTGGCTGCAAACAGGATTTAATTCCATTCACCACCACTCTTTGGGCCCAAACCAATCAGATAGTTTTTTACCCAGTGAAGAGCACACCTGTCCAAGCCACAAGCAGCCAGTTTCTCCAGTGGAATGCTGTGGCAAATATTGTCAAGGCTTTGCTAAAGTCTGGGTAGACAAAATCTACAGCTTTGGGGGATTAGAAACCTTAATTCCATGTGAGCATTCTCAGGCACTTTTGTGGTTTCTAATATATCAATAACCCTTGTGTGTCTTGGCTGCCACATGGATCTCCATCCCTGACCTCCATTGAAACAGCAGACCAAAGGACCTCGCTAGCACACTGTTCCTCAAACACTGGCATGGTACCCCCAGGCTTATCTCTAGCAAGCCTGATTTTATCCCTTTCCCCCTTCAAATATAGTTTAACGCTCTTTCAACGAGTCCTTCTAACCTCCTCTTTTGAGAGAGGTGTACCACACCTGCTGCCAGAAGGCCTGGTGTTTTGTGAATCAACCCATGATCATAAAACCCCAAATTCTGCCAATGACACCAGGCTTGAAGCCAGCTATTAATCTGCTGGCAACTAGCATCTGCTTATGACCTTGCCAACTTTTAACATCAGTCCCAAAGCACCCTGAACAGGCAGCTTTATGAAAATACATCCCCAGCAGTACACAGTCTCAGAAGCAGAAGAGTTAAAACTGAAGAGAGTGCTCAGGCATAGGGGGGCTGGGTGAAAACGAGGAACTTGGTAGAAAAAAAAAATACAGCAAAAGGACATCAACATGGAACGGGAGCACCCACGAACCAGTTTGACCCCAGGAATGTAGTCCTTCAGATTTATAGCTACATCAGTACACAGGTCAGGTAACATGAGCACAGTGGTGGTTCACTCCTTTATACCCACACGGCTGCCGGCAAAATGTATTGGCTTGGTATTTCTGAAGATTCTCAGCTCTAAGTAGCTTCTGTGGGCTCATTTTATCACATGCAGGCTGCTTCATCTTTTGTAATCATCCTGGTTACAGGCCAGAAAGTGAGTCCTACTGGACTGCCCTCTACATGGGTAAATAACTTCTGGAATTCTAATTTAACAGCTGCTATGTTTTGGGAGTAATCATTCTACATGCATCTATTGATACTTGCCTAAGTCCCAAAGCCAGTTAATGAACAGTAATAATAGAATCATAGAATAGTTAGGGTTGGCAAGGACCTTGTCCTGGGTTCAGCAGTAGCAGTCATTTTTCCCCTTCTTAGTAGCTGGTGCAGTGCTGTGGTTTTGACTTTCAGCCTGGGAACAGCGCTGATAACACCGATGGTTTTAGTTGTTGCTCAGTAATGTTTACTCTGACCAAGGAGTTTCTGAGTCTCATGCTCTGCCAGGGAGGAGGGGAAGCTGGGAGGAAGCAGAGACAGGACACCTGACCCAAACTAGCCAAAGGGGTATTTCATAGCACAGCACGTCATGCCCAGGATGTAGAACTGGGGGCAGTTACCCAGAAGGGCTAGATCACTGCTCGGGTCGGGCCGGGTATTGGTCAGTGGGAGGTGAGTGGTTGCAGTCCCTTCCCTTGTTATTTCCCTTATCATTATCATTATTGGTGGTAGCAGTAGTGATTTGTGTTATACCTTAGTTAATGGACTGCTCTTATCTCAACCCATGGGAGTTACATTTCTTCTATTCTGCTCCACATCCCTCTGGGAGAGGGGCGAGGAAAGGGGAGGGGGGAAGTGCAGGCTGCGTGGGTGTTTTTCTGGGTTGCCAACTGGGTTTAAACCATGACACACCTTAAGTTCATCTAGCTCCAACCCCCCTGCCATGGGCAGGGACACCTCACACTAAGCCATGTCACCCAAGGCTCTGTACAACCTGGCCTTGGACACCGTCAGGGGTAGAGCATTCACAACTTCCCTGGCAACCGATTCCAATGCCTCACCACCCTCACAGTAAAGAACTTCTTCCTTGTATCCAATCTAAACTTCCCCTGTTTAAGTTTTAACACATTGCACCTTGTCCTGTCACTACAGTCCCTGATGAAGAGTCCCTCCCCAGCATCCCTATAGGCCCCCTTCAGATACTGGAAGGCTGCTATGAGGTCTCCACGCAGCCTTCTCTTCTCCAGGCTGAACAGCACCAACTTTCTCAGCCTATCTTCATACTGGAGGTGCTCCAGTCGCCCAACCATCCTTGTGGCCCTCCAATAATAATGACAATTGTTTGATTTAGTTTTCTTCTAAAAACCTGTTTTTAATGATTAATACTGTTGATTCCTTCTGACATTATTCTTCAAAACAACAGGGAAAAAAAACAACCAAACAAACAAAAAAAAAAAACAAACATGAACCAAAACAACCACACACAAAAAACACCCACCTAACAAACCCAAAATCACAACCCACAAAAAAGCCCTGCACATAAACTAACAACTTGTTCTTCAGGTAAAGTGAAGGATTTTTTTAAGGGGCAGCATTTTTTAGAACATTACTTCATTCATCCACCTACATATCTATTCTGGGCAAGGCAGGAAAGACACCATCTCAGTCTATCCAGGAAAGTAAACTGTGATTATGCCAGTTTGTAAAGATTACTGGTTCGTGAGTGTTACTTGAATGTAACGCTTCCCCCTCCCAGTTCCTAGAAAGCAGTTTGGCTGACTTCATCACAATGAATCAAAACCTTAACAAAGATGTATTTTCTTTAACGAGAAGCCCCAATCCACAAATATTTTACCACATGAACACACAGGATAAACATGAAGTAGTTATGCTGGCAAAAGAGGCTGACAAGAACCTCATGAAGTTCAACAAAGCACAGTGCAAAGTCCTGCATCTGGACCGGAACAATCTCATATAACAACTAATATAGGCTAGGAGCCATACAGCTGGGAAGTAGCTGTGCAGAAAGGCAACTGGGCTCCTGATGGACACCAATATGACCAAGAGTCAGCAATGTGGTAAATAAGGCTAATGGTATCCTGGACTGCAATAGAGAAAACTATTGCCAGCAGGTTGAGGGAGGGGATGCTCCCCGTGTGCTCAGCACTGGGGAGTTCACACGTGGAGTGCTGGGTCCTGTTCTGGGCTCCTCAGTTCAAGAGAGACAAGGACATCCTGAAGAGAGTCCAGCAGAGGGCCACAAAGATGACTAGGAGACTGGAGCTTCTCTCCTATGAGGAAAGGCTAAGAGAGTTGGGCCTCTTCAGCCTGGAGAAGAAAAGGCTCAGGGGGATCTCATCCATGTGTATAAATAACTGAAGGCAGGGTACAAACTGGACAGAGACAGGCTCTTTTCAGTGGTGTCCACTGATAGGAACAGAGGCCATGGGCACAAGCTGAAACACAGGAGGTTTCCTCTGAACAGCCAGAACACTTTTTCACTTGGAGAGTGACCACCCGTTGGTGCAGTCTGCCCAGAGATGTGCTGGGGTCTCCTCCTTTTGCGATATTAAAAAGCAGCCTGGAATCAGTCCTGGACAACTGACTCTAAGTTGCCCATTTGAGATGGAGGATTAGACCAGATGACCTCCAGAGATCCCTTCCAGCCTTAACCTGTGCTTCTGTAATAGAATCATAGAGTAGTTATATAACTTTTACTGGCACTTTGTCCCAGGCTGGTGGAAATTAGCTAGCTGTACAAAACTGTCAGTAAAAGAAGCCAAGGCAAGCAGTACTCCTTTCTTAACAAGATGGATCCCCTTAGCAGGCCATAATATCCAAGACTTTTTCCTTATTATCTCTTTCTTTTTCCCTGTTATTTTTTTTTCTCTCATAAAGTCAAAAGAAAAACATGATTCATACAACAACAGATGGTGACAAAAAACAACTCTCTACACAGGAACGCAGGTGATGTCAGCAGTCATTCATCTCAGCTTAATAAGCTACATTCAGTGCTTCAGTGGAGTAAAGATGAGGATCCATTCCATATAAACTGTTGGCTTTACATAAGTCACAGCTATACTATATGCCTAACATATAACCTCAGGATAACTATAACCCAAGGACAAAATTTTCTTACGTGAGTTGTGATTTTTCATGCCTATCCTGATAAAATTCAAATATGACCAGATATTACCAAGACACTGGTGGCAGGAGGAAGGGATGTTTAAGTTGTCTTTAAAATGTTCCACACAGGAGAAAAACACTAGGTATCAAATTTACAATATGCATGTAAAACACTTGGCCAAATAGGCCATTATGATGTCATTTTAGAAATGCACAAAATCCAATTTTTCACTTACCAGACACCATTTTACCTTGGATAATTTGATTCCTGTGTTTGGTAGATTCTCCTCCATAGAACATTCTGATTATTTCCACACTTGGTTCTTAAAAGCATTTGCATTTGATAGCACTATAGTGGCTTAATTAGGGAATGGGGCTATTCCCAAGAGGGCATTTTGGAAACGCTCATCAAATTCACGTTCCTCACTCAAAAGCTAAGAGCCATACTCTCCAGTGCAGCTGTATTATCCCTAATAAACAGGTTTAGCCACAGAAAGGATCTGATTCCTATGCAGCATGACTAGAAACTACTGAAACACAAACAGGCAGAAGTAACCAAAAGTTATGGGTCTTTGCTCTAAATAGTTAGTATCAAAATTTGATTCCTCATTATATAAAAGACCTGTTTGCTCAGGCTTTGTTCTGTTAAGGGTGTGCAACATCACCCTAGAAACACAATTAGTGGCAGCTGCATAGCAATCAAGTGCGCAAAGTTTTGTTTCTTACAGAACTTTCTCTTTTGATTTTAAAAGAATCCAGGGAAAGGCAAAAGCATCTTTAATTCTGTACATTCTTATAAACAACAATCTTAGTTTTAACTATGTCTATAAATATATTGAACTGCATGCAGAGCTAGTAGTATAGTTGAGAATCTGAGTTACTACCTTAAAGATGCCATGGGAGATTGACCATTATGTCTGTGATCTGGTTGCACTACCACCTGTGCTTAATTTTACATAAGAGAGGAGTCCTGCTGAAATCAAGTGAGCACCTTTTTTTATAAAGATTTAACCACATGCAGAAGCAAACAGCAATTTTTCGTTCCTTTAGGTATTATATTTCATTATTGGTTCCCAGTTTTGGCCAAATATGCTTAAATGTATTTGTAAGGTGTTATATGCCTGAAATAATCACACAGTATTTAACAGAACCAATCTAAACCCATGACAGTTAATGAAATTACTTGGCTTTTTCCTAGCCCATAGTGAATTTCAAAACTATTACCATACTGAAACTTATTTTTAAAACAAACAACCAACCAATCCACTGTTGATGCAGGACAGAGAGTACCAAGAAACAAGAGAAGTAAGAAATAGGCACGAATTTACTGCATTGAAAATTTAAAGTGCTGATCAAGAAATAGCATAACTCTTTTCCTAGCTATAGATGCTTCAGTTCAGTCCTGCATTATACTTGATACTGTATAAAATATGCCTACACATTAGAACGTACTGTTCTGATACAGTCTTATCAAGGAAGGTAAAGAATGTGAGTGAAACTGAAAGAGAGGTGAATTCATTTGTCCTCTCTCACACACTTCCCCTCTGAACAGTGCCCCAATTCCCAGTCACTGGTCCATAGAGCTGGAAAGCAGAACATTAGTTATTGTAAGATATCTTCATAATATATGTTGTGATCTATACTACTTTTGACCGCTGATTAAATTGTGAAAAATAATCCATGAAAGTGGATGGATGAGAAGCCTAGAGCAACTATGATATGAATCACTGCTTTCTGCAATTTCACTAAAATGGTAACTAAGAGTAGATCATTCATTTGACTGCTGGAATAAGAATTGTTTTTCCCCTGCAGTGTACCTGGAGAGACCCATATTAATTTTTGTTGAACCCCCCCAAACTGATTATTTTCATGCTACTATATATAGTACATTTTTGTGAAATATACAGAAATTATTTGTACAGAAAGATCCATAAAGCAAGGTACTTTAAACACCATGACTAATATTTAACTACTTTGTCTTCATCAGAAAAGCCACAACACATCAAGTTAGTTAACTAGACTTAGCAAGTTTCAATGGGAATTGTTAACTAAACCAGATACTTTCTACCTGAGCATCATAACATAAACAGAAATAGTCAGTTCACACTTGAAGAAAGACATTATATTTACTCATCTTTTCTAAGTCTGAATAGACACTAACACAGATCTCATTGCCCATGCAGCACGTCAAAAGAAGTGGCTAGTCGCTTTGTTCTGCTGTCAGTGATGGCGTACAAGGGACAGGCTTGGGGCAGCTTCTAACCCCTGTCAGAAATTACGAGCTACTCTGGAGATTAATCCAGATGATGGAAAGATAATCTTCTGTCTTCATACATCTGCATATCCATCTGCACAGCCTCTCAAGATCAGACACATTACTGACAAATGCCATAATAATTCTTTTTTTGCCTTACCTTTTATTGCACTTTCATGCCTGATGTACTCCCTATGGCTAGTAGGAAGATTATTTTTATATAAGCAACTAGGCAGAGCTGACTTATTTCATGGGCATTTGTAATTTTTCATCAGAACCACCAGAATGACCGTAAATCTTAGCAGCATAAAACCAGCTATTTTTGTATATGTCATTGGGGCATACAGATTTTCAATGGAATCAACAACCATAGATTATTTTGATCATTAATAAAAGTCAAAATTAATGTAAAAGACCAATGAATCATTATTTGTTTAGCATCATTATTTGTTCAGCATCATTATTTGTTCAGCCATCCCAGCAGCCAGAACTGACATCAAACTGGACAGGAAAACAGTTACCAAAATGCATATTTCTAAGATTTTTTCCAAATCCTCTTAGGACTCCTCAATGAGGAAAAATATTACTGTAAACAAACCAACCAACCATCCTTTATGATCATGACCATCTAAATATGACTAAATAAATATGACTAAATATTAGTGCAGGAATGCAATTACACAAATCTGCAGAGATCTTTTTAGCAGAGTTGCAAGAGCTCAGGTGCCCTATTTCAACAAGGGCTAAATCAGATGACAAAGAGTTATTTTCATCAGAACATAAGAGAAGAGCAAATATCCTATCATAAAGTTCAACAGAAGTGTTTCTCAAAGCACAGATGACTGAACAGGAAGTAAAGGGATTAAGCAGAGGCTAGAGAGGATACATTTACAGGAACCTCACACTCTAGTACCTGAATACCTTACAATCTATAATGTCCTACTGTTAGAACACCCTTATGAGAGAGAAAAACACCATGCTTCTGATTTTATCTTTAACTGAATTTAGATCATCTGAAAGCAAACACAATGCCCTTCACCACCCGCTTATCCCTTACTTGCCAGCTTTAACCCAAGTGGCAGAGGAGCAGTGGGAATTTGCAGCAGTATCATTCATGTCAAAGCAAGCTCACCGAAACAACTACTATAACTGCTTATTTCAATCTCTAGCTTTTTTCTCCTTTTAGATGTTGATATCTGTTATCCAGCAACCCTATCTGGAGGAACAGGGTGTGCTAAGGAACAACCACAAAAAAAAAAACTCTCAAGAAAATTCCTGAAATCGTGTACAATCATCTAACTTTGGAACTGGAAGTTGCCACTTTTCTTGTTTGAAAAAGAATGCTTTGGTTCCTAGGATAAGACGGAAGAGAAACTGAATACTGGAGCATACTAAAAGAGGATTCAAAGCATCAATGGTGGGACTTTCCTCAACCTACTATAGCACCTCATCACTGCTCTGGCAATTCATTCCAAAGCTGCTCTTAATTAAAAAGCTTCTTGAAAAGAAAGGCAAGATTTATTTCTATGGCTGGAATTTTGATGTGGGGAGCTCATTGTGGAAAGAGCATACTCTAGACTACAACAATAGACTTCACAAGCAGAGCATTATCACCACCTGCAGAAATCAGGTGTTTAGGCAAGAATTTACATAATTAATTTTAAGTTACAAGTCTAAATGAAAAAAATGTGAACTTTATATCTCTATATTCTGTTTGATTTGGAGGCTGATTGATACAAATGGTATATATGCATACACTACACTCTCTTTCCTTTGTCAAATAATGAATACTTTCGCAGAGTATGAAAACATGGGTCAGTTTCCACAGTCAAACCAAAGCCTAAGAAATGGCAAAACAAACTTCCTAAGATTTATAAGCTGCACAAGAAATACCTTTTTGGAGAGGAAACATTTCCTACAGGGAGATGAATCAGTGCTGTACCTCTTCTGGCCTGCTGCTCCCCACTGACCAAGTTCTCATAGAATCATAGGATAGTTTGGGTCGGAAGGGACCTTAAAGATCATCTAGTTCCAACCCCCCTGCCCTGGACAGGGACACCTTCCACTAGACCAAGTTGCCCAAAGCTCCATCCAGCCTGGCCTTGAACACCTACATACTCCTTACATTGCTATCCAAACTCCGTATTTATATAGTGTCAGAAATAACTGCCTTTGCAGAAAGGCCCTGGCTTGTACCCAGGCTTGTGTGAGTATCAACTGCAGGACACACACAAGTTGAGAGAACCTAACTGCAATAACTGACTTCTCGTACTCATGTGTCTGTAATAAATCACAAGAAAGTTGTGCTCCAAAATACATTTTTAAGTGAATGAAGGAAAACAGCTCTTCAGTAACTATGAAAAGTATTTCCATTAGGGCTCCATTTTAAATTCCTTCAACAGTATTCTTCCACACACAAAGGCTTTTGGCTTTTGAAGGGTGAAATTTCACAGCTTTTTTTTTAACTTAAGGTGACAGGCTTCATTCTTGTTTTTTATGAATGCTGAACACTCACAACTAGAAAGTCAACTATAATTTGAATTTCAGTTTTAAATTAATAACAGTGATCTTGGGGTCCTTTGCAACCCTAACTATGCTACGATTTTACGATTCTACTGTGGCAATGTTCACTCTTCAAATGTAAAACACACATATCTCCACATTCACTGGTTGAAAAAAAAATCTGAGGAATTCAGTGGTACAGTTTCCAAAATATATTTATTAAGACATATATTAAGGTGACTATGTTATGGCTCAGCTAATACCTAATTAATGTTAATTGCTAAATAAAATTAAGAAGTTGGGTAAGTACATGCAAAAGACTGATATTCTAATACAATTGAAGTTGTAGGGCAAAAGATTCTTTTTTCTTGTTATCATGCAGACCAAAAAACCTCAAGAAAGCATGTTAGTTGGAATCCTAATTAAACACAATACAACGTACACTGTAGCTCTGACATTTAACAAAATTTCATAGCCCCAGGGATCTAGTCTTGAACAGGAGCTTGAAATATGAATGAATTTGCAATTCCAACAACATTTAAACTGAGCTCAAGGTTAAAAATATGATTTTGAAGGCGGACAACTGAAAAAGTATGAGAAGGTTAAACAAAACACTAAGAGGCAGAAGCACAACACAAACCGATTTGAAAACTGAGTGATGTTTTTTACCTATGCAGTTTTAATTATCATTGTGCAAAGAATGTGCTAACAAAAATGTATGATAGCATACCAAATCCTAGGATGAAAAATAAGTCCAAGACACACAGTGTGACTGATTAAACACATGGGGAATGAAAGTGGGAAGAAAACAGCAGAAGTATTCTCCTCCTCCCTCCCACCATCCTCATCCTCATCCCCCCCAAGGTTTAGAACAACCAGAGCTCCTGGAATAGAGACAGAAGTATTCTGAATAACTTAAAACAGCAAAATGGCACTAACGAGATAAATAAAACTAACTGGAATTTCAATATCAACAAAAGTTACCATCTCAGAACCAAAAAACGATAGGCAAGAATTCCTTACTGCACTGAGATGTGCCAGAACAAATGTCAAGAAACGTGGGGGGAGGGGTTCCCTCCCAAATTATAAAATAACGAAGAAGAATTCTTTCTTGGAAGCATATTTCAGGAATGAATTAAACTCATCTAAGGATATACAATAAGTTTATTACCTTGAAAGCATCTTTGAATAGAGTAACATCATTTTAAGAGCTGCTCTCTCTCACATTTTGAAAGCATTTTTCCTTCCACTAATTTTCTTCTTTCTACAAAAAATTGAGATATTTCCCTTTGATTTTATGAACATCTTTTTCTTTCTTTCTAAGAGTCTTAAGGAACCATTTTGAAGGTTGAAATAATCACGACACCTCATCTGAAGAGTTCAGTTTATGGCTGGTGCATCTGCTAATGCAGCTTTCCCACAGTTCTCCCCTGAATTCTTTCGCCTCTCTAAGTTTCAGATGAGGCTTCACTGCTTCACTGCCTTTAGTCAGCAAAAATCAAGTCCTTCTTATGAAGCAGCTTTCTTTATTTCCATGCCTTCCTTTACCTGTTTTCTCTTGTCCATGGAGGAAAGATTTAGTTACTTATAGCATTTCAGAGCATACAGCCAGAAATACCAAAATTTCTGTGATTACAGAAAGGGGAAGATTGTATTTGAATTTACGTGGGTGCAATCATGGAGAATCAGTATGTCTTGTAGAGGACAGTATCTCTGAAGCTTTAATTTTAAATGTATCAAGGCAAAAAAAGAAAATTGTCTATGTGCTTCAAGCTGTTGCAGCAGTAGATTACTGTCTGATCTGAGAGGCAAGTTTCTGCATTTTGCTTACAAAGGGCGTCAAAGTCTGTATAGGTCCAAACATGTACAGGCACACATTGGGTTTTCTTCCGCAAATCACAACTGTGTGCGGAACACGTGATTTTAGAATAGAATATATTGTGTCAGTTTCCAGAATTGTTCACTGATAAATGCCCTCTTGAAGAACTTGTAGAAAGGACTAGATGATCTTTTTAGGTCCCTTCCAACCCTTGGGATTCTGTGATTCTGTCTGGGAAATACCCAAAAGCAAATGCAACAAGTGCAAGCATCAGTCTGGTCTTCTGCAGCATATAGGTAGCTTCCGTCATAGTAAAGAGCAAGACTTTCAGAAGGGCCAGTGGTCAAAGCTCATGTGATATGGAAATGTGCTGCTGTATTTTTTTAACCATTTTAATGCTTCTCTCAATTCTTTATGATCCTGGCAATACTGTGAAGCTTTGCCATTAAAAAAAGGTATTTCAAACAGAAGTATACTTAGAACAAAACCTGCTCGCCAAATGCAAAAAGCATCCTATCTAACCATGAAGTGGGGTTGGTAAGTTCACTTCTCCTCATGATGTTTATCAAAAGCTTTCAAATCTGACTTCAAAATGTTTATGAAGATATGCACTATCTTTACATAATGGAGAGAGAAGAAGAGCCTAAGGGAAACAAAATACATGGCTTAGAGAGAGATTATCTGTGACACAAACCACCCACTTTTTAATTTTTCCAAGGCTGGTAGAAATGACAATTACTAGAAAACTAAAGGCAAGTCACAGCATGCAAAAAATCCCCATCTGATTTGAACACCTACAAAAATTGTTAATATCGATCTTATAAGAAATCCAGTACAAAACATATGTTACGTTTTCGGGATAGAGATCAATACAGGTATCTCGAATCACTTCAATAAGTGAGAGATTTTACTTGGAATATTATTTATCCGTCTTAATGTAACACTTTCACACAATACAATTATCGCACTACTACAGTCAAAGAACAGAGAGACAGATAAGTGCACTTTATTCTAGCAAAACTTCTCATTTTATAATCAGCCCACTATGATTATATTGTTAGGCTGTTACAGTTAGTGACAGCTTAAAGAGCACAACACTATTCTGACTACTAAACAAATAAGAAGGAAATTATTTAGTTGCTAATGCAGCTGTTCAAAATGGGACATAGGAATAAATACCTTCTATCTGTAATACAGTAGGCAAAAATTAAAGATATCCAGTGGCTATTTGTACATTTAGGGCTTTCTTCCTTTCACCAAAGTAACTGACATGACTTAAAGATTCAGAAAACATGTCTTTTTGCTTACTGCAACAAGAGAACTTCTGTGTGCCATGTAACAAAGCACCATACAGAGTTCAGAGCTGGGTAAGCTACAGAGCTCAGCGTCACACACACCTACTTAGGTTTGAAAGCAACAGTTATACCCCCAACTACTCTCCAGCTAGTCCTCAGGTGCTTTGAAGCCAGTTACAACTTTCTATATCGAGCAACCCAACAAATGTAGATTAGCACACCTAATGTGAAAGCTTCTGCTTGGTCACTGAATTAATGTCTGCATTTAAGAAAGGAGGATTAAGATGCCCACTATTACAAGATGAATGTCTGAATATTCAAACAAATCTGTTTCCCTTATAAATCTGTCCAGAACTGAACTGCTGAAAACCATGGTGAAAGCCAGATATGCTGTAGCCTGTGTCTTATAAACAAGAACTTAAATACTTCCTAACAATTAATAAGGCTTTATTTATTTATTTTTTTTATATGTATGTGCATATATATGTATTTGGGGTTTTGTTTTGTTGGGTTTTTTTTTTCCAAATGTCCACTGTTTTGGAACTTTTCTACTTAGGACAAACAGTAGAGTCTTCACCACCATACTTTTAAGTAAAAAATAAAGCCAAATCTCACTTTCATTGAGCAGTTTCTTCACAAAGCTGATGAGAATTTTCATCAGTGCAGAAAGGTGCATTCAGAGAACCTGGAACAAGTCTTTCTGTAACTGACTCCACAGCATGAGCTCTGCACCACTACACAGGGGATTGGCACATCAGATTTAGACTTTGACTGGTTACTAGATGAGGGTCATACTAAATGACAGACTGTTATTTCATTTTCCTGAACATCTAAGATAAATGCTTGTCTTTAAGAAATAAGAATTAGGTGTGAGTTAGGTTTTCAAAAGCTTCCATTTAAATCACTTAGTATTTACGTAAAGACCAATACCACAAACTACTGGGACCTAATAAAACTGAGAGTAGTTCAGATACAAGCCTCTAGAGAAAGCCAATTAAATTCTTCAAAATAACAGGCATAATACCTAAGCTTTTAAGAAACAGAACTACAGCAGTGAATTCATTATGACTGGTTCTTTCTACCTGCTTGTATCCAAAACCCTCTGGTATCGGAATCAGGAATTCTTTTGTCTGTATTCTTAACCAGTAAAGGCATTACACAAATGCCTTCAAAGAACATAGCTTGCATGAGCTGGTCTTACTAGTGATTGTCAGTACTTTAATTAATATATACCACCTTAAAATAAAGGGAAAAATTAATTGTGGGGCTTTTAGGATACTGGCAAATGTTGATTTGCAGCAAAAATTTACCACCAGAGAAAATGGATTCATGTTCAGCCAGACTCTTTAATCTGTTTCTGAAATCTGGACATCCAATATACTTTTTAGGCATTTTTATATGTATGCGGATATTTTTCCACATGCACAACTAGTACAAGTACTAGTGAGAGAAGTTAAACACAGAACTAGTGCTCATGCAAATTGAATAAGGAGAAGCATATAGATACTGTGGAGTGTCACACCTCACATTACTCACAACTGAGGAGTCAGAACTTTGATTATAGACCTGGACTGGCAGATTAAAGTCTGACAAAGATTATAGTATAGAGTCTCAAACCAGTGTCTTGAAGATCCAAATCTGACATATTGATAAAAAAATAAATAATTCAGCAGTAATGAAAACTGTACTATAAAATTTCTGCAATAAACCACAAGACCTTGAAGGCAAAGTACCACCAGGAGAGTTTCAGGAGCCACAGTTTTCTGGACAGATCAGGCAACACATCACTTATTTTAAGTGACCACTCCCCACTGCTGAGCAACACCCTTGGAGAGGAATATTAACTGTAACTCTTACATGTAAAGAGGCTGGGATTGTAAAAAGACCATTTTATATGAAATTATTTATATTTCTACTAGCTTGTAAAAAAAAAAAAAAAAAAGACAATAATTCTAAATGCTTGCCTTCACAACAGAGAATGGCCTGTCAAGGCCAGGTTGGACAAAGCCTTGGGTGGCACGGTTTGGTGTGAGGTGTCTCTGCCCATGTCAGGGGGGTTGGAACTAGATGATCTTAAGGTCCTTTCCAACCCTAACTATTCTATGATCCTATTCTAATCCAGGAATGTGCCAATCGGTTCAGCCATGTTCAAATTTCAAATTGGATTTAAATTGACCTTTCAAATTTGGGGAATTCTGAAATGTGTACTCAATCCACTAACTCAGAATTGGGCCCATACTCCTTTGCAAGAATCAGTTTCCCCAGCACTGGTATAGGAAATTAGAGCCTCAAATAAACACATGAAAACTAAGATTTTCAAAATGTGAGTAGACAAAACTTCATTAAGTCAGAGGAACACAGAAAATTAATCAAACAAAAAGAAACAGAAGTCATTTAAACTCCCCTAGCTGCTGGTACCAGAACACCAACCAACCAACCAAACACCACAGCAAACATCACCTGGGTAGATTTGAATGGATCTCTATTAATTGGCTAGGGAGTGGGGCAGAGACAGACGATCCAAATAGAATGGGATATTAAAGGTGTCCCTGACCATGGCAGGGGGTTTGACACTAGATGATCTTTAGGGTCCCTTCCAACCCAAACCATTCTATGATTAATCATATATGATATGACATATAAGATATGTGGGCTTTTTTACTGTTTTCAACATGACTAATCCTTTTTTATTTGGTGTATTATTACAAGTTTCTGAGTAGAAGTATTTGCCTTGAACTTACAGGTGCCTGAGCACCCAAGGTAAATATATAAATTAGTTTATTATTATTCTCACTACTAGGAGCTTTATGTAAATCTTACCTTCCTGCTCTTAAAAATAAAAAGAAAAGAAAGCTATGTTTGTCTTCCTTTCATTTTCCCTTGTAGTTGGAAAAGGAATGCTTCTCACTTTGAAGCTTCTAGGTGCCTCATACAATATAAGATCGATTCCCTTAACTCTGAACTAATTATGATTTAATTCTCTATTTAATTGAGTCAAGCATCTTACATGAACCATTGAAACCAAACCATATGAAAAATTATGTGTGATTCAGCTCTTAACTTTGAAGGTCAAAATGCTGAGGCAGACCTGAATAATGCTGATATTTCTGAGGTGCATTTGAGAAAACATGTTAGAGAATTAGTAGAAACAACTTGTTAAGATTTGCCACGTTAGCTGCGTAAGTAGCTTTCTGTGCAGGGTTTGAGCTCTATTCGTCTCCCCTCTTGCTAGATAACAGGGTCTATGATGCCATAATTGCCCCTGGCACCAGTAGGGGTGACAGTGGGTGCAAGAATAGAGGGATGAGTGGGAGAGGGGCAAACAGGAAGAAACAAAGCACAACTTTCCTTTCCACAGACAGACATTGGAAATGCAGAGCAAGTACTTGGAAGCACTGTTCGTCCTTGCCACACAAAAGCAGAGCAGAGCTACTAGCTCTTCTTCATGGAATTCAGAGCACCACTGAACCTTTATTCAAAAGGAATAACCTTTCCTGTCTACCAGATGCACCACCATGTCTTAATCCGAAAGGCACATCATGTTGCTCAGTATATCTTCCAAAACCCTCCTCCTCTCCTAGAAAACATTTGGCAGCTGAAAAGAATGGGAAAAAACATACTTCCTTTGCTTAAAAAAAAAAAAAAAAAAAAAAAAAAAGGAAAGAAAAAGATACAAACAACAAAAATGTTTTGCATTATGGAATCTTAGATTCTTAGGTACTACTAGGTCCCTCTGCCAGCCTGGGCAGATTTCAGCCCAATGAAAACAAAGGCTAGAAGCTGACAGCCAAGCCAGCAATTCCTCTTCCCTCAAATATTCACTAATTGGTTGTGACAACAATTTCTGAAATCCCTATAAAATGTATTGGGGAAGGAGAGCAGCACAGGATTGTATTTCTTACCCATCTTCTCTCTCCTCAGGCACTAAGGAAGCCCACAACCACTCACTGAATTTTGCTAATAGCAGTTCTTACTTTGTTTTGCATTTACAGATTCCTGGTCCAATTCATTAAAAGACAAATTTATTTCTAACTAGTCCATTGTTTAGACCAAGTGATGCAGAAATTAATCTCCCTTCTTCTTTTAGAGCCGACCAGGATCTTTGGAACCCAGATAACATTCAGATTTTGTAACACAAAAAATAAATCCCAGACCTTATTACATTCTCCTAGCTGTAACAGTCCTAAAGACAAATAATGTACAAAGAAAATACAAGAAGCTAATTCTAAGCAGAATTACTGCTCTCATTCTCTCTCACTGTCTCTATCTCTCTCTCTCAAGCTTCCCCCACCCTTATAAACACAGCAGTTAGAAAGAAGACTTGCAGGGATAAAAAGGCAGCGCTGTAGAAACTATTATTAAAACACCACAAGGAACACAACCAATTGTGGCATCTGAGTGGAATCCGTCTTGGTTTACATACCGGCTAAATTGTTACAAAAAAGCATGACAAATCAACAAAGGCAAGACGGATATGTCTTGGTTCTTCATCGGCTGAAAGATTTTTGTCTAAATGAGATTAAAAAAAAAACAGAAAAAAAGCAGAAAATACTTTTAATTAAAAAAGCTAGTAACCTTCAGATCTTGACAAACAAAACACAAGATTTATCTTATTAAGTGAGTTTTTTGGCATCAGTTCATGTTTCATTTTACAACACTCTGCAAATTACCAGACTAGAGCTGAAGACACCATAGAAATAGAAAAAAGAAACTTTGGTAATACACAGATTTTACAGTGGGGTAGGGGGCTGCCTCAATGTGAATGACATTTCACAATAAGTTAAGGACAATGCCACAGTGTCAAAGAAGCACATCTGAAGTAACCAGAGCGAATGCAGATCCTCTGTTATTTTGTCAGCCATAGGGTTCATTTGCTGCTTCCTACTTTTACTCCCTCACCTTCTCCACTCTTCTTTTTCCTGCATTCTTCCCACACTGACTAAAGTAAGAAAAGATTTGAAGAGAGACTTTAACATCACAGAAGGAGGAAAAAGCTAAACCTTGGAACAGGAGTGATCGTAGAAACAAGACTAAGCCATCCATTTGGCAGAGGAACCAGAAGTATTTCTGTATCTTATTGTACCAAAGAAAAAGTTTCCACTGACCAGTTTAATCTTAGTCCTTCTGGAGGTATTTCAAACTGCAAAAAAGCTACATCATGTAACACGTTCTCCTTTGACTTTCCCTTTACACCACCCAAAAAGATACATCATTCAAAGAGTCTACACAATTAACCTACTATCAGTGAATGAAGACAGCACATGCCTTCAGTGCTAGGTTTCCAATAGCCAGAGCGAACACAGGAACAAAGCACCCAGGCAAATGTAGATGGATGGTATGACACAGCCGTGTGAGATCCAATCCTGCGCACATTTGTAGAGAAACCAAATGTACTTGTCTGGCAGACTGCCCAGCACAGGGACTGTCATCCTACAGGTGTGACAGACTTCACTTTGGAAGCTAGCACAGCTTTTTTGAAGTGATGTAAAGGACAAAGCTGCATTTTCCTGGTGCTGTGGTTTGAAATTTGAGAGCCCTTATAAATAGATATTTTTTTTTAATGTCCTAACTTCTATGGAAATTAGAAGCAGAGAGCATGTTGTTCAAGAAATAAGTGCCAAACAAGCTAATTTACTGTTCAAGTACAGTCTCAGAAGTCATATTAGGATTACCTCCCTACTGATGTATCTTTTTGCCTAAAAATCATTCACCTACTCAGTATAAAATGACAGTGGACATAATATAATGCAAATGCAGATTTTGCATTTACTTAATCCCAGTTGTTTCCTGAAGAGTGCGTAAATTTCCTAATTCTTGGTCCTGTGCTCCAGGACCTATCTCATTTTATTCACAATCAACTGTTACGTGTTAAATTGGGATGCTAAAAACATACAATAGGAATTTTACCTATTTGAATTAATGCTGCTTAAAATGGCCAACTATGCAGGCATTAAGAAACAAACAACATTTTGAAGAGAAAAGCACTGGGGCTTTGCAATTAATGAAATAAAACAAAAAAATGAAGGGTGGTACTCAAAAGGAATGGATGGCTTAGCAATATGATCTCAATGAAGCTTAAATGACAATTTAAGGAAAGAAGCTTGATAGGTTTAATCTAAACAAATTCTATAAATATTTGTTGGTATCATGCAATTGTTAGTAACAAACCTATTTCATCTGTTCTTTGTGCAGTTACCTAGACTACATTTCTTGACACCACTGTTCTGTAATAACATCCATCTGCTCTGCTGTGTCTGTCATTTCTTTTGCTGTAACATATTGTGACAGAGGCTTCATTTACCTAAACTTATCTTGGCAACTTGTACTTCATTAAAGAGAATCCTGCAAGCATCAGTTAAAGCTTTCTTATCTGGCCATGCATAGCTAAGCTTCATAAATCATTCTTTCACTTTCCATTTTGCAGCTTCTGGAAAGGTAACATTATTGAATTCAGATCACTGGAATAGAGCAGTACTAAAATGTTTATTGACCGGCTTTTAGGCACTGAGTTCTGCTTTGAATGCAGACAGCAATATTAGCTAAAGCTTTTGAATTTAAAAGGGGTGTCGCTAATATGTTTTATACATTGCTATAAATACTGCTTGATGGCAGGCCACTTTAGCAAGCTGCTACTAATCTAACAGAAACAAAATATTATTAGCATATATTATTCCCTCCTTCCTTTTCCTTTTTTTTTTTTTAATCATAGCATCTGCAAATAAAATATCACGCATTCATAAATCTAAGACCTCTATCACAGCTCAGTAGTACACACTGTATCTGACAAAGGCAGCAGCAGTGTGCAAAGGGACCTTAAACCAACCTTTATCTTGCCATCAGATGAGTCTGGCATTGCACCAGGACAGCACTTAGTGCAAGCTATGGCAGCTGTGGAAGTGCCAGTCACTAGGACAGTGGTTTCTGGTTTGTGAGACCAGAGAATCAGGTGAGGTTTCTGCACCCTTCCAGACTCCTATGTAGGAATCAGATGACAACCAGAAATATTTATACTGCAGACAGTATTACCTCATGATAAGAGTAATTTTATTATTAGAATGAAAGTAATGATGAACCCATTCACAGATGGACAGAGCTATTCCCCTTCACATCGCATTCAGAAGCAGCCCCATGCTGTGCTGGCTGATGAGTCAAATCACAAGTGCTGGGCTGTAATTGGGTGGGAGCAAAAAAAGAAGGAAGACTATTTGCCAGGCAAACAAAACTTAATCAACACAAATGATATAAATTCAGATAAAATTCAGCCAGTAGTTTCAAATGGATATTTACTATGTGAAAACAATATCCAAACCATTCATTTCAGCAACAATAAAATAAACTGTTTAAACATTTAAGATGAAACAGCTGTAATACTCCGTAACAGTTTGTGAGGCAAGTTGGGTGCTGGTGGCCTGGATTCAGAACTCTTCTCCAATCCAGAACAGTTTGACCTGACATATCACACCTTTCGTGTGTGCATCACTGAGCTCCAGGGAATTTGGGGATACGACTCTGCAGTTTAGCATTGTCTGGTTTTCCTAAACTAAGCATTTTGTAGCCCAGAGAGACAAGAAAGGACATGAAGGTCATGAAAAAAAAAAAAAACCAATCAGTGAGCAACCTAGATTTAACTATTTTTCATAGTTCATAAAAATTCAGTTTAAGATGGAGAGGTTACCAATTCCTTGGATATTAAATGACCTCCAGTGACGAGGAAATGATTGTGTGGACAATGGGATAAAGTCCTAAGCCCTCAGCTGCCAAGGACAGGACCAAGAAGCCCCCTGTAGTAGCTGCCCTTTGCCCTTAAAATGCTCCGAAAATGGAATTAACTTTTGAATGAATTGTCTGAAATGAATAGTTTCAGTTCACCAAATTTAAAAAATAATTACTTTAAAATTAATCTGAAGCAACATTGCCATATCTTTCTAATCACAATTCCTGCTTCACCTGCTGAGTAAAGTAAGCTTTGATTATTCACACTGGCTCACAAACCGCCCAAATATAAAGAGTCTTGTCAGGACAATATAATCAGTCCACAGCACCTATACTCAGAAAACATGGAGCTGCCTAGGACACCACTTCCCCTATGTTCCAGGCTCTATAAACTAGGCCCAGTATCTAATAACTTTAATGAATTCTTACTAAGTTATTCAGCTTGGTCTCCTCTCATCCCCACGCCTGCTCAGGGGAGTCTGTAGCCTCTAGAAGTCTACCATTTTGATAGAGGCTCTTTTTGGTCATGATGAGGACAAAAAAGAAAATGCTTCAAAGACAGGTCACAGGCTTGAAAAAAAGCCCTGACTTTCATGTAGATGGTCACATATTCCCTATGAATCCCGGATACAGTCAGATCTTGGTGGCTGCAATTTTCTCATGGGATTTTGTATTTAAAATACAAATTCTTTCCCAGGCTTGAAAGCTATATGGAAGGGGTTTATACATAAAGATGGTGATGAGTTTCCCTAATCTTAGAATCTGTCTAACAAATAATGTAAACTTACATCTGAGAAATCTGTTACCAGTTCAAATAGCAATTCTGTCATCAAATGGTGCTTCATTTTAATTAATTATAGCAAGAATCATTCCATTTTAACTAAGGATTTGTTTTAGTGGGTTTTTTTTTCTTTTGAAATGTTTACCCTGCATCTACTACAATTAAGTCCAATCTGCAAGTCAGGTAAAATGAAACTATCATTTTTTTATGATCAAGCAAAGCCTTTTCTGCTGGGGATTTAAAAGCAATTGGTTTTGGCTGCTTAATTATGATCTTCACAGTAGAAAAGGGAAGGAAGCGGGAAGCCAGCAGAGATGCTGCCTCACAGAAGGGAAAAACAAGACTTATTAAAAAAATGCAGTTTTAAGGATAATCCAGGGAATAAGTAGGCAATAAACAACTGTATTTAGCCAATAACAGTATGCCTTTAATTCAGATCTTGTATGTAATTCCAGTAATACTAGCTCTTTATAGGACTTTTCATTAGTAGATCTCAAGATTTTCAGAAATCGCAGTACTGATTTGAAAGAGGATGCAATAATTTAATTTAGGCTGCAGGGTAAAATCCCCACAAAAATAACTGGGTCCTGTCTACAGTTGGGGTCAACAGTCAGACATCTTCATAAACCTCTGTCCATGAATAAAAACACCCTAAGAGCCTTTGAGTAGCTGAAGAGCTGCTGAATTTGCATATCTTCTTTCTTCATTTTCATGGCCTCAGAGCAATCGCCCATCAAAACATGTCTTCTCTCACACCCGATCTGCACAACCAGGGCATAAAACTTTTGAAAACGGAGAAAGAAATGGGAAGTTAATAAGCAAAGATAGACACTCTTTGAAGATTTCCTCTACAGCTCAATACACAATGAATTCAAATCTGTAGATGAACCTCAAGGGAACTGGTTCATTTGTAGCTCCTGCAAACCAAATAATAGGAATCAATGTATGAGTCTTTCTATACAATAGTAACTTGTGAGGCTTATGTAGTGTTTGTAAAAGACTTTTTGATCCTCAGGTAAAAGGAGCACGTAAGGGCAAAATATTACTACCTCTAATTATAGAAGAGTTCATAATGTATTTTTTTTAGATGTAATCTAGAGTTTGATGGTTTTCTATAATTACAGTAGTCCAAAGATGTCTTGTACAAAAAATCCTTCCCTAACAAAAACATACAGACATGCTGAAATTAACACAGAGCCCAGTTGCTAAGCAATTCAGAGAGCCACACAATAATTTTTTTCCTGTAAAGAGCAGAGTTAAGACAGTAACTCTAAAGACATGGATAATCATTTTATAATCTTCAAATATACATTCTAAACAAACTGATAGTATTCTCTGTCATTAAAAGCTGTCTCCTTTCTCATTTTCAATTGGTCACAGCTTTACCAAATTGTGCAAATTACAATTTTACATGCAAAAATCTTTCTTAAAGTGAATTTCTGTTTTATTTATTTTAAAATCTTCAGCTGGAACAAAAATGTTACAGAAAAACAATGTTTTTTCCCCCCTTTCTGCATTGTATTAACCTTTCGTTCAAGACATTTGAATGCTTTTGACTTTAGAAAACAGGAATTATAAACAGGCGATGGAATGAATTCTCCCAGCAGTGTTCTTCTATACATCCTTGAGATATTCTGTTTTAATGATACCAAGTGGTAAAACTTTTGGAGAAAACCATCATTTGTGCATGCATGTGTACATTTGGTGAGTCTTTATAGAAGAAGTCTCTGAAGAGTTCAGACTCAGTAAGGCTTCCCCTTCAAGTGAGATCTGAGAAGCAGTGAAGTATTTTTCCTTTCCTCTGTTTTCAATGCCCAATTGGCTGAATTCAGGTAGAACAAAAATGAAAGCTACTTGAGAGAAACCAAAGTCTAGGGAGGAAGAGTAGGGAGAGGTGCTGAGCAAGGATTCCACACCTGGGACCAGGAAGGGTGAAGCGCTGTGACACAAACTACAGCCAGAAAAGAAACAAAAAAGCTCAAAGCCCGGGAATGAACAAGAATAATTAAGGAAAGGAGAGAAGTGGAAACAGTGATATTTGTATATGAAGTCAAACTCTGATTCCTGTAGTTCTGCATTACAGGAATAGAAGTTCATTCTTTCTCATAGTTCTCAAAAAATCTCGTAAGTTCCTTACCTCTAGTTAGCTGTTCTCTACAAAATACGACAGACCACTTATGTCATCTGTCATTGCCTGAGCTTAAAAGCATACATCGATATCTGAGGTTTTGATGGAGTGATTCTTTTGAATCCAGTTCACATGGACTTCAGATTTTATTGTTCACATAATCACATAAACTACTACTTTCCTGGGGTTCTTATCTAAATTTCATAATCTAAATACTTTAAGCCACAATTCTGCCTTTTCTTTTTTGCCTGAAAACCTGAGTATTTACATTGAAATTCCCACAATCGTAACCACTTTCTAATCTCTTTTGTACATTACTTTAAGTTACATTATCCAGCAAACTTCCTGTGTGTGAAGCAAAGACGCTTGCTACATTTCTTGTTAAGACACATGAAAGGTGTGTCTTATTGGGGCCATATTAATGCATCCTAGTAAAATACTATAAGAGTATAATATACTATAAGAGTGTAAAGCTGAAATAATGAGATCTGAGCCTAAGATTTTCTACCAAATAGACAGGATTAACAAGGTAGTTAACAGAAACTGCAGCACTTTTTCAGTGAGTTTTAAATATCAGATCAGGTGAAAAATCTTACAAATCTTACATGTGGATAAATAGAGTTGTTGGGGCATTCTGAATGCTTACAGTTGAGGATTCTGTCAGCCAGGAATAAGGAGTATACAGTCAAATTTGTTGGCTTTCATTTCCACAATTTTACTACGGTTTTTCACTACAGGACCTCCGAATTCAAAATCATTATCCATGACCCTCTGGTAATGAGGAGTTCTCCTGTCTCAGAAACTATTAATATGAAAATAATCAACAAACAAAAACGGGGGGGGGGGGGGGATATCAAAACCACCAAAATAACAAACCTCTGAAACCCCCACAAAACCTTGACAATAATTTCCACTGCATTTTTTTTCCCTTGCACCTCTGAGTGTTAAATAACTTGAAACTCCATTTCAGCAAGATATGGGCCTGGCAATCTTTCTTAGTGCATGTTGCTCAAGCATGCAAGTAATCTTATATATTCTACTATGAGCAAGCAAATTGGGAAGACATTCCCCAAGACTATTCAAGTACAGAAAGTAGTATCTGATGAACTCCCTGAGACATGGTAAGGGTTGTGTTTTAGCAGATATGCCAATACCTCTCTCTGATCGCACTGAAGAAAGACCATGCTCTAAAACCACTGCAAAATTCCTTAGTCAGCTTTCATCTGCAGGGCTTTTACCTGCACCTTGCTTATAAAGAAAATACACACCTATAAATCAATGGTAGTAGTGCTCTGATTTTGAATATGTAAAAAAAAATTCCAATATGTAAATATATAAAGCACCAACTGATCTTACACAGGGTTTAAAATTTTCACTGGCAAGGTGAAAAATAGCATTTTAGTCATAAATGAGTCTTTGTATCGCAATGTACCAAATCTACAAATTAGTTTTCATTAGGCTAGCCAAGTCATAAAAACTTTGAGCAAGAGACAATCCCTAAAAATCCATTTTGCTAGCTATATACAAACTGTTGAAAGCATCAAGCTCCTCTATGCCAAGAGTACAAAACACAGCTAAAGCTGGAAAGACAGTATCACAAACATAAGTCATTGCCTTTAATGAGGATTCTTCTTGTGTTATTAAATGTCGATGTTTCAGACCACACTGATTTCATTTTGCATTATAAAAAACCCTCTGTGTCATTATCTAATCATTTTTTAGACCATTATTAAGGTTTTGTAAAGAAACGGATTATTCATAATGTGGTTTTTCATTCGTCGGCCGCAAGCCGTTAGTTAGAACTATATTGCTGTTATCACAAAGCATTTAACCAAGATCTGTAGTCACATGATCATGCAAAGTATGGTTACTCTGAATGAAATGAGTAAAAGCAAAAAGAAATCTGTTACCTCCCTGTCCTGTCCCCTCCCTGAAAGCAGGTAGGAGAAGGCGCTACCTGCTAAAATTTTGGTCAAGAAGATCCAATTTCGAGATACTATTACAGTAAACAGCTAATGGCATGGGAGACAAATGGGTGGGGCCAGGCCGAGCAAAAAAGAAATACAAATGAGTGGTTAGTGATAGGCAGAATAGGAACCGGTTTGGTATCGTTTAGCAAGCATTAGCTGACTTGAATGGAGCGTGACGCATTTCACATCAGATGCTGGTCTGGCTGTTTGGTAAGACATAGCACAACATTTGTGCTGAATTCTGCCCTCTTTGATAATAATGACTGCCAAAACTTGCCCTATGTTGCAAAAAAAAAAAAAAAAAAAAAAACCAAAAAAAACCCCCCAAAAAACAAAAAAATCACCTTTCCCCAAAAGCATTCTATTGCAGTAACAAAACCCTAACCAAACAGGATGACTTGCTTCCTTCCAAAAGCACATACCACACACAATCTGAGGAACAAATCTCTCATAGGTCTTCTTCAAGGTTGGAGAACTGTGCTTTTTCTACAACAGTGGTCATTCCCAAGTGTACAGGAAGAAGCCCTTCTGGTGAACCTTATCTGCTGGTACTTAAATCACTTCACAGCCCTCACCACACTTGTGCTTTACCCCTCATATACTTAATTTTAACATGACTGAAGGCACAGGAGTTGTTTGTACTGACTTCTGAAACAGCCCTCACTTCTGGTCATAGAAGGAACACATAGTACACAGCACTGATATTTGTCCAAGACAAACACTATCCGTCTGTATATGGGATTCCTTATGTTCCTATAATTACTCAGAAGAACAAAAGTCTTCTTCACTGCCATTTGTTTTGTTGCACCATACTAGTTCCCCCCACCCCTGATGCTTTATTACCTGCCTTAAATGTTTGCACCTTTCATACCTGTATTGAACATAGCAGCTTCTGCCATTAGTGTCAACTGACACCTCCAACACATAACACTTCATATCTCAGCAAAAATCAGGGCAGCAAAAAAAAAACAAACAAACAAAAGATATTTCTTTTTTCTTTTGAATTCTCTGTATAAAATGTATCACTAAAGCAATCCAGTGCTGTAGGGCAAATTGAACTGCATGAAATTAATACATTCACTGATGTTGTTCATACTTGAGAAGCGCCTTCTTTCCATGGAAAAGGGTTAAAAGCATTTAATGGTCTGGGTTAATAACAGTTAAGTTACTGAGTCAATCGAGTGATGAATTGAGAAAAATCATTAACGCAGATAGAGAGCTTGACCTGCTCTTTCAAAGGCAAAAGCTAAAAATGCCTTCTCTTTAAAACACCAAGCAAGCTGGAGTGATCTATGCTTATGCAAATGTTTGATTGACACCTGTCCGGTGGGTCAATATGATGAGTAAGACATTCGCTATGCTGAAACCTGTAAAAAAAAAAAAAGTATGGTAAAGACACTTTCTCAGTACACTGATAATCAAGGCCAGAATTTTCAGGAAACACCTTTAATTTATTCTCAGGGGAATTTAATAGCCTGCCTTCTGATACCTTCTTCTTTGAAACCCAGACCTATAAGGGTAACTTTTTAATCCACCTTCATGCTTTAATACACATCTTTAGCAGCAACATCCACATCACCAAAACTGAAATCACATAAAAAGAATCGAGGGATTTTTTCACTTGCAAACAATTGCAGACAACGATATTTTCTGACTTTTTAAGAGACCCTGCTGTGAGCATAGGGGAAAGGATGAGCAGAGATGAGAAAATCTAAGAGTGACCTATGGCATGTTTGGCAGGAGGTGGGCTCTGCTATGCAGAGAGGTTCGGCTGGGAGCCATCTCTGGGAAAAGCAGCAGATGCAGAAAAATGCTACCACTAGAAAATCAGCATTACTGCTTTTCTGCAAATCAAAGCAATGTTATCTCTCAGATTCAGTTATAAAGTACTTATAGTTTTTGCCCCTGAGTATTCCTATTTAAAAAAAAAGTATAAACGTATCACTCAAAAAAATAGTTTTTGCTTCTTATATCTTTATCTAAAAAGTTTCCACCTAAGAATGAAAAAATAAAAAAAAAGTCAGACATTTTGATACTCAAAGTTTCCTCATACGGTGAAAAGCTGCTAACTAAAGAGATGCTAACTAAAATGCTAGTGTATTATTAACAAAGTGTCACTGTGCTGAAATATGAAATGTACTGAATGATGTCTTTCTAGCTTTAATTTAGGAAAGCACTTGAGCACAAGCACAATTTTAAACCCAGCACCATGAATACTGCCAAAGTCAAAAAGACTGGTCATACATATTGACATATTTTAGCACCTTCACAAAGCTGGACTCTTGAATAAGTATTAAGTTACAAGTATGTGAAGTTGGACTTTCACAGTTCTTAGCCTCGTTCTGAAATTTCCTCGCTTTGTGGCATGTTCACCTGTACTTGCACCTTTATTTTCATTTATGATAAGGAAAAAGTTTTTTTGGCTTCCAGTATTACCTGAAAATGTTTACATGCTTTGAAGATGAAAGAAACATACATTTACTAAACCTCATATGTTATTATTAATCTAATTTAATCCTTATGCCTGGGCCAGAAAACATAATATTCTCAATTTATAAACCAAATTATAGTGAGCCACAACTTGATCTAGACTGTCATTTAGCTTTCTCTCCTATCTAGGTCTTTCATCTTCCATCACTTGATTATCTAATGTACAGTAATAAATAAAAAAGTGTTGCTGCTTCATTCATAACTACCAGTGTGTTTCAACAAAAATAATATAAAAAGATCCATGTTTGCAAAAAGCAAATGTTAATGCATGAGCTCTGGAACAACAAAAAAGATCATGCCCCCTTCAGGGAATACATGTGTAATCTATTTCCTTTGGGTCTAGAGAAAGCTAATTTTATATTTATTTTTCTTAATTTATGGCTTTTGGTTCTTACATTTTTCTGTGAATACTGAACTTGGTGCTATCAAATCAACATAACACCTAGTACAAAGCACCAGCAAACACCAACAAGGTGATCATTACTGGCAGGCAGTGTTGCGAAATGTAAATAATTATAAGTCTATCTTTCCCTCAATGAGCAATTTCAAGGTAGAATGGATGACAGGTGTGTATTTCAAGCTCTGTTGAGCACTAAAGTTTTAAAGTATCTCTCTGGACATGGATTTGGATTGATGGCTGATGTATCATCAGTTACTCAGAAATCCCGACAGATTCTGTGTACAATACAACCAACATCAGACAAACCATCTCCCTTGTACATTTTCTATCAGCATTTAACACAAAGATTTGTTTCCAATTAAACTGCAGTGCAGGTGTGAAAAAAATAAATACAGCAATAAGCTGCACTAGTGGATAAACGGAAGCTTGCAGGAAAATGAATAGCAGCAAAATGAGGATGAAGGGCCAAGGCATACATGGTTGCTAAAAGAATTACCAAACCAGAGACGGTCTGTTTTGCAGGAAGTCATCTGTAATTCTAACACTAGCTCAGCAAAAGGACTTCTTTCATTAAGATAAACTGATCTGGCCAAATGATATTAATCCTTTTAGCTTGATCTTGCCTGATTTTTAGTGAATTAAGGCATAGCTTGGAGTAAAATTTTCAGTATTTCACAAACTGAAGACACTTGCTGGCCCAACAGTGTAATGTGTTATTTATGCATTAATCTTGAAGTCTAGGACATGAGCTTGTTCATGGACTACTCTAGGAAAAAAGCTTACGCTAATACAGAATTTTCAGCCTGAAATATTCCAGCAGATTCCACACTGAAGAATGAATAAATCTTTCACAAAAAGTAATTCTTGGAATAATCCATAAGATCATGAAGGAGGGAAAGAATCACAGCATGCTCACCGGAGTATACGTGTACAACCTTAACCTTTTGCTCAAGAAACTGAATAACCTTGGGTAAACAAACATGGAAGATTTTTCCAGAGAGGGAACCTTAACAGGGTTTCTCCAGTACTACTTAATACCACTGCTCAGCTTCCAGTTTGGCACAGTAATATGAAAATCACCTATTTTACAGTGGTTATTAAAAGCAGTGTATGTGTGCAAGGACTGCTGGCTCAGACAACGAGGCATTGGACAGACATTGGATATCTTTAACATCTCCATTCACCAGCTGGAGGGTTTTGTGCCTACTGGCAAAAATGCTCAAGTGACAGCTTATTATTTATTTCAGGCTATATATACCCAGCTGGTCCAGCCTGAAGCAGGTTAAGAAGAACTATAGAATCTTCATAGGCATACTACAGGAATGGCAAACTCTACAGAGAGAGGATAAACTCAGTAGTGGGGAATATTTTCCAGCCACCATGGTTATTTGGACCTCAATCAACTACTGAGATTAAATCTGCCAATTACTGCTTGTATCTTCTTGTCCACATAAAGTTCCAGCTATATTTGAAACAATTACAAAAATGCCATGAGGCAATCCTGAGAGGCCCACATTCAATTCAGCCAGCTACAGGCTAAAGCGAACACACACGCACCAAAAGAAAAGATTGCTGACTCTACAGAACGCGCCTCCACCTCTGAAACAGCAATAACCTCTCACACTGTATACAGAGCGGGAGCTGGCAGTTTCTCAAGCGACATTCAAGTGATCAGCATCACCTCCATACCTTCTTACTCCCTCAGCAGGAGTCGCCAGCAGCCCTAATTATTTAAAAGACATAATAGCTAGGAAAGGAGGACTGCTGACAAAGAAGACACAAATAGAAGTACCAATTTTGCTCTCAGATGCTCACAGATCTATGGGATTGCACAGCATGTTCACAGTAGGTCAGTGAAACCATATGGTCTTGCTCTTCTGGGAAATGTTTCATCTCTACTTTAGTCCTCACAAACGTCAGGGATGATTACACAAGGCCTCCAATTGTGCACTATGGTTCATGGAATCATCCTTCTATAGAAACAAGGAGCAGATTAAGTGTCCACTTGAATTTAATCCTAAATCTTAACTATATTAGTTATCCTGTAGTTGTACGGTTCTCTCCAGCCTTTTATTTCAGTTTTCTAGTCTAAGCAATTTATCAATCTTCAGCAAAATGTTACCTGCTGCTGGGATTGGATATTTATAGAGCACTCAGAGCACTCTGTGATAGCAAGTGCTAGTAATACCCATGAAAAGCTAACAAAACTTGCACCTATAAAAACATGCCTTCCCCTCTGCATTGAAAAGAGAAGACACAATGCTGAAATAGGCATAACAGGATTTAGCAATAGTACTAACCAGAGGGAAAGATGACAACAGGAAGGAGCAGAAAACTAACGTAAACTAACCCCATGAAAATGGAAAATGTTTTTTCCAGCATATCCGAATGGTAATACACTGAAAAAAAACCAACCAAAAGCCACATCAGAGATCAGACACCTGTAATGGAAGATGTTTAGATTAGAACTGGAAATTTTGCTCTATATTGAATGCCAGTGGAGCATATGATTGAGTTTCACTGCTGAACGTTGGGAGAGACCAGAATGACCAGTGACTTACAGCTTATCCTCAGTCTAGTTCAAGACTAAGATGTAAGTGTCGAGGGAAGATATTTATATTTGGAAATTAAAGACTTAGAATGTGCAAGAAGAGTTCCACATTTGTTTTGGACAATGTGGTTGAGAAATGAGAGGGGTATAAGCAGAACCCACAGAGATATTTGAAATAATAAAAAAAGAAAATTGCACAGTTCTATTTTCCTCAATTTATAATACAAAACCAAAAGGATGGATAATAATGTTGAACAAAAACAATTCAAAAAGAAGAGGGAGAAACTATTTCTACAAAGCACATAATTAACCAGCGCTGGTTTTCCTGAAGGTATTATCAAGACCAAGAGTTTAGCAAGATTCAAAAAGGATTTAGACATTTATATGCATAAGAACATCCACAGCTACATTAGCTCAGATTGAAAAAAAAAAAACAAACCACCCAACATGTGGGATATGAACTTTGATGCTTCATTGAATAAGACAACCTCTTGCTGATGGGCATTAGAAAGAAACTTTCCTAGTAGGAAAACAGCTCCAGAATTACCTGCCACAGTGCTTCCTTCACTTACCCTTGAAGCAGCAGGTGCTGAACACTCAGAGTCAAAATGCCAGAACAGACTTGTTTTGGCCATTTCTACATTTCAACTAACAAAAAAAAAGTAAATGGTATTATTTACAATCTAATTAAGTGTGTGATAGTGAGCTCAGAGTTTGAAAAGGAGAACAGAGCTTTGTATGTCATAACTTCCTTTAACTGTCATTAACTGTAAGGCTAAGATGATAGCTTTGGCTTTTACAGAAGATTCTGTTTGTGTATATCTTCCTTTAAAACCCTATTCGGCATTTCACACTACCTTTTAGTCTCTCAACCAAACTCTCTGACAATAGCCAGCCCCACTATAAAACACAAATATAGTGTCTTCACGTGCTGGGGTAGTTCTTGTAGAGCAAGTAACAGTACACACCTAAATTTTGCTTTCCTGCAGCTTACCACTCACTAAAATGTGACAACACCCTTCATGATGCATAAAGGTACAGCCTTTTGTACACTACTCAAATTTACCATACTTTTCCTAATAGCACCTTCCTTAGAATCATAGAATCATAGAATCATAGAATAGTTAGGGTTGGAAAGGACCTCAAGATCATCTAGTTCCAACCCTCCTGCCATGGGCAGGGACACCTCACACGAAACCATCCCACCCAAGGCTCTGTCCAACCTGGCCTTGAACACTGACAGGGATGGAGCATTCACAACCTCCCTGGGCTACCCATTCCAGTGCCTCACCCCCCTAACAGTAAAGAATTTCCTCCTTAGATCCAATCTGAACTTCCCCTGTTTAAGTTTTAACCCGTTACCCCTTGTCCTGTCACTAAAGTCCCTGACGAAGAGTCCCTCCCCAGCATCCCTATAGGCCCCCTTTAGGTACTGGAAGGCTGCTATGAGGTCTCCACGCAGCCTTCTCTTCTCCAGGCTGAACAGCCCCAACTTTCTCAGCCTATCTTCAATATCTTCCTTCCTTGCAATACACTACCACTGTTTCCGCCACATTATTTTCCCACCCTTCCCAACTCTTAATAGAGATTCCTTCAACCATTCCCAAAAAGTAACAAATCTCTTTTCAGCAGCTAATCCAGTTTGTGGGAAAAGCTTCAACTGAATTACAGCCAAGACTCTCAAAGAATAACCTGACAACTAGAAACAGATATTGTATTCTGTCACCTATACTTAGCCTAGAAAAATGCTTTGATTCAACCTCAACTTGCCACAATCACATGAAAAGAGCTATCCGCAGACCAAGACAATCCACTAAAACATCCTAAAACTCAAGGCTTATCTGAATAAGAAAAA
This sequence comes from Lathamus discolor, assembly GCF_037157495.1. Lineage (NCBI taxonomy): Eukaryota > Metazoa > Chordata > Aves > Psittaciformes > Psittacidae > Lathamus > Lathamus discolor. The sequence continues at coordinate 114,505,508 of NC_088884.1, forward strand.
ACCCAAAGTGATGAGAGAGGGTTGTATTATGAAGATGGGTTGCAGTCCCTGTTTAAAGGACCTTTCCATAGAGGCCTCTGATCATTTAGTGCAAGACACAAGCACAGTTCTCAGGGCAAGGACTGAATTCCCCAGAGATATGTATTTTCACCACATGCCAAAGACATCTAATTTGAAGAAGGAGAGGAAAAAATCCTATTTTTTTTTTTTGTAAAAATGTGGCATGCATACAAAATTTGAAAAGCTTTATTTTTATAGATCACACTGCAAATTAATGTAAATAATTCAACATGCAGATTATTCACTGTGCTAAAAATGACTGGCATTTTTCAAGAGCATAGAGAACTGCTTGACTAATGATATCAGCAAATGATATAAAGGCAACTTCCAGTAAAATATTTCAGACTATACAGATTGTTCCACATTTGAAATTGTACAGTATGTCAGAGGTTAAAAAGTAGCATGCAGCACATTTTAAAGATCTGTTGTTTGCACTTTAAACAAAAAAAAAAAAGATAGCTTTAATTTTTAAAAAACTTAAGTGGTTGAATGTGTACATGACCATATTGCCTGAATTTCACTTCCACTTGGCTCAAGCTATCATACCAGCAGGCATCAGAGGGGGGCTTTTTTCCCTGCAGAAAGTTAACAATATAAGAACAAAGGAAACATCTTCACTGACAGCTCAAGGTCATCCCTAGAGACTACTCTTGCTAAATAAGTCTGTGAATATTGTTAGGTGGCAATGTGGTAATTATATGTGCCAGCTGGATGCAACCAATCACTGGCGCAGACCACCAACTCGAAGGATATCAAGAGTTTTAGAGTCCAAAATAAGTTCTCATTTTACTTCTATCTTAATTAAAGAATCTAAGATTTCTTGTAGCATCCTTTATCTCTCCCTACAATGTACTTCAAAAATCCAAATGAAAACCAGAAAATCCCAATACCTTCCCATTAAATTAACAGCTGATCAGGCAAGAATTAATTTTTCTATTTGATCAGACTTGGACAACCACACGTGACTTTCAGTAACATCCTATGGATTTGTCTATATTTCACTGTGAGTATAAAAGACATTTTCCTATATCAGCAGTTAGGAGGTTCCATTAACCCAAGGTTGTAAAATATACATTAGATATATGGGTACAGTACGTAGTCAGATGGGCTTCTGTAGCAGATGTCTTTTTCATTTGTCCAGAATAACATAGCTCCCGTTATATTAAAATTTGTAATAAAAATGTAGCACACCTCTCAGATCTTATCTACCAACCACTATAGGCCAAGCAGTCTGGGATGCTGGAAGCTCTGAGCCCCTAGTTGAATCCAGATTCAAAGTTTACAGCAAGCTGTTATATTTATAATTGATAACAATACTAATTACAGACATACAGGGACACACACTATCTTCATCTCCCTTTGAGGTATTAAATATGAATATATAGCCACAAGTTGTTGTATGAATGTACCCTTAACATATTCTTTTTAATGCAGAAGGCATAAAATTCTCATTAACAGTAATTGGAGTTAGAAGCAGGAATTTCAGGAAGGATGTGTTACCTCATTAGATATTAGCTAGAAATACTGTCAAATATTCTGTTTATGCATTGTTAGAATTCTGGGATCTTCTTTTTCTTTTTTTTTTTTTAGCTCATCTTTTCAAATTAACACCTCTATGAATAAGTCATTTAGAGCTAAATGAAAGCGCTTACAATTCCAGAAACCATGTGTGTGCCTGTAAGTTCCACCAAGGATACAGCCTTTCCAGTAAACTAGAGAGTTACAATAAAACAGTTCTACAGCACCTGCTTGCCTTACTGCACAGCTTATGGATCTAATAATTCCAGCCATGTCATGTCCTCTCAAAACTCCCACCATGCTGGGGTTCACAAAATGCTGCTGAAACTCTGCTTTGTGTTACACAAAGGCCTGAATGCATCGGTATTTCTTAATTACACACAGGACCACACCATTGCCTCTCCATACAACAGAACATGGAAAACCAGGTATAGTTTACCTTAGGATTCACAAGAGAGAAATCAGAAAAACTAACTTACTCTCAGGCAACAATCACTTCTCTTCAGCAGCTCCATCAGAAAACTGCTTCTGCTCAAGTCTGATCTGGGTCTCAAAAAACACGCATCATTATACTGGATATGTCAGGGTAAGACCTTCATTAGTGGCTTACTGCCTATCTCCTAAAGTCAACCAAAGCATTTCCAAGGACTCCTAGGAAATAGCGTTATGCTCATTCCAAACATGTTTATAAACTTCACTCCTCAAGGTACCCCAAATATCAAAATAAAAAAGAGGAGGCAAATCCACTCAGATTTTGGCCATTTATAGTAAGATTTGAAAAGCGTTTCCTTAACTATTCTGCTTTAATAATTATTGTCTGATGCTCACAATTACAAAAGGTAATCCTTGCAGCTGCAGCTCTCAACTAAGAGATGGCACATGGTCATTTGTTTAAAAAGCCAAACAAAACTGCCTTCTTAAATTGATGGTCATTTAGCAGTAAATAAAGTCCCAAAGGGTGCTTCAGTCATTGATTTCCCACAGCAAATCTACATAAAGCTACAAAGTTGGTTCAAAATAAACAAAAGTATAGTTAAGACTTAAGACAAAGACTGTATCAACTCCACTGATAAACCTATGGAACCTATGGTACTCTCACACAATAGTTGTTACTTCAGAGAACATATACTTGTACATCTCCCAAAGAAACTTTTTTCTATAGGATGGAAAGCATCATATAGAAAATAAGATAACTGGCATAGTCTCTTATGAAAGTAACAACTACTTGTAAAAATTTGCCATAAGAACTTAAAAAACAAAACCCACACACAAAACCCCCACACCTACTCTAGAAAGCAGTATCCCTTTATTGCCATTTCATTGCTTGATTGGTCAAAACTGACAGTGCAATTTATCATCTTCACTTCATCTGTTAGGGTTAAACCCTTCCAAAATGCTGCAGGACTGAAAAGGACACTACTCCCAGACTCCTTCTTCCATTAACTCACTGGTAATTCAGTAAAGCTGGCCAGGATATATCCAATGCTGCAACTCCATGACATTACATCAAATCTTTTGAAAAATGTTTTTCTCCTTTGTGACAGAATCAAACCTCTATAAAACTACTAAGTTTTTAACATTAAAATCCTGAACCAAATCAGATAAAAAGTAACTTTATTTTTCTCCATACACATAAATATAAGTCATACACACAAAAAAAAATATGGGTTCTGGGGGCTTACTACTCTTCATAGCAATGATAAATCTCCCACTAGACCTGACATTACACTTTGGTACTTTATTGCCACTGAAGGGTGTTGCTGCATTTAACAACAAAAGATATATTTGCAGGATGCAACTCCATCTGCAACTCTGTGACATCTCTGGTAAAACAGCTACTCTGTTCAACCCCACAAACTACCAAGTGATCTACTAATGCTCCTATATTGAATAGCAATGATATTTCCACATTCTTTTAGCATCTCTTGACTTCAATGTGCATGGCAAGTTTACAGGGCTTATGGAAGCTCAGTTTGCAAGGCATATCATTGAAGGATCAGTACATCCTGTAAAAGAAGGTCTGGATGCTGTACTTTGTCTTCACAAAGCTGGCTATTGTGTTTATTTTGACATATTTCTGTACAGAGTGTACCAACAGCTACCACATTGCCATCACTTAGTCAAGCAAGGAGTATTTTCCAGAGTTTTCCATGCAATGCTATGAAATAGAGTACTGTGCATTTCTCAGCTCAAAGGCAACAGTAGTTTACAGCAGGTGCAACAGAGTGAAGTAGACCTTGTCAGCACCTATACTGTGTTTGCTTTGCCTACCCTAATGAGACATCCTTCAGTCCAGTAGTCCTGACTACTGGCTTCTTTAGACTCAGTAGCCAAATTTTCCTTCTCTCTTCTGACCTACATTCAAAATAGCATCTCCTCATATGGTCTAAGCATGATTATGATATCTAATTTTTCCATGCAGAAGGAATAGGAAAATGACACATATTACTTCTCATCCACCATGCAACTGACAAGTGAAAAATGGTCTCTCCTATACATCTCCATCACAGTTTTCATGAAAACACCTTCTCATCCATAAAAGCACTGGTGATTAACACTTCCATAACCTCTTCCACAGTTTTATAACTATACTTGCAGGAAGATGGAATATCTTTTCTTTTAGGAGGTCCTGAGAGTTATTCCCCACTCAAATTGGTAATGACCTACTCTATCCAATTTAGAAGTTATACAATATGTTGGGTTTTTTTTGAAAGAACATTCACACTGTCATCAATAATGTTTATAGATAAAGGAAAATATGTAGAATATACAAAAAACATATGTAGCATATATAGTATAATGTTGCCCTTTAACATTTCGCACAGACAATTTGACTCAGTTTATGAGATGTGGCTCTTTGCAGTACTTCCCTGTCCAGGCAAGTTAACACAACTACATGGTCATTTTGAACAAATTGCAGACTCTGATGAACCACAGACTTTTGACTAGCTTTATCATGCTTTGCCCAGTAATTCATTCACACAAGCAAACTATATTAACGAACAGAAACACACACATATACCTCTACATAAATGAATTATATTGCTTGAAATTGCAGGTATTTATGTAAAAGGTTATGTCATTATTCTCAATTATTTACATACTGGAAGTTCAAAGCGTGGCATTTTCTACATTTTCAGTACCCAAATTTTCACTGTTAATAATGGCATTTTGTTTTCTGTTACAGTACAGTGCACCAGCTAAAAAAAAAAAAAAAAGTTTAAAATGATACATTGAAAATGTCCAACTCTTACGAGCAACTCTTCCCACATAAAATAGCCTCAGCAAAATGTGCAGTGATGCCTACATATGGTGTCACATTGATGTACTTTAGCACCATTAAATAGTCAAGAAACAAAAGTAGTATCATACCAAATCTCAAATTGTGCTAGAAAAGTCACATTAATTCAATTTTACATCCATAATTCCTCTGCTACACAAGACTACAACTTGTAAAAAGCATAGTCTTATGATGCTCTGTACACAGCACCTAGTGTACCTGACCAAGAGTTTAGGGATTCTAGGAAATAACCTAACCATAGCAGCTTTCAGGTGCACATCTGCTTACCAAAACTTACACACACACAAGTAAAAAACTGCTATTTTACTTTTCATTATCTACAATAAACAGTAGCTTAACTGAGACAGTTTTATCCTGTGCTATCAGCCTGAAGAAACCAAGGGAAACATTACATAGTCATGATTTTGTATAAATGATAATATTCACCTTTTTACCACCTCAAACACTCACTTCATTTACATTTACCACAACTACTTCTAAATTCTCATACATGTCTAATGCAGTTATTATCATAATAATTCTCAGGAGTTAGTCCTAAGTATTCCCTCTATGAAGCAACATCAGAGATACTTGTTAGTTTTTCAGGTCTGTGTGTTTTGGTCTCCTGAGGAGATCTGGCACTTAGTTGCCTGTGGTTCTCAATAATATCCACTTGCTGGTTGACATTCCTGTATGCTTCTAATCAAAGCACTGCGTATAGGTTGTTCTGCACTCAGTTTAGTGATTTAATCCTCAGACCCACAGTCTCATTTTTATTGATAATACCTAAAGAACAGCATGTTCCATAGCTGAGCTACGTTTTAGCATTCCCAAGTCTCAGTAGCAGCAGAAAGCCATAGTATTCTGCACTGCAAGTGAGGATAACAAATTGGGAAGGGAGGCAGGTGCAGGGTGAACCTGACACAAAACCTCCCACCCACAGCCCCTCAAAAAACCAAAAAAAAACCCCCAAAACCTCACATATATTATTATTTCCTACCCCACGTTAACTGTCGTAGCAAAAGCTTATTCATTTATGAGACTGAATCCACCAGTAGTAGAATGGTTTTCCTTTCTTCCCTTCCACCCCCCCCCAAAAAAGGGCTAGTTCTGACTCAAAACAAATGGGTTAAAATCCATTTTTTCTTAAAAAACATTTTTGTAATTGTATAAATGTGTCAGTATTTTAAAACTTTTTTTAACATTCCCTATAAAAAGCTACTTAAAATCCTAAGCTTTTGCATAGTCAGTTCTAAAAGGAGAAAATGTGAAACAAGTAGTAAAACCAGATAAGGGGAACATTTAGAATTGTGAAAATGTAAGCTAAATTCCAGAAAAGAAAATTTTATGAACCTTAGAGGAAAATATTTCCCATCAAATACTATGATCTGTTCTTTGGGGATAGAGGAATGCTGGTCATCTCTAAAGTGTGTACCACTGAGTCAATTTAAAACCATCTCATTGCATGACTGCTCATCGCAGATTCAGCTAAGATTACACATCAGCTCCTGCTAGCCAGTCTGTTCTTCCAGCCTAATCAGAATGTTGAAATACCATAATTTTGTAAGAAATCTTTTGGTTTCAACTTCATACTTGCACTTAGGAGGAGTTAATTAGTTTACAATGTTATGCAAAGGCACACAGCCCTTGGGTTTGGGTGTATCTAGAAAACTATACTGAACGTTTGTACATTTCTATCAAAATCTGCTCCCTTATGACCCCAATCATAATCTTTTTCATATGCTTACGGATGTATTGAGAAGTTTGTTGTTACCATATACTTCCTACAGAAGCTAATCCTTCTTATCCCCCTAAGACATTACTAGAGTTTGCATATTTTACTGAGGGCTAGACAATGTCACTAAGACACAGCCTGGAGCAGCATGTTTCTGTACTGGAGCATTCCACAGGAATGACTGCAAATTAGACAAAGGCAATTCCATCCTGCTTCCCTGGTGCTGGAGACAGAAAGTAATTAGCTGCTGGCCTATACCAGCAGCAAACCATTAACCCCTCCTGCCCCTAAACATTAGCTCAGCTGTGCTGGTCACTGAATTGCAAAGAACAGAAATACATCTCTGACCATTTTCTGCTTTGTCTGCTCCAGCAAATCAGCACACCTGTATTGTTCTCAGCTTCTGGATATCCAGTCTGCTAAGTCATCTTGAGAGGACTGGGCAGCATTTGGATTTGCTCAGACCTGATATCCAAATCACAGTATAACCCTTGATGATTGCAAAACTTAGAGCTCCATAAAGGGCAAAGCTGCCAGCACATACAGATGTATAGGAACTGCAGTGTATCTGCTGACTTGTCACAGTATAACAAGAAGGGTACAAAGCCAGAGCAGGATCTGGAGCTGGGTTCTGTCTCCACTGTCTTGGGCTATCTTCATAAAACCTCATTCAGCAATGTCAGGTTTTGTTTTGGACTGGTTTGGACTCTACCCAATAAAGACAATGCTTGCCATTTAACCTACATGTTCCAAAAGCCTACCTTTGAGAAGTATTTCAAAGTATTTCTTTCAATACTCTTATTACATGTACTTGAAACATTGTAAGTGCAATTTTTCCTCACAGCTATCATCCTAGCAGCAAAGTAGGCCAAACACATCCATCTAACTCAATGGGCTAAACATAGAAAGGTACTCCTTTTACAAATGCTTGTAAGAAATTCTGTCTTATTGTTTGAAAGATAGAGCCATTGTACTGGCATTACACAGCCTGTGCATTAGATCAGACAGCAAATGAGATATTGATAGAACTATTTTGAACAGTCAATAAGCTTTCTAATGATTGATAGCTTTAAGCTAACTCTAGTAGTATCAGCATCTGCACTTGGAAATGAGACATTGAAACTGTAATGCAATATTCTCTTTGTGGAATTCATAAGTATAACTCAAGTCTAGGCAGTGGCTCCAGTTGAGGGATTTGCATAAGGCTCTTTCTTCATAGCCCAAGGAAAGAATGACAGCAAATTTTACTTGTTTTAATCTTTTTAATTTAAGTCCAACCAAAGCAGTACCTCAGAAGATAAGCACAGGAAGGAGAAAGCCATGGGAGGAGCCAAGTTAAATCACTGAGCAAAAGAATAAACCGAGGAAACAGAACTTTTCCATGAACACTGTGCTTAAAACACCCTGCAGGTTAGTCCCACAAATTTCAGCACAAGTCAGAGAAAAGTAAGTTACTGGACACTCCAAATAAAGAACCAAAATTTCCCTTTGAATATTTTGCGCAGTGCAAAGAGAAAAAGTAGCAGTTAAAGAGGAGAAAAGAAGCAGGGGAGAAAACATACAGCCAAGATTTTTAATACTGTTATCAAATTATTATTAATGTAGACCTAAAGTGGTTAGATTTTCAAAGACCATGTGCTCTGTACTCTCCCACCATAAGCTTTCATCTCAAACTAATAAAAAGTCATTATTTGAAAACATTCTTTACACTTGTAAAAAAATTTTTAGCAGAAGAATGAACAAGGAGTTTTAATTCCCTAACCTCCATCTAATAATGACTGAAATTAATGACAGCATATTTATCTTAAGTTTCCGAGCTGTCAAGCTGATGCTAATGCTCTAAGAAAGCTGTAAATTCTGTCTGAATTACAGTCATTCATGTACAGTGGTTTCTACCATCAACCAAGTTTCCCTTCAATTTCCCTTCTCCAATTTGGGATGAAAAAGGTGAAAGAAGTAGACTGTGAGTCTTGCCTTGTCATTTATAAACAATTACTTCTCCTTGAAATCTTCCTGAATTTGATGCTACTATTCATGGGGTATTTGCTCAGAGGTTTGCAATTCAGCTATTAGTACAATAAAATGCAAAAGACATTAAGATTCTCCACAGCAGAGGGAAGGTCCAGAAGGATTACTTGATCAAATTAACTGTTAACAGTTGAAAACCTGAGCTGTATCAGACTACAAGTACTAACATTACTCCAGTTGCCACTAAGATCAGTGATGTTTCAGTACACTCAGGCATATCTCCTTTCTGTCCCCTCTGCACCTGACATGGGTGCATCCTTGTTCCCTCCTGCACAACATATAGCATGAATGTGCTACATAGTTAGGAATTTTTCTTTGGAAAACTGACTTGTCAGCAGAGGTAGCTCTTCTTTCACTTACTTGGTATTATGCCAGTGTGAGTCTACAGTCATCTGTAATGCTGCTCTTGGTTTATGCTGACATGAGAGACCAGGATCCATACCTAAAACAAATTCAGCACTTGTAGATTTATTGCCATAATCTACTTAACTAATCCAAAATATTTCCTCACCACTAGTATTCTGCCCCAAGGAGGTGGTATCCTTCTCTCCTGAACCACTTTGATCGTCCCTCTCACTTCTCTCTGCCTTTTTATAAATGCTGTGCCCGAACTACGGTGTTTGGGTAATAACCTCTATGGCAAACTTCATGGTGTCCAGACAAAAAAAAATAATACCATTTTTAATTTATACTCTTTCTGCATCCACAGAAAGCTGCTTACAATTTTAGTTCACTTTAGTGAACAACAGTACAGTTGCAAGGTGTTCCAAATGCAGAGAGGTGAAGTGGCAAAGTATACTATATAGCAGTGGGATAAACACATGTAAAGTAATTTAAGAGAAAACCCAAGAAGGGTTTTGAAAACAAATGTACTGTTGAAAACAAACTTTACTGTTTATTTTTATTATACTGACTCCTTGATCTAATAGAAACTTAATGAACAAGCAGGCACTGCAGTTTATTAAGGAATCATATATTAAGTAAGGAGACAGAAGAAAGTTTGAAGAATGCAATTTTTAACACCTGCATATAACAACAGAAACAGCTGGAGGCTGTGAGGAATTCTGAAATTAAATAAAGAACAAAATTGCCTCAGTGAAAAACAAAGGCAGAAACCTACCCAAATGGGCATGTATCATTTTTCATATTGAGAGCTGGGAACAATTTTGGCTACATCTTTGGTTATTACACATAATTAAGGTGCCCATACCCTGCAAGTTGTGCTGACTAGCAGTATAAAAGCCTGACTTTTACATTCATAGAAAAGCAGACTTTCTAGATCTAGTACTAGTACCGAATTTGGGTTTTGACTAAAAGAGAGAGCATGGACCAAAGTATTTGGAAAGCACAAGGGAAAAAAAGATAGCATCTCTGATCGCTTAGGCTTATAATGACATAGTCTCCCCCAGAGGATTCTGGTGTGCATCTAAACCTGCATTTAGAATGCATGCCACCTAGTGGGAGCAAAAATCTGATCAAAATGTTAAAATACTACGCACCAGAATATTTAGCCTGGCACACTACAAACTGGAGGGAATTGAGACCTTGCTTTTGGTGTTGATGCTCAGAGTTTACACACTGAGACCTTCAAAGGAAAGGGTTTCTGACTGTCCATTCTCTCTTCCTTATTGCAAAACATTAGTAAAAGTTAGTCAAGACTTATGTATGAAAAGCTACTATTTGATAATGCTGTGCACTGTGACTGCACTGGAAACAACTGGCTGTAGACAGACTTCACTGCCTCAGTTAAGGTCTAATTCTAGCACTGCAGCTCAGCACAAAAACAACAGTACATTCTTCAGCTTGAACTTTGGGAGGAATTAAGCAAATGCACCACTTTGGCTAAGCTGAAGCCACTACAAAAGGAATGTTATGCACATCCATAACAGATGAGCTTTGCATATATGTGAACATGAAGAGAGGTGTACATCTGTCCTGAGACACTTCATAGTCTTCATTTCAGCTTCATTTGGTATACTACATACAGAAGAGGGATCTTCTGTATCAGTAGCCTGAAAACACCCAAGTCTGCTTAGCTTCGCAATGGATAGTTAAAGGCAAAACATTTATATTTCACATTATAAATTTTACAAAACAGAGCTATGAAGCTTACTAACAAAAGATGCAAGTATGTCAAAGATCACATGAATTCAAGGAAGACAGACAAGAAACTCAAGACAGCTCCAAAATACAGCTATTTCCAGCCTAGCGAGTCTCCTGAATAGAAAATGTCAACAAGGCATATGAAGTATTCTTGCCCTAGTCTTACTCTTTACAGCAACTATTGGTAAGGGGACTGGATGGACCTTTGATGTGACTTAGCTCAGGAATTCTTGTTTTGTTAGGGTAAAATAACTTGTGTATCTAAGCCCTAGATATTTCAGAGTAATACAGAAACATGAAGCTTTTGCTCAGTAGAGTTCAAAGGCACAGTGGTCTAATGTATGTAGTAGACATACTGGAATATTTAAAATTAATGACACAATGCACTGTAATCCAATTACCTGCTCTTCAAAAAAAATAAAAACCTGTAAAGGCAGGAAGTGCCACTACATACTCTTAGCTTCAAATCTAATCAGCTTGTAACGTCAGTACCGACATGGCAATAGCAAACAAGAGCACAAGGGACTGGAGAATTCTGAGCTCTTAATGCTCCACAGCACATGCCCCATGCCCTCCTCACTCAGCTGCCTCTATGAAAGGCCACCAAGCACTACTTTCTGCGAGGAAACAAGGCATGAGATTTTCAGGCTGATACTCCCCTATTCCTGCACCACAAAAGGATCCATAGGCCCCTCTGGTAACTTGGAGCCCGCGGAAAGAGAGGCTTACACCTGCCGGGACGCAGAGAAAGGTCCCTCAGCGCACACATATGTGCTCGCTGCGTGGGCACAGTAAAGGGTGAAGCACAAGACTCATTCCCACATCACCAGCCCCTCTCTGCCTACCCCCCCGCCTCTACCTCGGGTCAAATTCTAAAGCACCCCAGTTTGGGTTTTGCTTCGAAACTGTTACTCAAACACAGCAGAAAGCACCCAAACACTTGCCTTGAGGTCATCGAGCAAGGTGAAGATTTTACTTCCCTCTCCTCCCCTTCCAGGCACACGGGGCGCAGTTCACCGGGCAGCGCTGCTTGCATTCAGCCGGCAACCCGCACGGTCCTCCCGCGGCCCGGGAGCCCCCAGCAGAAGCCCCTTTCAGAGCGGGCCCGGAAGCAGACCCGCTGTGTTTTATCGACGGCTCACCCCGGGAGGGCACCGCAACGGATGTGCCGAGGTGTGGGCCTCGCGGAGCGGGGTAGCGCTGCCCGCGGCCACCTCAGCCCGCCGTCCCCTGAAAGAGCTGCCTTCGTTTCCCTCAGCTTCTCTCCCAGGCCCGTCGTCTCAGTGAGGCGCTGGCCTCCCCACCATGAGGATTCGGAGGCACCGCCACCTTTCCGTTCTTGTCCCCGAGGCACTCTGGAGTGCAGAGGCGATGGTGCCTGAGCACATGTATCACGGCAGGAGCTGAAGAGGAGGAGCTCGCTACGCTCAGTTTAGGCCTCAGAGGGAGCTGGGTGTGAATCCGTAAGGCAGCTGTGAGGAGGTACCGCTGTTGTGTTGCCTTCCGTGCTCTCGGTACCATCGAGAGCTTTATTTCTCACAGTGCCTTGGACTTCTGTGAGCCCTGAAGATGTTACTCTGCTTTTTGGCGCTTTGTTCCTCGAGTAGAGGGGTGCTTTAAAGAATGGCTGGCAGTTTTAATTACAGTGAAGGCTGTTGGCACCGTGATTTGTCTTTTCTCAGGCAAAACTTCAAAATTACTTCTACCTGGGCTTTGTGTGCTGGAGAGCATGGACAAGAGAAGGGAGAAGGCCTTATGCTGCCCAAGAATAACCCCTGCTTTCAACAAAACCTCTTCATACAGTCATACCTGAAAGATCTTCATAGCTGACACCACAAATTTCACTTATGCGTGTTGTTTCAGTTAATTTGTGCAGCCTCAAATAGTCTTTATGTAAGACTTCAAGCGCTGGAGAAAGTGGATGTATTTTTATATTCATTCCGGTGTGTTTTTTTACATGAACTATCCCATGCATATGAAAGCAGTTCTCACTGCATTTTATTGCTATCAATTTATTACACTTTCCAAAATTTGGGTCACAGTTTCTGTCCAGCTTTATCCTTGTGCCTCAAGCAAAGCAAGAGACTGTTTCCAGTATTTTGAGATAACTAAGAAAAGCGAATGGACATGGTCTCTTCAGAAAGTACAAGATATCCTCGACTCTTCACTGCTCTTCTTGAGGAGGAAAAAGACTTTCACAAGCAAAGCTCAAAGGTACATAGTAACAATTTGTGTTAGGTGGTCTGATTTTCAGTAGTGGTGAGCATTCATCAGATGATGTGCTGATAATCAGGCTGCTGATCCAAGTAGTTAAAGCATGAATTTTGTTACCATGTTTTAGACTCTGGCATTCTAAAATAGGATATGTAGAGCTGGAGAAACAAAGGTACAGGGTAATATTCAGAAAGAAGCTTCAAGGCTGTTTGTACTGATGTGGTGGGCTTACCAGCAGGCATTGACATCTTCTGCAGATATTGTTGGAGGACATACTGTGTTTTACAAAGGAATATGTGTGAAAAGAAAGAATTTCTGAGAGTGTTCCTTCATCTAGTAAGCCAGTCTAATAAGAAGTTTGGGTTAAATGGGCGCCTCTTCCTGGATTTTTTTCACAGACATGGTTGCATCTTGTCCTCTGTGCTGGCTCTGGGGTTTGTCTGACCCCACAACAAGCTATTTTGGGGAACCTAAAAAGTAGAAAACTGTTCATTTTCTGTGGGCTTCCAGTTTGTTTCCCTGAGCTGGATGCTGCTCAGACAAGTGGTAAATGAAAAGGGGATGGAGGGGAACAGAACTTCTCATTTGTACAGAGGTTGTTTGGCTGGCTTAGTTTTAAAATGAAACCATCATACCACATACAAAATACTGTTCCAAAGAGCCAGAGACTCACCTGGTACAGATTGGTAAAAACAGATGGAAACAGGTTTTTCCATCTGCAGTTTTGATCCACATGATTTGAAACCCAAGGCATTTCAATTCGAGTTGGTCTACTTCTAAGGTAAAAAAAAAAAACTTCTATGGAAAAAAAAAAAAAACCCGCGGAAAAAGTGCACTGAAAATAATGTACTAAAGAATGTGAAGTCAGTTTAGGTCAGCATATCAAAGAAAACAAAATCAATTATGGGTGTGTATGATCTCTCTGCAGGCTGGGAACTAGCCAAAAACGATGCTGTTGTCTTGCATTTTTTGCTAAACTAGACTATAAAGCAGGATTACATTTCAGAAGTAAAACCCTACTACTGTTTGGTAGCTCCTCCCATTCTTTTCCAGCCTCCAAGGTTTTCTTGTGACTTAAAATTCAGGCTTACTGAATTTTCAGAATTTCATAAGGCTGCTTTGCTAAATCTTCCCTTTCAGTTACTGAAGTGTATTTCAAATGTATTTGCTTTATCGAGTCTTCTGTGACCTGCTGCTCATCCATCTCCTTTTGCTAAACATTGTTTTCTAAAGAAGTAATACCAGTATAACTTGTCACAGTATACTATCAAGAAGAAATTTCTCCACAGTGGCTATTTTGGATCTGTGGTGTTTTACGACAACAAATAAAAAAGTGTATAAGGGAAGTTTGATCTGAGTCCGCTTAAACTGTAAGAAAAATAATGGCCCATAAAGTGCATAGAAATGAACAACAAATCTATTCTCAGTGCTTCTGATGTCTTAACAATATACTTTTTTTCTTTTCCTGGGTAAGTTGTTTTCAAATCTAGAGATAAGGTAAAGATGTAAAATTGATGCAGAATTTGTGTCTGCATTGAATTCTCAAAATGCTTTTTCAGACACTTAAAATGTTACCCTTTTTTTGCTGAAGACCACAGTAGTGTCACAAAGAGGACAACAGGGCCAAGATCATATTTAAAAGTGAAAAAGCAAGTGGGTTTAAAATTCATAGAATCATAGAATATTTAGAGTTGGAAAGGACCTTATGATTATCTAGTTCCACCCCGCTGCCATAGACAGGGATGCCTCACCCTAGACCATGTTGCCAAGGCTCTGTCCAACCTGGCCTTGGACGCTGCCAGGGATGGAGATTCAGAGCAGCCCTGCGGAGAAGGACTTGGGGGTGCTGGTCAATGAGAAAATGAACATGAGCCGGCAGTGTGTGCTTGCAGCCCAGAAAGCCAACCGTATCCTGAGCTGCATCAAAAGGAGTGTGACCAGTAGGTCAAAGGAGGTGATACTGCCCCTCTGCTCTGCTCTTGTGAGACCTCACCTGGAGTATTGTGTGCAGTTCTGGTGTCCTCAACATAAAAAGGGAATGGAACTGTTGGAACAAGTGCAGAGGAGGGCCACAAGGACGATCAGGGACTGGAGCACCTCCCGTCTGAAAGTACGCTGAGAAAGTTGAGGCTGTTCAGCCTGGAGAAGAGAAGGCTGCGTGGGGACCTCATAGCAGCCTTCCAGTATCTGAAGAGGGCCTATAGGGATGCTGGGGAGGGACTCTTCCTTAGGGACTGTAGTGATCGGACAAGGGGTAATGGGTTTAAACTTAAACAGGGGAAGTTTAGATTGGATGTAAGTAGGAAGTTCTTTACTGTAAGGGTAGTGAGGCACTGGAATGGGTTGCCCAGGGAAGTTGTGAATGCTCCATCCCTGTCAGTGTTCAAGGCCAGGTTGGACAGAGCCTTGGGTGGGATGGTTTAGTGTGAGGTGTCCCTCATGTCCCCCATGGCAGGGGGGTTGGAACTAGATGATCTTAAGTCCTTTCCAACCCTAACTATTCTGTGATTCAATGATTCTATGATTCACTACTTCTTTAGGAAACCTGTTGCAGTGCATGACCACCTTCACAATAAAGAACTTCTTCCATATATCTAGCCTAAACTTCCCCTGTTTCAGTGTAAACCAGTACCCCTTGCCCTATCACTGATGAAGAGTCCCTCTCTGTCATCTTTGTAGGCCCCCTTCAGATACTGGAAGGCTGCTATGAGGTCCCCACGCAGCCTTCTCTTCTCCAGGCTGAACAGCCCCAACTTTCTCAGCCTGTCTTCATAAAGTAGGTGCTCCAGCACCTTATCATCCTCGTGGACCTCCTCAGGACTTTCTCTAACACCTCCATGTCCTTCTTATGTTTAGGACACCAGAACTGCACACAGTGCTCCAAGTGAGGTCTCATGAGAGCCGAGTAGAGGGGCAGGATCACCTCCTTCAGCCTGCTGGTCACGCTTCTTTTGATGCAGCCCAGGGTACGTTTGGCTTTCTGGGCTGTGAGCATGCATTGCCAGCTCGTGTTCAGTTTCCCATTGACCAGCACCCCCAAGACCTCCATATGGCTGCTCTGAATCACTTTACCTCCCAACCTGTAGCTGTGATAAATAAAATTGGTAAATCACGAGACATTTTGGAGTGATCTACTTTTGCTACATTGAACAGAACAGAGTATTTTATAATTGCCAACAAAGTGATTTGATATTACAATTTCTCTTGCTTTATTAACTTTTTCTTTAAGGAAAAGTCTAATTGTCCTCTATAATGGGTACATCAAAAATTACAGGTATGGTACCTATTTAGAATATTTAATGTTGTTAAGTAGATTTCATGAGGAAACTGTTTCTGCTTTACCACTCCACACATTTTCAAAGCTTCATAGAAGGAAATTTGCATTAATGATGCCAAGAAGGTATCAGTATCCTCAGCTCCACACAAATTCAATAAAAGCAGTAAGGGCTTCCCAGAGCACCTAGCAACTTAAAGACTTGAGGCCTTAGGCACTGCTGTCATTTACACCTGGAGAATAATGCAAATATGTGCAGATGTGAAACTGGCGGTCCTTTGTGCCTTTTGTTTTAAAGCATGTTCCTGTTCAAATATGCAATTCTTCTCTCACGCAGTGGCTTTGCCAGTAATGGTGAGTGTATAATGACGCCATTCATACAGCCTTGCTGACAGCTAGATCAATGGTGCTTGTCACATGTATGGTTTCCGGGGCTGCTTCTTAAGGCTAATTTTGTTGTTATTACTTGAAAACACACATTTAGCTTTTGGGTTCCTCTTATTGATTTTTATTTTTTCTAAATGTAATGGTTGTTTCACCCTAATATGTAAGTGTTTCTTTAAAGTGGATCTATAATGAGGTAGTTTGGACAGTGTGTCTTACCTCTTTCTGCACGCTATTAGTATTAGACTCCCAAGGGCAGTTTGTGCAGTGAACTGCGATAATGAGGTTGATGGTTCATAAAAGGCTGATGTGACAAATTACTGACCTGTTTTGGAGATTAAGTAACTCTACCTTTGTCAAGGTCTGCATATCAGCTTTTTATTCAGCATAATTCTTGTAGGTATCGTAGTTGTCCTGTTGAGTGTTCCATGTGCCAGGCTGATTAAGAAAACAGTTGCAAAGTATGATTACTGATGTGATTAGTTGTGCTTATCCCAAGACAATTCTGTGATTCAGGATCTGCACTGGGTTAAATTTTATGCAGTTTCTTGCAATATTTGAGGTCTTTAGAAGTACTTTCAGTACCCTGCATCTGCAGCTTCAGCTGGGAGAGTATCAGAAAGAGTTTAAGTTATAAAACTCACTTCCTCTTAATACACATGTTGCCCTTTCACTCCATTAAAATACCTGTGACGTTTGGTTAAGATGCAGTGGTATCAAGTGATTATCTACTTATAATCAAGTCTTCTCAGAATCATAGCACTCAGTTTCATGAGACCCCATAGTTTCTCTCAGTAAGTGGGACCTATATTCTTTTCTCTGATAGTGCTTTTGGCAGTAATACAGCATACCTCTAGATTTATTTTAGTAGCATCTCGAGCGTTCTGGTTTGCTAGAAAATAAATTGTCTTTGTCATCTGTGGGGCATCTATATATTTGGTTTTTAATATTGGCCTATAGACTGGTTTGTGAAGGTAGCCAGTAGAAACAACATCCACTGTGTATTTTATTTCATTGCTACATTTGCTAGTATTTTTTTAAACTTTTTATTTATGCTTGCCAGACTTTGGATAGGTGCATTTTTATGGGCAAAATTGGCTCTGTGATACATAATCTGTATTTACATATGTTCCACAATAATACATAGTTCTCAGCAGGAATCACAAAAGCTGTTGTCGTACACTTAGAAATTTGATGATGATGCTTAATTTGTCATTTTATTTTTGGAACATTCAGCAAATTGAGCTTCATTGTCCTACTGATGTGACCAACAGAGAGTTTGTGTTGATAGTCTTTCCTCATTAGCATTGACACAGTGGGTTGTACTAGGTTTCATCTTTCCGCATAGCTGTTGCTTTGGGTTTTTTGCTACAAGGACTCTCAAACATTTAAATGAGCACAACTCACTGTTGTTCCCTTGCTGCAGTGGGATTGTCATTTCTGTCCCTCATATGCATACATTTCCTGAAGAAAAAATTAATGCTATGAAGTGTCTTGTGTAATTCTCTATGCCTTTGTGATGTATATAATGATGTGTAACATTATCTCGGAAAGGCTAAAGTAATGATCAAAAGTTGAATCATTGATGTATGTCTACTTCATGTTTTATCAACACAGTTGGCAGGCAGTGGTCACACTCACTTCTGCAGTGATATACATCAGAGTGATATACATCACTCTCTAAACAAGAGAATGGCTTTCACAGAGCATATCTCCTACCACGTGCCGAGAAATAACTGAGGCTTTTTGCACAGATAGCAGTGCTCTGTAGTGCAAGAGTATCAGTACCAGTGTGAAAGCATGACTGCAAAGTGCTGGGCAGATGTTGTGACAGTGATAGAATTTGTACTGAAAATGTCATACACAAAGAAATGCTTTAATTTCCCCAGAATTTTTCACTTTTACTGCATGCTTTAAACTTACCTTTACAACTTAAATTAGTTATTAATGTTTTTTTCCCTAAAAAATTGAAATGTAATCTGCGTGATTTTGGAAGTATGGGACTCTGCATGAAGTACTCAATAGGCCTTTGAGATAATGAGGGTAAGCTTACTTAAAATGGAAGTGAAGGTCCGTTGCCAAAAAGCTGAGCTTCTCCATTTCATGTGTTTCTTATATGAATGAATGACTTGCGTGTGCCCAGAAGTAGTCTTGTCAGCTCTAAAGAGTCATTCTTAAATGTCAGCGTTATGAAGCCAGCTTTTGATTTACCAGTCGTTTCCAATTTTTATAGGCATCCTCAAAGTCCCAACACCATTCTTTATTTTCATTTATATCAGCTTATAACCCGTGCTTAGAATAACAACAAAACTCTTCAAAGTGCATTTTGCCTCTAGATGAGTATGGTCCACTTGTGAGAAATGCTTACGAACATAAATCTATCTGTTTATCATTATTTGGTTCTAATAACCAAGTAATGAAGATTGATTTACGCATTTTCTAGGTCTGAAATTATACTAAAAACTCTTTTTTCCAAAATGAGTGTTTTGGAATACTGTTGTTCAGTCAAGATTTGAAGGCAGCTAATATCACTGGTCTTCAGACCATTCTGTGTTCTCCTTATAAGTTAACCTGGGTTTAGCAGTAGCAGTCAGTTTTTCTCCTTCTTAGTAGCTGGTGTAGCACTGTGTTTTGACTTTCAGCCTGGGAACAGAGGTGATAACACCAGGTCACCAGTGACTGGCCCTGACTTCCCTCCAACCATCATCCCAACAGAGAATGAACTTTGATAGTACCAGACAAGTTCTGCAGTGAAGGAATGATCGACATCAGCAGGCAATGATCCAACACTGCACACAGCCTTTCCTGCCCTGAAAGACTGTTACAAGGGATGGAACTTGACATCATAGACTGAATGGACTCGACAGCGTTATAGGGGTTGGTCCATGCACTAAGAAATGATTTCTTTCTCTCTGTCTGTGCATGTGGATGTATATATATATGTAAGAGAGATGGTATATTGAAAATGTGGGATCTGAGCATGACGTGAATGGTATGGAATAAGGGGTGGATACTGTCCTGGGTTTAGCAGTAGCAGTCAGTTTTTCTCCTTCTTAGTAGCTGGTGCAGCGCTGTGTTTTGAATTTCAGCCTGGGAACAGAGGTGATAACACCGATGTTTTTACTTGTTGCTAAGTATTGTTTACCCTGACTAAGGACTTTGTGAGTCTCGTGCTCTGCCAGGGATGAGGGAAGGCCAGGAGGAAGCAGAGACAGGACACCTGACCCAAACTAGCAAAAGAGGTATTCCATACCACAGCACGTCATGCCCAGGGAGGTAACTGGGAGTTACCTGGAAGGGCACGGGCTCTCTTCGGTTGGGTTAAACTCATGCGGCGGTGGTATTGTATTCTCTTCTCTTGTTATTTCCCTTATCATTATTATTATTGATGGCAGCTGTAGTGGTTTGTGTTATACCTTAGTTACTGGACTGTTCTTATCTCAGCCTGTGGGAGTTACATTCTCTCGATTCTCCTCCCCATCCCTGCGGGGTGGGGGCAGGGGGGGAGGAAAGAAAGAGGGAGAAAAGAGGTGGGGAGTGAGTGGACGAGCTGTGTGGCTCGATTTGAACCATGACATAAGTACATCAAGACAAACCTATCTCCCTCAATAGTCCAGTTTGGAGCAGAGTTTTGGAGCAGAATTTTCCTATTCCAGAACATGGATTAATGAGTATTGTGGCATCTGTTGAAGAGATGCAGTGATCATCTTTTCTTTGCAGGGAGCGTCCACATTGCTGGGACACAGCTGCATAATCTTATGCAGAGTTTTAATGGACATGCATTAAAAACAAAATGTTTACCCATTTTTATGGATAAATCGTGATTAAAACAGCCCTGGAATTTTCTGATATGTTGAGCAGAAGCGTGTGTGCTAATAATGTCATAGCTGAGTTAAGGGAGCAACAAAAAGAACTTGTCAGTCAAAAATTCAAAAATAGTATTACTTTGATTAAACCTGATATGCCACGTACGTGTTGTGTTAACATGTGTGGCTCTTATTTCAATAGGAATAATTATGCCAAGACTGATGAATGGCATTTTGTGAAAATCTGTCAACACCAGAAATATGCAGTATCTGTCATTCAGGAACTAGTAGCTAGTGCTACTTAAACATTTGGACAGGTATGATAGAAGTAATTTTTTTAATGACATAGCATTTCTTCTCATGATGCAAGTTCTAGTAAATGAGGGAGCTCTTGAATGGCTTAGCCTTTCACTGACTTGTCTAAGCTGTAGGCTGGTAATCAGGCTCCTCACTTCTACTCTTCCTGAAACAAACTTTGTTTTTAAAAGTGACTAAAACTTCACTCAGAAACATTACTAAGAACAGATGCCTGTTTTGACTTCATATCCAGATTAATTACGGCAAACTTCAAACACAGTATTTCATGGAATCACAGAATAATTTGGGTTGAAAGGGACTTTTAAAGGTCATCTGCAGTGATCAGGGACATCTTCAGCTAGACCAAGTTTCTCAGAGCCTCATCCAACCTGACCTTGATTGTTTCCAGGGATGGAGCATCTACCATCTCTCTGGGCAACCTGTTCCACTGTTTCACCACCCTCACAGTGAAAAATTTCTTCCGTTTATCCAGTCTCAATCTACCCTCTTTTAGTTTAAAACCATCACACGTTGTCCTATTGCTACAGGCCTTGCTAAAACGTCTTTCCCGATCTTTCTTATAGGCCCCTTTTAAGTACTGAAATGCTGTAGCAAGGTCTTCCTGGAGCATTCTTTACTCCAGGCTAAACAACCCCAACTCTCTCAGCCTTTCCTCATAGGAGAGATGCTCCATCCCCCTGATCATCCAGCCTCTCATCTGGACTCCCTCGAACAGGCCTATATCTTTTCTGTGCTGAGGACTCCAGAGCTGGACACAGTACTCCAGCTGAGGTCTCACCAGAGCAGAGGGGTGGAATCACCTCCCTTGACCTATTGGCCATGATGATGTGACCCAGGGCACAGTTGTTTTTCTGGGCTGTGAGTGCACACTTCTGCCTCCTGTCCAGCTTTTCATCCACCAGTACCCCCAAATTCATCTTGGCAGGGCTGTTCTTAATGCCTTCATCCCCCAGCCTGTATTGATAGTGAGGGTTGCCCCAGCCCAGGTGCAGGACCTTGGATTTGTCCTTGCTGAACCTTGTAAGGTTCATCCAGACTCACTTCTGGAGCTTGCCCAGGTCCCTCTCAATGACATCCTGTCCCTCAGGCGTGTCAACTACACCACACAGCTCAGTGTCAACCCTAAACTTGCTGAGGGCGCTCACAATCCCACTGTCTTATGTAATTGATAAAGATATGTCGTGGTTTAAACCCAACCACAAACCTCGTTCACTCACTCCCCCCCCCTTCTTGCCCTCCCCCTGCTCCTGGAGGGACGGAGAGGAGAATCGAAAAGAATGCAACTCCCACGGGTTGAGATAAGAACAGTTTAGTAACTAAGGTATAACACAAATCACTACTGCTACCACCAATAATAATAATGATAAAGAAATAACAAGAGGAAAGAATACAACACCTTAACACCAGCCGACCAATAACTCGCCCCACTCCCCCCAGCCGAGCACCGACCGATACCTCCTCCAACCCTGCACCGACCGATACCTCCTCCAACCCTGCAGTCCCTCTAGCCCTTCCAGGTCCCTCCAAGTTACATCTTGGGCATGACGTGCTGTGGTATGGAATACCTCTTTGGTCAGTTTGGGTCAGGTGTCCTGTCTCTGCTTCCTCCCAGCCTCCCCTCCTCCCTGGCAGAGCATGAGGCTCAGAAAGTCCTTGGCCACACCAAACATTCGAGCAGCAACTGAAAACATCGGCGTTATCACCACTGCTCCAAGGCCAAAAGATCAAAGCACAGCACTGTACTAGCTCCTAAGAAGGAGAAAACTGACTGCTGCTGCTCAAAACCAGGACAAGATATTAAACAGTACTGGTCCCAGTGCGACCCCCTGGGGGACACCACTCATTTCATGGGACTTAATTTCTAAGTATATAACAGCTTTGAATAATCCTCTCATATTCTTTCCCAATAATTTCCTTTACCAAGTCAAACTGATACAGGGCTGCAGCTATTAGTAACAGCATTATCATGTGATTCTTGTGATCATATCTTAGAGTTCAATAGAACTTATTATTGTTGTTGTCATGGCAAGAAGATAGGGTGCCTTTCTAGTCCTTCAAAGTCCTTAAAATTGTTTCAATTGATGTGATTATATTTATAGAGCGTGTTTTTCCATAACACTAGCCAGCATAACTCTCTCAAAGAAAAAGCTGAAGGGGGCTCTGTATGATGCATGCAGATACATTTTTCTCCTTAAAGGATCTAAAAATTCGCAAAAGCCTTGCCAGGTTCTCAGGCTCAGAGTCTACTTATTATTTGCAAAGACACATAAAGAGTAAATTAGAGGTCACTCTGGACTCCCAGAAAAATGTTTTGAATTAAAATGACAGCAAAAG
Source organism: Lathamus discolor (assembly GCF_037157495.1). NCBI lineage: Eukaryota > Metazoa > Chordata > Aves > Psittaciformes > Psittacidae > Lathamus > Lathamus discolor. The sequence continues at coordinate 114,528,562 of NC_088884.1, forward strand.
GCAATAGTATGTGCAGCCTGGTGCATGGCGAAACCTCTGTGAAAACATTCATGATCCATATGCTTGTAAGTCGCAATCCTACATTTCACAGTATCAAAAGTATCCAGAATTACAGAGGAAGCCCTTATTTATCAGTATAATATTGCAGACAAATGACTGTGCAGGTGGGAAAATAATTGCCTATGGATATTAAGTATGTATATGCATGTTCATAATGGGCTCTGTATCTTAGTGTTTGAAAACCAACTCCTAACTAGGCAAAGACATAAGAAGATTTTGTTAATGCAAATAATAAATAAAACCAGTTCAAATAGGAATTTTATAGAACCCAGTACCTTTAGGAATTACCCATGTTATTTCTATTACTGTTGGATGTTAAGTGCAAGCTATTACAAAAGAGAGGGAAAAAAAATTGGTTTTAGTCCAGTAAAAAGTTGAAAAAAATCTTGTGACCTTCATGAGGAGTTTGGTGAGATTTTTGACATTAATATCAGAGAAAGGGAGACCTTTGTGTTTCGTTAATCCTTCCAGTTCTCTTCATAGTACTTGAGCCCTCTAAATGAAACCTAAACAGTTCTTGGATCTTAACAGAGCAGGGATTCCCACACCAAATGCCCTAAGGCTCCTGAGCACTTTGTCCTTCCTTCACTATTATGCTTTCCTAAGAAAAAGTGTCATGCAATGCCAATACAATTTGAGAGTTTTTCTAAAACTAAGCTAATGTTTGTGATGTATGGAGTCACTATTCCTACAGATGGTGTTTCACTATAATATTTCAGACCCTACACCTAATAATTTTAAATACAGGAAATTAACAGCAGTACTTTACACTCACAGAAAGCACTCAGAAGCAGTATTAAGGCTGACATGATGATGGTTCTCCTGGACTTGATACAACTCAGCCAAAGCAGGTGTCAGGGCAGTTGAAAGCCAACTGATGCCTGCTGTACCAAAGTGCAGGAAGGATCAAAGGTGCTGGCAGCACAGAATGTTTTGTGTTTATATCCTACAGAAAGCAGGCGCTTGTGTCCTTTTTGATTTTTAAACCAACCTGCTCCAGTCTGGCACAGTCTCTGCTTCCAAACAAGGTTCAGCTCTCTATTGTTTGAATGAGGAAGAATGGAAGAAGATCCTTTAGAAGGAACTTGAAACTAAGGCTCCTGTGCACAATGACTAATTTTCTCTGTCAAAGTCTTGCCTTAAATGTGGTACCTACATTCAGGAGAAGATAGAAATTCTATCATCCAGCTGTGTCTGAACATTAATTTTTTTGCAGATTAGTACAAATATTTGCCAGGGAATATACACTTCAGATTGTTCTAGGAAAAGGATAAGGGTGTCATGGGGAGGGGAAAAGGAATGATTTGCATTAAGCTAATAAGTGATTTTTAGCATGATAGAAGTAGAATAGCAGATCAAAGCCACAAATCTAGATAAATTAGCAAATGAAATGTTGCAGTGGGAGATACTGAGAATAACCAACATGCAGCAGCAGATCACATATGCTGAAACCAAATTTGGATTTGGATTATACCAAAACCCAAATAATTATGCTTTTTGTTTTCCTGCTGCGAATTGTCTTCATTGTCCCCAGGGTCTGAATACTCTTGTTAGTCTTGAAGATCATATTCAATGAGGTTATAAAATCTTGCTGCCAGACTTTTTAAAATCTATGTTGCATTCAAGTGGATGTTGTAATTGCAGAATGAGCATGAATAAGTATGGGGATCATGATATTTATTAGCCATGCTATTCATTATTTGTATATTTCTGTCATGTTGCTGTTTCTTAGTTTGTTCCTTGGACTAATTAGTTCTGTTCAATGCATTTATATTCAGTTGGAAGTTGTTCATTCTCCTACGGACTTCTATTAGTTGTGTTTGGATTTCCTGTATGCCTGCTTTTCCCTCTCTAAAGGGATGGGGAGTGCAAATGTTATTGTGGATGAAATCATATAATTGATTTAATGACATATTTTCAATTATTTGCTATCCCAGTCTTTCTGTTTGCCTTGTATTTAGCTACTGATGAAAATGGAGTAGGTATTTTAGGGGTGTCCCAAATGAATTCAAAGTCATTCTTCCCTCACTTACAGGAGTTTTACAATCATTAATTATCTATTCGGTATACACAATGCTGTTGTCGTAGAATGATAGGAGTCACTGGGTTTTATCTCTCCTTTTGACATGCTCTCAGCCTTTTTTCAGGCTTGAGCAACCTAAATACTCTGCTGTCTGCAAATGCTGCCACTTGCATTCTGTTATTAAAGAGAGAATACACAGATTCTGCTGTGACATCTTCAAATGAGGCATCTAGTTTTCAAAATGGACATAGAATAACACTTTTTTTCCAGATCATTATGTTACTATACTACTTTGCATGGGCAAGAAATGTCCCCCAACAAATGACAAATGATTTAATAGCAAAGATCTCTTGTCAGTACTTGAAATGGGTACATGATTTTTGACAATCAGAGGGAAAATCGATATTTTTGGAAGTTCTAGTTATGCAGTGGTTCTCAGGGGAGGGGAAAAGGAAGTGGAATATGGTCAGACTTTGGTACTGAGATAATGTGCCAGAAATTTTTGCAAGAACCTGCTTAGTGACTTTTTGAAACAAGACACTGTGAATTGAATAAATGGCTCAGTAAATGCATGAAAACTATGAAACTGACTTTCAAAAATTGTATGAACTCTGTCCTAGAGCTGATTAAAATATATCCTTCCTAATCCTCTCCCCATTCGACATCAGCACTAAAAAGAATGTGAACATCCAGCCTAGTGCTTCAGAAGAAACGTAGCTTATGTCTTTTCCTCATTAAGCCTTGCAGGCAGGAACCTTGGTTGGATTTCATCTTCTAGGCTAGTATTCGTATTTGAAAAGCAGAAGGCATGTATTTTGGGGCACTTGCCCTGAGAAGTGGGTGCCTGTGGCAATGCGGGAGGCATTTAGCAAATTAAACATGCTTGTTTCTGGATGGGTTTGGATCATGACTTTTGGTGATTGATACTAATATATTTGAGGAATACCCATTTTGTAGCCACAGTCAACTCTAAGTGGAATGTCATATCTAGGATGCATCAGATCCATTGTGTTCAGAATTTTCCTGTTCCACATTCCAGGCTGCCAAATTCCCCTGATTGTTAGGTAATGGAAAAAAGCAGTTCAGCTGGCAAGGAAACTAGAACGATAATGAATGACAATGAAACTAGAATGACTATTCCCAATCTCAGATACTGTGTGAAATTTAGTTTTGGATTGAAATCTAAATTTGGTGCAAAATCTTGCTTATTTTAGTAAATGTAAAACATGCAACAAGCTTACATGTAATAATCACAGTTAGCTCTCTTATACCTCAATCAATTTTTCTGAGGTTTGCTCTTTGAAGAACATATGTCAGCCAGTGGCTTGATAAATATTTCAGCCATGCATCATACTAGCCAGTAGCTAACAACCTTTTCCCTACACCAGTACTCTGTCTGATTCATTTTCAGAGCAAAGTCATTGACAAGGTACTAATAAACCTCTGATTTAGATGTGCAGCTTGCAGTGAAAGCCTCAAGCTGAAGGCTGTATGTATATGTAATGTCTTAACTGCTGCTCTGAGCTATAAGCTTTTTCTATCAAGGTAAAACACATTAAACTAGCTCATAATTCTTCTGTCTGCTTTGTGTTGCTTGAGAGGCTTTAAAGAGCTATAATCAATTTGCCAAACAAATAAAGAACAGCCATGACCCTGCATCATGTACAACGACAAATTCACTAGTGAAAATACTGTGCATATATGTAACTCCTAACCTGTTACACAACAGCAGAAGCATCAGGGACCTTGAAATTCTATTGTATGCTGAATAAAGGGAAAAGATAAAAAATAACAGTGGATATTATACTTTTCTGTACAAGTGAAATCACGTATCTAATCTTGAATTGGGTATGATAGCAAATGAAACTTGCTGGTAAAAATCCATTCTGATTCACAGGTGCTGTGTCTTTCTTCCTTCTGATGATTTAAGTTTAAAATTGCAGGGTCATATACTGCGGGATTACTTCACATAAATAATGATTTAACCAGAGAGTTTGCAATTGAGGATTTAGGTTGAAGATATTTTGGGGCGAGAAAAAAAGAGAACTAACAATTCATGTGTTTAGCCACAATTTCTAAGAGTGCCCATATTGAAAAGTAAAAACAGCTTTATGAAACTAAGGCTAATTTGGATTTGTTTGTTTATTTATGAAATCATGATCAGCCTACCAAAAATGCTGGCAGAGAACAATGAATTCCTCTGAAGCTGTGGTTTCCTCCACGTGACACATCACAAAATGAAAGGTACAACTAGCTACACAAAACCTGTATTTCTGGAGAAGAGCTGTCCTACATGTGTATGCTTTTATCCATTTCAATTACTGCCCTTTGTAATGGCCATCAGAAGCTGAGTCTACAACCAGAAGAAGCTGTTTCTCTATACTTATGTCGTGTAATACACCCATAATATAATTGACCAGGAATTAGGTGGTAAAACCATCTCTGTGTCACAATGAACTTCTCCTGTTTTAGGGAAGTGCCATTGTGTTGTGCTGCCAGAGAAATAGCTGATAAGGAGACCTAGGATGTGACAGATTATTAGTCACCTTTCCTCAAGAGTCCAAAGTGTAGTGGCATTTATTTTATTATTTTCTCTCTCTTCTGTCCATCATGTAAAACTGATGAAATACAGTGGGTTTGGGGGCTGCCCCGAAGTGAAATTCACTGAACACAAAATCACTATATAACCTGAACAGGCATAAATTTTTGCATATATAAGGATGTCTCAGAAATTACAGTGCCATAAAGAAGAAAAAATCCCAAATTATATGACTGAGAAGCCTGCTGCTCTGAGACTGACCTTAGAGGTTCAGTATCGCCTTTTCCCCCCACCTTTTTCCACCTTACAGGTTGCTTATAAAGCAGCTGTCAACCTCTTGTAAATCTCTTTCCTATTTTCTTTCAGATATGCTAGTTATTAAAAATTATTATTTGAGAACATGTCTGGTTAGCGATCAGGTTTATTGGTGGTAGTGCACCCAGGAAGGTGCACATTTTGTTATTAATAAATAGTCAGCAATGATTTTCTGACATCACAAATTAAAATAATTGGAGCTAGGCTATTGGTCACGTGAAGCATTTGATTTGTCTTGTAAAGCTACATGGCCTACATATTAGCCTGCAAGGTTGTTTCCTCTGGCCAAATACATAGCTGTAAATCAGTCAGTTCAGCTTTGCACATTTACTATGTATCTAGCATAGCTGTGATTGACAGTTAAAAAAAATATTGAGAGAAACAGCAATTTTGTGACATTGTGTTTTTAATGGATAATAAAGTTCTAAAATTATAAGCCCAGAACCTACTGGAGGTTTTTCGTAGGTTTAGTCTTTCTGGGCAATTTCTATAGTGAATCATATACTTGAATACCCTCACTCATCAACATTATAATGGCAAGTAACTTAACCTAAAGATTCTGCAAATTTTTTGTTTATTACTTATTTCAGAATTCTATCAGTATTTTTGAAAATCTAGTAATGAAAATGGAGGTATTCGCAGACAGAGGATGACATTCTTATGACCTTTCACAGACCTTAACTAATCTCATTTTAATGACTGGTGTGATTTGGTCTCAAACCAAATTAACCCTGTGGAACTGTAGCCATTTCAGTTTGTGAGCTTATTTCTCATGTGAAAACCACAAAAGACTCAGATGACTGATCCCTTGCGTGCTGCTTATACCACACAGGCTCATAAATATGGCCAAACCCACTAGAAAACTAGTCTACTTTTCAGAGTTCAAGATGAAAAGAGTGTAATCCTTTGAAGCTGGAATCAACTGACAAACTGGGAGCCAGCTCCTTGAACTGGAGTACACGGGAACGGTGCCACCCATTTGAAAGGGAGCAACGCTAGACTTTGAGTAAGCAGAAAAGGAAGCTTGCTCAGTTTTCAACGAGGTGCATAGCTGAGGTCACGAGAGTGAGGAGTTACAAGCTTTCTTGTAACTGAACAAGACCCTGTCCTGGGTTGAGCAGCAGCAGTCATTTTTCTCCTTCTTAGGAGCTAGTACAGTGCTGTGTTTTGATCTTTTGGCCTTGGAACAGTGGTGATAACGCCAATGTTTTCAGTTGCTGCTCGAATGTTTGGTCTGGCCAAGGACTTTGTGAGCCTCATGCTCTGCCAGGGAGGAGGGGAGGCTGGGAGGAAGCAGAGACAGGACACCTGACCCAAACTAGCCAAAGAGGTATTCCATACCACAGCACGTCATGCCCAGGATGTAACTTGGAGTGACCCGGAAGGGCTGGGGGGACTGCAGGGTTGGACGAGGTATCGGTTGGTGCTCGGCTGGGGGGAGTGGGGCGAGTTATTGGTCAACTGGTGTTGAGGTGTTGTATTCTCTTCCCTTGTTATTTCCTTTATCATTATTATTATCATTGGTGGTAGCAGTAGTGATTTGTGTTATACCTTAGTTACTAAACTGTTCTTATCTCAACCCGTGGGAGTTGCATTCTTTTCGATTCTCCTCTCTGTCCCTCCAGGAGCAGGGGGAGGGCAAGAAGGGGGGGAGTGAGTAAACGAGGTTTGTGGTTGGGTTTTAACCACGACAGACCCTTTTCTGTTTTATGGCACAACTACTACCTGGTAAACTCCTCCATAGTCCTAATGGAAGACTAATGAAAATACACAGTATTCTCATTTTCACAGTCTTGTTTCAAGTCTGGCCACATGTTGGTGTGATATGATTGCCACATATTCTGGTATTTTGAACATCCCAAAGACAAGGTAACAGTATGTAACATTTTCTAAGACTTCCAAGCGCTAGTGCAGTCTTTGTCAGGGAACAGAGTTAGCTCCAGAACAAGGGCACTGTTCAGCTGCAGGCCATAAAAAACAGAACTTAGACTAATCAGAACTGGACTCATTGTACTCTACCCATTGAAGGGTATACTTGAAATATAAAAGAAATGTAGAGCACTATGATTCAAAGTTTCTTATTGGTGATCAATTAGGTAGGAATTTATTTTTTAAGTTTGGGGCTTTTTTTTTTTTTTTTTTTTTTTTTTCCCAGCCATGTGTTTGATTTTGAACATTCTCCAGATCCACTTACAGTTTTCTGGTGTTCTCTTCTTAATGAGCCTGATAAAATGCCACGAAACAGCCTTCAGCTATCTTTCAGTAACTTCAGTTCTTGTGGGCAATGGCCCATCTTGTCCAAGTGCTATCAGACCATGACACTACTAGTTGTTACAAGATGCTACCATATCTTCTCATCACCATGCCTGTGCAGACACATACATGTATTCTGTTCTTCACGCTAGCTGGCAAGACAAGCACAGCAGAGAAGTGACTCATGGAAGAAGCTGACAAGGAACCATGCTTAGGGCTGCAGGAGCCACATGAAGATCACCTGTGACCTGGCCACAGAAGCTGGGTTCAGGCTTACACTGAAGTTGTGGGAAGAAGCAGAGATAGGAGGGCCATGGTGCCAATACAGCAGGTGAGATCTATTGATCCTGACTGACAGATCCTCTCTGTCTAGCAGAGATTAGGCGGGAGAAAGGATGTTCACAGCAGTAGTTCTCAGGGCTTTGGAAAAGTATGTGCTGCCTGGAAACTGCCCTTCTTGGTCTTAGTTGATAACTGGCTGATGGTGTGGGACACAGGAGTAGTCACTCCTCTGTTCCTTACAAGTCTCTTTTCCCCTGGAACTTGTACTTAACATATGTATGCATGCATACGTGTGTATATATATGTGCGTGTGTACATATAAGTGTGTGTATACGTATGCTTCCACAGCTCTTTCTTCTTCACTGGTAGTGAAGACTGGTACCCTGAAAAGTCCTAACACTGTTCTTCCTAACAACTGCATTTTATGTTACTGTTCATCTTTTTAACACTCTTGATTTGAGTCCCTTCCCTTTCTGACAGTCCTTTGCTAGCCAAGTAGCTGAGTGGCTATGGAAATGAACCACCAAGGCATGAGCAAAGTATCTTTAGTGACATTGCTTCGTGTCTCTGCAGTGAACTCTACTCATTCTTTCTGTACCTTGGAAGTGTTTTGTGACACAACAGTGGTGGGTGAAGTAAATTCAGCACACAGTGTCCCTGCCCTGGGGACCATAAAAAGGAGTAAGGAGTAGGAAAAGTTTAGATATAAAGGTAACCTAACTTTTGAGGGCACTCAAAGACTGGTTACTGTTTCATTCTAGGGCTTAACCATCAAACTCCCTTCCTTGTGACTTGTTTTGGTAGGATGATGTTAATGTTCCATCTGTATTTGCAGCTAGTGATTGTCATCCCCTGGGGAGAGTCCTGCTTATTGGTTTTTCACTAGTACATTCAGTACTTCCAATACAGAGAGCTTCTGGAAGAGCCTTGTGAATTGTAGCTCTTGGGGCAGATGTAATTGCCAAGAAGCCTTTTGAAAAGAACAGTCTGGTTGCTGGTCAAATTAAAGCTTGGCTAACTGTGAAGGGCTAAGAAGTATAATGGGGATGGTAAAGATTAGAACATTAACGTTTGCGGAGAGTTGGAAGGGATCTCCAGGAAGATCAGATAGCTCCTGTCTGTCCCCCAGTCTCCTCAACTAATGTCAGTCCAGCAAGAGAGACCCTCAGCCTGTAACTTGCTAAGGAAAACTCTGAAGGAGGAGGAGCCGCCAGAAAAGATCTTAGTGTCAAATTGGAATTTAACAAATCTCTCATTCATATGTGGGACTTATCTTTGCCTAATTTGTAAAGATAATGTGGGTGTGGGTATCTTAATAATTTTACAGGGGAAGTTTCAGGAGAATTTCCAGTTGTTTGGCTGCAAAACATCCATACATTTTTCTGCCTTTTCTCCTATCTGATTCTTTCTTTCTTCAGCAAAGGATATATTTTTTTTTCCCTTAAGAGTTCATTTACTTAATGCTTTTCCTTTCAACAAGATGGGATATTTGAAGAAAATGCATGCCTTAGATTTCATAACATTTTTAGTAATACATCAAAAGGTTGGGCAACAGTCCAACCTTTTAACCATACTTTCTACCCTGAGCTGCTGCTCCCCTGATTTGCTAAGGCCTCACTGTCCATCTAGTAATTTCTTACTACTCAGTGTCTGTTTTCAGTACCTGGGTAATATGCATGGCTTTGATAAACAGGAAATATTTTGTATTGTAACAAGTTTTTCCAAGTGACCACAGTTTTCATTCAAAATGTGAAGAAAACATTCTCAGTAAAACTACACCATTTTAAATCTCATGTTAGGTTTATCCTCTTGACAAGTACCCACAAAATTAAAATTCCATGTTGAACTACCTGTGGCCAGTGTGTGGAAGAAGACCATTTAAAGTTGTGTTTATGTGCTACTCAGTATTTACTGGAATTTTATTAATATAATCTTAGGCAATAAAACTTTTAACTGTAATTACCTAGGCAGCATGAACAATTGGTGTGTTTTCTAAATGGGTGGCTCCCAAATAAGGAAGACTAGAACTGAATGAATACTTATGGAAAATTAGACTTAAGTGTGTTTTCAACTGACCTATTAGTCAGTGACACAGTAGTAGGAGATGGTGCATTTATTCTGAAATGGGTTATTTTGTAACCAGTATTGTTCCTCGCAGCTTGTCTGTGAGTTCCAGTGTTATGTCTGTTAACCATGTCTCGTTTTACATGTTTGGACTTAACCACGATACATCCTGAATTGATCAGTATTTCCTACTGAGAATTAGCTTTTGTATATCCTGTTTTAGCATCCTCTTATTCAAGATGTGGCTGTAGTTCAGGTGGAAGTGCATCCACTAGTAAGTAACAAATGCAAGAAATTTCAGTACCAACTTCAAATTCATTCACCCCAGATGCTTAATAGAAGTATCCAGCAGAGCTCTCTTCAGATATTTACTAAAAAAGACCATGTTAATCTCCTATTTGAGGATTTGTTTGCAGCATTTGTTATCAACGAACATCAGTTTCTGCAGCAGAGATTAACTATCTCTTCTGGATTATCTAGCATTGCATGAATCATATTTCTTTCAGAGGAGCCAGCTAGTTGCAGTTAATCCTCTTTATCTTTAATGCAACATTCATTAATGCTGGGGTTCTACAGCATCACATCAGAACCCATACTGTTTTGAAATTATGTGTTTTCCTTAGGCAGTATGAGATTGGTCTCATTGTTTCCAGTATCTCATGCAGATGATCTCCAGATTTGCCTTTTTTCTATTCCATCTTAAATGGAATGCTAACAAGACAGAGTAGTTACTAATTGGTCCATCTCTAGGTCTTTGCACTCCTCACTCGTTGCTTCTATAAATAGATGTTCCGTTTTCCCTGTTGCCAAGGCTTGTAGCCTTGGTGATGAAAGAAGAAAGGAGAAAAAATTGGGTCCCTGAAAAACAGTAAAGATCTTTTCCTCCTATGAAGGGCAAGCAGTTCTAAAGGAGCTGAGCTTCTGTTTCACTCAGTCCTTACAATGGAACACATATGAATAACATTAATACAAAGGATAGATAGTGATTACTAAAAGGAGTCAAAGTGCTATGGAAGGGATGAGCTAACTGCAGATACTATATACAATCCCAAGAACCATTATGGGCAATGGGATATTTTTGCAGGTAGACAGAGGATGTCAGTTGAAAGAAGTATTGCTTAGGCCATCCTGGCAAATCTGTAGTCTCAAAGGCCTTTAAGCAAAAAGTGGAAACATAATTACAACAGTGGTGGTGGCAATGCAGTCCTGTGTAGTGCAAGATGATAGCAGCTTGACTGTGACATGGAGCTTTTGACAGTGTAAGCTGGAGAGGCTTGGAATTGATAGCCGCACTTCAGGAAAGATGCGGATCCACTGAAGAGAGTCCAGCATAGAGCAGCAAGATCGTAAGAACAAAAAAGATAGCTATACTGGATCAAACAGTCCATCTAGTTCAGTGTCTTGTCCCTAACACTAATAAACAGTGACTATTTATGTACTAGTAAAACTAGGCATAAAATAAAATTACTTTTGGTGTATTTCCTAGGGTTTAGTAAGATGGAATTTAGGGAATTCCTGAGTTCTAAGGTATGTCAGCGTCATGTTTTTTAGTTGCCATTTTGGTTTAAATGTTGGGGACATTTAAGTAGCTCAGTTACTTTTTAAGCCATTAATAATATTTTTATCTACCACATCTTACAGTAAAGAGTCCCTTGTAAAAGCTTTCTATCAGTAAGGAGGCAATGAAACACTGTAATAGATTGGAATTTATGCTGATCTGTCAATGTCTTTAAGCACAGCTTAGACAGCTGTCTGTCTGGAGTAATACGGGTATAATATGTCTTGGGCAAAGGGGTGGGTTTTTTTTACTTTTTCATGTTGGTTTTTGCTATACTTTTCTACAATTCTGTGAAAGTGATATTATCTCAGGAATGCAACCCTCTTTCATGCAACAGTCTTTGAAGTCAGTTTATTTACTGTCTCTTCTCCCTGCTGTATCTTGCACTGATGCCATAGCAGTTTGGACAACAAGGCACACCTTAAACTTTGTCTTATAGATGTAGCGCTAAACAGGTACAGTTTGCAAAGAGGACATCTTCACTAGCTCAGACCCTGCCACAATTGTATAATTTTGACATTTTGTTCATTGCCAGTTAACTCTGGTTGTGAAGCAGAGAACAACAGGCCTGCAGATTTAAGTGCTGTGTTGGGAAATATTTCTAGAATTATTCATAAAGGATGAACTTGTTAGCGTGTTAGATAAAAGTGTGCTAAGCAGTAGCCAAGAGCCATGGGTTTATAGAAGTAGATCTTGTCAGAAGCATGTGATAGAATTAATCAAGAAGCAAGTGGGACAAAGAAATTAGAGATTGGAGATGCTATAGATCTGATTGACTTAGATCTGAGTAAGGCTTTGATAAAGTTTCACAGAAGTTGATATGTAAATTCAAGGATATTGGAGTCAATGAGAGGATGATGAAATGGATGAAAAACTGGCTGAGGTGAATACAGAAAACAACTAAAGACCCCTGGAGCCATTCATTTGTCACTTTAAAGGTTTCTCCAGACTTTATTCAGATGCTTACTTGCACTTAACATACGTCCACTGTTGCAGAAAAATAGCTGGGGTGATGCAATGATGCAATATACTTCGATATTTGAGGAAATTTGCTACTTCCCCCTAATGAAGAGAGAGAAATGGAACTTAGAGAATGCAGTTTCTGTCATTACAAGTCACAAATATTAAACAGCCAAATTCATTTTTAGAAGCAGTGGGGTTTTTTTCTCTATGCTGAATTATGGGTGACTGGCTAAACACAAACAGTGTGGGCATCTAAAGGGCAAGTAAGATGAAGCTACTCTCGTGCCTCCTTTTCCCCTCATTTATGCCCACTGTACACCAGTATAATTGTGTTGACTTGCATAACTACCTTAGCTCTCCCTTTTGTAAGGCTTCCCCTTTATACCACCTTAAAATGCCCACTTTCTCAGAAAATGTCTTCAATCTCTTCTTGCATTCTTTTTTTTAGATTTTAAAGGCTGAAGTGTAAGGACAGCACATGACCTTACAAAAGTCCATTGCTCATAACAAATTCTCTAGTCCTAGAAAATCTCCTCTTCCCTTTGTGAGGCGTAGGTCTCAGAGCCATATTGTAGAAGCATCATCTGGTACATAGAGGTTTGGGCTGGGATTCAGTCCTGGGTCAACTATAATTTGCCCTCTGAACAATCAATTTATGCTTTGCCTCAGTGCTCCATGTGTAAAAATGAGACAGATACAGAGTTATTTTGTAGACGTAATCAGGTAATGAGGCGTTTAGCTTTCTGCCATGAAGCAGGAATGCATGTTAATAAACAGAATCTGAACAAACTCAGGTCTTGGAAGAATTATGCTGTGCTCACTTTTATTGGTTTAGAAAAGGGTGTGTGTATACATACACATGCATATGTGCCTAAATCATTTCTGATTTATATCTGTGAATGAATTTGCAATAGGGAATATTCTAACAGAGCTAGTACATGTAAAACTAATTTATGGTCATCCATAGAAGTGGATACATGATAAGACATATTTAGAGACTTTGTTTTTCAGCCTTTTATTGTTCTTTGGACTGTGAACTGTTTGATCAAAACATTTTGCTTATGGTGAAACATTGCTCTGCATTCTGGGAACTGTAAAACATCATGTGTTTATCATGCTAGAGAAGCTGCATGAGAAGTACTGTGATTCCTAGGGACAAGGGATATAGCCTGTTTTCAGATAACGGCAGAGAAACATATGGTAGATCTGCTTTTTTTTTGGTGGGGAGGGGTTGCTACAAGTTACCATTCTTAACTACAACTACATCATCAACACCAACTGTACAACATAGACTCAGACATAGCATAGACAGCAGTACTTTAAAACCAGATCTCTGAGGAAATGTGGATGGCACATGCATTCAAAACTGGAACTGGGACTAACATTGGAAGAACTCTGGGAAAGGAAACCAAGCACAAACAGAAAGGAGGCTGTATGGCATTCTCGCTTCTGGTATGCCCTTAATTCTACACACATGCCAGCAGTTGCCATCCTCTAAAGTACCTAAAAATACTCTGTTCCACTGCAATATGCCATTGCAATGATCTGACTCCCAGCACAGTCCCACATAGGTTCTCATTCAGCATGACTTTTTTTTTTTGCCTTTTTTTTCCCCTCAAGATCAAGAGAAAAACTGTGTCTTTCAATATCCAGGAAGTCTGTAAAAATCATTCTGATTCTGCATCACAGCTGGGTGAACAGGAGTGTTAGAAATACAGCAGTCCCATGTTGCTTATATCCTGTTGTCTTGAGTTGGATATTAGAGTGTGCAAATGCTTTTTTACATGCTCTGGGGGGTGTCCTGACATGGCTTCACCATCTCATGGTCATTTCCAATTTTATTTAAACAAATAGCTTAACAAACAGAAAGCACAAGAAAATACTACATCTCTATTTTTAAAAAGGTTTTGAATGCAGATTAAATTATTTCTTCCACTTCTAGATGAACTGATAATTAGATTGTAATACATGGTAAATCATTTTCGCTTTTGTTCAATTGCCTGAGAAATAGAACACATGGAATGCAGAACTTCTAAGTTAGGGACATGGTTAATTTTGGTGGAAAAGTGAGTACTTATTTTGCTAGATACTTCTACGTAGAAGACTTGTTCATGCCGAGTCTGTGATAGAATCATAGAATCACAGAATAGTTAGGGTTGGAAAGGACCTCAGGATCATCTAGTTCCAACCCCCCTGCCATGGGCAGGGACACCTCACACTAAACCATCCCACCTAAGGCTTCATCCAACCTGGCCTTGAACACCGCCAGGGATGGAGCACTCACAACCTCCCTGGGCAACCGATGCCAGTGTCTCACCACCCTAACAGGAAAGAATTTCCTCCTTATATCCTATCTAAACTTCCCCTGTTTAAGTTTAACCCGTTACCCCTTGTCCTGTCACTACAGTCCCTGACGAAGAGTCCCTCCCCAGCACCCCTATAGGCCCCCTGCAGATGCTGGAAGGCTGCTATTAGATCCCCATGCAGCCTTCTCTTCTCCAGGCTGAACAGCCCCAACTTCCTCAGCCTATCTTCATATGGGAGGTTCTCCAGTCCCCTGATCGTCCTCGTGGCCCTCCTCTGCACTTGTTCCAACAGTTCCATGTCCTGTTTATGTTGAGGACACCAGAAATGCACACAATACTCCAGGTGAGGTCTCACAAGAGCAGAGTAGAGGGGCAGGATCACGTCTTTCGACCTGCTGGTCACGCTCCTTTTGATGTAGCCCAGGATACGCTTGGCTTTCTGGGCTGCGAGCGCACACTGAAGCTGGCTCATGTTCATTTTCTCATCGACCAGCACCCCCAAGTCCTTCTCTGCAGGGCCGCTCTGAATCTCTTCTTTGCCCAGTCTGTAGCTGTGCCTGGGATTGCTCCGACCCAGGTGTAGGACCTTGCACTTGGCATGGTTGAACTTCATAAGGTTGGCATCAGCCCATCTTACAAGCGTGTCAAGGTCCCTCTGGATGGCATCCCTTCCCTCCAGCGTATCAACCGGACCACACAGCTTGGTGTCATCGGCAAACTTGCTGAGGGCGCACTCAATCCCACTGTCCATGTCAGCGACGAAGATGTTAAACAAGACCGGTGCCAACACCGATCCCTGAGGGACACCACTCGTTACCGGTCTCCAGCCGGACATTGAGCCATTGACCACAACTCTTTGTATGCGGCCATCCAGCCAGTTCTTTATCCACCGAGTGGTCCACCTATCAAACTGATGTCTCTCCAATTTAGGGAGAAGGATGTTGTGCGGGACAGTGTCAAGCGCTTTGCACAAGTCCAGGTAGATGACGTCAACTGCTTTACCCTTGTCAAACAGCTCTGTAGCCCCATCATAGAAGGCCACCAAATTGGTCAGGCAGGATTTCCCCTTAGTGAAGCCATGCTGGCTGTCACCAAGCACCTTGTTGTTTTTCATGTGCCTTAGCATGCTGTCCAGGAGAATGTGCTCCATGATTTTGCCAGGCACAGAGGTGAGACTGACTGGTCTGTAATTCCCTGGGTCTTCCATTTTCCCCTTCTTGAAAATGGGGGTTATATTTCCCTTTTTCCAGTCGTCGGGAACTTCACCTGACTGCCATGATTTTTCAAATACGATGGCCAGTGGCTTAGCAACTTCATTTGCCAGCTCCTTCAGACCCGCGGATGGATTCCATCAGGTCCCACGGACTTGTGCGCATTCAGATTTTGAAGATGGTCTCGAACCAGATCCTCTCCTACAGTGGGCCCAAGGTCTTCATTCTCACAGTCCCTGCGTCTACCTTCTAAGAGCTGGGTGGTGCAGTCAGAGCATTTGCCAGTGAAGACCGAGGCAAAGAAGTCATTCAGAGCCTCAGCCTTCTCCAAATCCTGCGTAGCCAATTCTCCCGGAAGCTTCCTCAGGGGCCTATGTTGTCCCTAGTCTGTTTTTTGTTTGCTACGTACCTGTAGAATCCCTTCCTGTTATCCTTAACATCCCTGGCTAGGTTTAATTCTAACTGGGCCTTAGCCTTCCTAACCTGGTCCCTAGCTTCCCAGTCAACATCCCTGTACTCTACCCAGGCTGCCTGTCCTTGCTTCCATTTTTTATAAGCCTCTTTTTTCCTTTGAATTTTCCTCAGCAGCTCCATCCAAGGAGGTCTCCTGGCCCTTCTGCCGCACTTTCTTCTAGTTGGGATAGTTAGGTCAACACTTTGTTACAACAATATGCTAATCAATGCCGTTCCAAACAGCATTTTTTTTCTGTTTTGTGGCTAAAGTAGAAAATCCTGTAAAGCATTTGACTGTAGGCTTTGGGTTTGGAAGCAACTTGGTGAGTCCTGAGCAATGTGTTCACTGAGTTCAACAGCAAAGGGCAGTTCAGCTGAAAGATTTGTGCTTGGTAGATGTCACTGCAGTCCTGTAAGAGCTACGATATGGGATTTTTGAGGGACATAAACCAGATTTGACCAGTCAAAAATAAGTCATTACGCAGCTAGTCCTGTAAATAGCCTGAGTGATTTTTTGTAAAAAAAGATTGCATGGTAGTAGCTCTAGCTATGAGTTCCTACTTTCTTCCAAATATGTAATCTGTCAGAAATGTAACAAATATCCTCTATTTTGAGAAAGAGATGTTAGTTTTAAAACTGTCATGAATCCTTTTCTTTCTCCTCCCCACCCCTGTCTTGTGGTTCACAGGAAAAAAGACAGTGTCCAGCATAGGTTGGGATGCCATCATTTACAAAGCTTTGTTCTATGTACAGCCTCCTTTATTTGCATTTGCAAAAGTCCAAAAACTTACAGTTTCTGCTCCATGCTACTTAACATGTGTATGATCAAAGTGCTAAGGAAACAATTCAGGGGCTTAAAGGTAAACATTTAGTGCCTCTTTTTTTCAGTTTCTGGCAGCCACTCAAAGATTTTGGTCTTTCAGCATACCTACCAGGCCATATAACATTTAAAATGGTACTAGATGTCTGTGTTTAATCCCTGCACCCAACATCCCAAACAGGCAACTGGCCTTAATTTAACCATTAAATTAAATACATTTATTTTCATTTTATTCCATTTTGTTCAAGGGGTTGTATTTATCCAAAACTTGTATGTGAGCATGCATTTACCTTGTGAATTCTGGTATTGGTCCAGCAGCAACCTCAAAGACTTTCTCTTCATTGCCTTTTTTCCTGATTATTTTCAATTGTTTTACTCCTAAGGAGTTCTCTGAGTTTCCTGTGAAAACATGTGAGAAGTCTGCCATTGCTGTTAAACTGAAATGAAAGAATATTTCAAATATCAATGCAGAATAAAAGATTCCTTGCAAAGAAACAGTGAAATAAAAGAGATCAAGAGAAATTTTTGTTCCTGGTGCTTTGTTTCACAAAGTACTATCACAAGCTGTGTCATAGATTGTTTTCCTTGTCCCCTAATCTATCAGTTATATCATATGGAGCCTTTCATATCAAAGCCCTTATGTAAACGGATTTCTTAACGCAAGACTTTAAAGCTCTATTGTACCTTGTGACTGAAGGTCCTTGATTGGTGTTTGCCTATGAATCTTATTTTAATGTTAAATCCTAATCACCTAGCTGCAAGGAAACTGGTATCTTCCTGTCATGGTTTAAGCCCAGCTGGTAACTCAGAACTGTGCAGCTGCTCACACACTCCCTCTCCTCACTTCCTCCACGCCGCTTCCGAAGGGATGGGGAGGAGAATCAAAAGAATGTAACTCCCACGGGCTGAGATAAGAACAGTCCAGTAACTAAGGTATAACACAAAACCACTACTGCTACCACCAATAATAATAATGATAAGGGAAATAACAAGGGAAGAGAATAGAACCGCTCACCACCCACCAGCTGATACCCAGCCCAACCCAAACAGTGATCTAGCCCTTCCAGGTAACTGCCCCCAGTTCATATAGTGGGCATGGGGTGCTGTGGTATGGAATACCTCTTTGGTTAGTTTAGGTCAGGTGTCCTGTCTCTGCTTACTCCCGGCTTTCCCTCCTCCCTGGCAGAGCATGAGGCTCACAAAGTCCTTGGTCAGAGTAAACATTACTGAGCAACAACTAAAACCATCGGTGTTATCAGCGCTGTTCCCAGGGTGAAAGTCAAAACCACAGCACTGCACCAGCTACTAAGAAGGAGAAAAATGACTGCTCCTGCTGAACCCAGGACACTTCCTCTTTGGGAAAGCAGAGGAAGTTAAGGGAGATGGATCAGTTTTTCCATACAAGAGGTGTTTCTACATGCCAGGCGGTTACACTGAAATCCCACAATTGAGACGTGGTCACTTGTTCAATAGATTCTAATCTGCTTGTTTGGGAAAAGCCTGGTAACTTGAAAAAAAGGCTCTGTGGTTCATTTCTTGATCCTGTTAGCATTTCCCCTAAGCCGCGGTTTGAATGGAAGCCCTTTACTCTCACAATTTTTCCTTGAGTTCCTTTGATTTATGCCTATAAAGGGTACTCCATTTCAGGAAAGGTATTGATTAACATGAGAAACAAAGTGTTGATGTAACTATGAGTGCTGAGTTCTGTACTCTATTTTTGTGTCAGGGGAACCAAAATAATTGCCAGTTCTTTGCACTACTACCAAAGTCAGTGTTATTCCTGAAGGATATGTAAGGGGTGAGAGACACTAAGGAGTAAGGATTTTCTCCTGACTAAACCACAGAACTAAACAATCTATCTGGCCAGTGCTTTCTCATGCAGAGGTGGACCACATGCATCATACTGCAAGCCCTACTGTTTCAGTATGTGAGAATTTCTGTGTAACATGGGCAAGCTGTTAGCAAATCAAAATCTGTCTAAAAAGACCACAAAGTGGATATTATATTGCTTGTGCTACAGCCCATGTTGCTAAGTAATTCAGTTGGGCAAGATTTAATTAATAACAATCACAGCCTGATAAAGTCAAAGATACTAGAGAGCTTTAAAAGCCACTTGAGCTATACCAAGGCAGAAGTACATTTGTAATTTAATATTAGTCATGTAGTTAATAATAATTAAAACTTCACCTTCATAATGGTGGTGTTGTTCCCACTTTGCATATGAGGCAAGAGCAGCAAAAGCAGGGAAAGTTTTTTAAAGTCAACTAACCATTTGTGTAGCTATCGAAAACACTGTCATAGGGGTTTTCTCCCCAAGCTTACCTGGTTTTGATATTTCTGAACTAAGATAACAATACTGAAATGTGACTCAAAAGTTGGTTATAATTCATCTTTCTAAAATTCAGCTCTGAAATCTCAGTTATTAACACTAAAAAGTGTATGGTATACTATTATGGAAAGAGATTTGTTCAAAACATGTTGAAAAGCTATGCATAAGATGGGTTTTTACAGCTTAATTGGTGATTGGTTTATGACAGCAGCCTACATGGACTGAAATGACAATGCGGTTTTACATTTTCCTCCTCTCTCAAGGACTTTCTTGAAAAGGGGATCATTTACCCCAGAATTTCTAATGGTAAGTGGCATGTAGGTAAACAGGTAAATCTCAATACCTTCTGCATTATGCTGTTGCATTTAGAATAATTTGAAGAGGAACTGGATAACTCTAGTGAGTAGTAATAAATGTCCACATTTTTAAGCTGTAGGTCACTTGTACAAAGTCTAGCTCAGATTAGTAGGTACTGTGTTATACCAGCCTGATGTCTTGCCATCTCAGCTTATATAAACTGGTGACCTTATTGTACCTGATGGACATGTGTCTGCTAATGTCGGAATAGTTTTAAATATTTTAATACAAAAGTGTTAATTTATGAGTAAGAATTAAATTGCCAATATGAAAGATTAAAAGAAGTATAGAAAACAAAGCAATCACATAATATTCAGATTGATGGAGTAAAATTAGAGTCCATTTCCGTAAAAGCAACTTGGTTACGTTCACTGAGGAGGTGTTACAGGCTTGCATCATGGGCTTTGATTTAAGCTGTACCTTCTCATAAGAGGTGTCACAGAAACAAAGTGTATATTTGGCATCAACTTGCCACTGAGTTTTTTGTATTAACCAAGAAGTCAAGGAAAGAAGTGGCCCAGAGATTAGAAATGTTTGAATGATTTGTCAGAAAGGGCAGAGAAATACTTACAAGAAAGCACATAAAGGTTACTGCTGCATAGCATGCGTTGTGGTCATACCCTTTTCTCCTCCAAATGCATCAAGTTTATTTTCTTTAAACTTCTTCAGAAAGTCTGCACTTCTACAGACATTTGGCCATAAGCTGAAACTTTTGGGGGCTATCTTAAATGTTACCCACTGTAAACCATTCTGCTACATAAGTGAAACTACTCCCATTGGGTGCATTTAAGAGTGTAAAGAATTTATTGGAAGATTGGAACCTTGGACAGAATTTTCCATTCAAAAAAGTTCTGTTTTGTCCTTTTCTCATTTTATATCTGCTTGTTATTACTGTCTATAATTTAAATGTCACATAAGCTACATCTCAAAAAATAATCATCTTGATTTATAACAAAAATAACAGGTGTTATTAATAACTGCTGTGCATTTAATAGAGACCTATGACTAAAGGCCTTTTTTCATCTAATAATGTCAAAGCAAGCACATACCTTTAAGTTAAGTTCCAACATGTCATGAAATTTTTTCAAAAGCTTCTTTGCTGATATTTTACATTTTTAACTACCCACACATCAAAATGGAAGCAGGAACACATAAAGCTCTGCCAGGGATGGTTTAAGAATTTGACCTATGCTGTGGCATGGGATATAATATTGTTTCAAAAATAAAACCTTCTTCAAATTCACTTAGGATTGTATGAGACAGTTAAGTACAGATACTGATTTATAGAATCACTTCTTTGTCATGTACAATATGTTAATAATAATAGTGTCTCTTGTTGCACTCATTCTTTAGAATCAACTAGATCTACTGAATAGCTTATTGCTCATTAGGTTTTGATGCTCAGTGCTCATGGCCATTTGGAGCTACTGGGATTTTATAAGTGGATGTTGTTTGGGTTTGGATACTACATAAACCACTAAAATTGTTCTGTAGAATTTGATCTTTAATATACCAAGGGTCCTCTCTATCTCATCTGATCCTTTTTTATCACTTTTCAGAGACAGTGTAGCTATGCTATGGATTTTTTGTGTCATTCTGAAAGGATTTTTAATAAAACAGACCATGTACAGCCATCAGCAGTAATTATGAAAGCAAAGATTGATCACTACTGATACTAATTACTCAAGCTGATAATGAATGAATGTAGTACACCTACAATGGTTTAAAATGACATGTATTTTACCAGAGTCTAGCCCCTCAGCTGTGTTATCTTTCAAGTTACAACTCTGCATCACAATAAGATGCTAAGAATAAAATACCTTGTGGTGATGGAATGAACTGAAACAAGCAGTCTTTATGGAGATTATGTTTTTCACACAGGCATAAACAATAAATTACATGTTATTAGAAAAATAATCCAGTAGCATTGCAACTTGTGTAAAAGGTGAAATTCTGTCAATAACTGTTCTGCTAGTTATTTCTGATTATTTGTTTACAGTTGGTTTTACTTCTTTGTTGGAACTTGCGAAGTTATCTGTTTTCCTTCTAATACCAATAAATTACAAACTGGCTTATTGGAAATGCTTGTATTTGAGTTCTCATGTTTCACTGGTAGGGACAGCAGCTCTCTTCTGAAGTGCCAAGTGTCTGTGGTTACATTTTCTTGGACCCAAATTGTACCTTATGCCACCTCACATCGATATCTAAATCTCTCCTCTTCACTTAAAATTGAAGTACAGTGTTTCATCTTTGCCGTCTCCTCTCTCCTTGAAGATATTGTGCCAGCATTCAAGATCAGGGTCTATGTAGTACCATCTGGACATAAAAACTAGCCAAGCATACTTTGTTCTTCTGAAAGGTGATATCACAAATAACTACACTATTCTGTTTCTCAAAGGCAGTAGATTCACAAATGTTTGGCAAGCAGCACAGCTTGTCTCCTCCCCAGTACCATTTCCCATCCTGGGAGCAGCACTAGCCAACCTATAATATTTGCAAATGTAAGCTCTCATTATTTTAATACAATATATATGTACACATTTAGAGTTTGTCAGCTTGAAAGTAAGAGTTTGGGTAGGGGAAATAGAAAAAAAATGCTATCTAACCTGCTACCTTAGTTCATACAAGCTTACTATAAATATGTTAGGCATGATTCCATGGTATTCTAACCAAGAGCTGGAGCTCCATTGCTTAAAAGCAAGTCCTTGTACCTGGAATTTATAAACATGAAACTGGAGTTACAACTACAAGTTACAGGAACTTAGTTTTAACTAGGGAATACAGGTGCTTAACACTTTTGATATAGCGTGAAAATTTGGAGCCCATCTCTTTAAACCACACATGACCTGTTTTCTCTCACACGACCTGTTCTATGCACACTTCTCTTTTGCTATTTCTTCAAAAGATGATTAGTATATCAAGTTATTGGGAGTTGTTTCAAGTCTTATGGTTTGATATGACTCCTTTTATCACATCCTCAGCATGGACGATGGTAGTAAAAGAAATATCTGTTAGGACTGAGATTTGAGATACAAACTGAAAAAGGGGGAAAGATACAATCTATACGATAATAGGAATGCCTTGGAAAAGGATAACTCAGAGCACTGCTTGTTTTCCTTTGAACCTGTGGCATTGACTCAAGGTGGTTGTACACAGTTTCACAAAGAGAAGGAAAGTGGAATGGTTACTTCTTTATAATGTAGCTGCAATAAGCACACAGTAAAATCAGTAGAAAAATACGTAAGGAATGAAATAATGACAGCAAAAATACATAGCCAGAGTTGTTCTTTTTGCCCTTCAGGTCAACTGCTTTGGTTTTTTTGTTGTTCATGCTTGCTGACTAATACTCATAGAGAAGTAGGACAAGGATCTCCCTGCTGGCCTTTGCTCTTTCTGCCTTATCAAACTCGTAGCAAGTGTTCCTGTCAGAGGGGTCTCTCAAGCATAAAAGTCTGCTTGGCCCTCTACCAAATCCTGGGGGGCTGACTGGAGAGAAGGGGATATCGGGACACTGCTTCAGCTTGCTTCCACTGAGAAGCAGATCCTTGGAGACAACTGGAACCAAAATAAATTTGAACACTCTCTATGGACTAGGCCCACATTACTTCCAGTACACAGTGTTATAAAACTGCTTTTTCCTCCCACTCTGATTCCTGCGACAAGTACAGCTCAGCTGAACAAAGGATCCCACTCAGTGGGCTGGCCAGAAGGAAGGAAAATAAGTGTAAATATATACAGTTTGGGACCCTATGGTGGTAGGGACCTGGACTAGATGATGTCTGTTCAGAATCAACCGCATTCTTGCATACAGTAATAATAACAATAATAGTACTTGGATTATTTTACATAGTAAAACTTGGATACCATTTAAACAGATTTTCAGGAAAAAAAAAAAAAAAACAACCCACCAAACTTTCATGTTTTATTGCAAAAATGAAATAAAATATACCGAACTTGGATGATATTCACATAAAGAAAAATAAACAGAAAACTACAATTTCCAGAGAATTAATTCTTAATGGGCCTTAAAACTACTACTAGACATTTTAGAAATAGAGAGCTAGATCCAAACATCAATTGTCTAGAGTAGAACATAAGTGAAGTTTAGGTGCCAAGGTTCAAAACTGTGATCATGAAAACTTCAGTTTAAGTACTTCTTATACTCAGAGGCACTTAAATTCCAGTAGCTTGGTACTTCTCAGACAAGGTCCCTACAGCTTTGTCTGTATGTTCCTAGAAATGCAAGAGGTTTGACAGGATGCCCATCTGATACTAACTTTTACCCAGTCCTGAGTAGGAGCCAGAAATTACTGCTTTACGAACACCCTGAGAGGCTCAATCCAGGCAGCAATCTCAGAGTATTTGTAATCTGCACCCAGAACCAGATTCCCAAATCCAGCCATGACTGCTAGTACTCTTGGTGTGAGCCCTCTTTATTTGATTAAAGAATTTATCTGTGAAATGGGAGACTGACAGTTCAGTTCCACTGTGTGTCTGATCATGTACAAAACTACTTTACTTCTTCCGAGATGGAAGATGGATCTTTAGTCACCAGGCACAGGCAACACCGAACATGGACATACTTCCCTGTTCTTGAAGTTCTGTTGCAGTACAAAAGTATTTATTAGGTCAGGAAGAAAGATTAAACTTGAGGATGAATCCTGGAACACTTGCCTAGAAAAGGGAAACCTGTATCTCAGCCAAAAGACTGTTGGCTCAAGTTTGTTTTCTAGGGTCTTCCAAGTAAAATAGCCTTGTGGTTAAAACAGTCATTTGTGTGAGTAAAAGTTGCTGGTTTGAATTGGCTCTAATAGCAAGTTTGAAAAGTCTGACATCTGATTGATTAAAAAAAAAAAAAAATAAATAAATAAAAATGTTCCAGTCCTCTGTCCACAGAAAACCACATCCAGCTTTGGAGCCACATACATCTGAGTGAACAAAGGCACATCTCTGCACTGTGGACAAAATGGCCACATCTAAAAGACCCAAATTGCTCACAGCAGCATTTCCTATTGCCTGTCCTCACTGTAATGGTGTAGGGATGTTGGCCCTGTGCTTAGTATACTAGTAGTCTTGGATCCTGTTCTGTAAGCTCCCAGTGTTGCTCCTTGGCCCCAACCTAGTCCTGGATTTCACTAGAACTTTTCATGTTGATTTCATTTAAAGTGTGTTTTATTGCATGTAAGTTTTTATAGTTAATGTTGAAAGCATTTCCAAGGCAGTGATTTCCTTAATCTGATAGAGGGAGACGGTATAGTGAAGGAGCTTTATGACAGGTGAGATAAATCACCTACTTATCGTTCATATCATAAGAGATTGTATCAGCTTTCAAAAACAGAAGAGTTAAAAAAAATCTATTTAGGCATTTACCAAATCTTATTGATATTTCACATGTCAAAATTACTCTTATCATGACCCATGATCTAATCCTTGAATGTACTACTGTTTGGAGAGGAAGGTCTTTTTGTCAGAGTTGTGTCTTAAGGGTTGAATTCAAGCTTTTCAAGGATAACCACTCCAACAATTCACTTTTGCTACGGTGTTTGGAGTTGCTTATGTTTTTCTTCCCACTTCAAGCCTCAAATTACATGCTTAAATGCAGCTTCCCAGCCACAGTGCTCAAATACTCACTCTCCATGCTACATAAGATGATAGTGAAGAAAAATCAAGATTTAGCTTGAGCAAATCTTAAGAAGGCTGGATTGCTCTTAAGATAAGAGGAAGAAGAATTGGACTGAATTAAGGAAAAGACAAGCTGTTATATTTTAAGGACAAAGGACTTTTCTGTTGATATATATAAACTCTTCTGTTGATGTTAGTCGGCGTTGTCCACTCAATCTGGTAAATGAGAGAAGTGTCTCAGACAGAAAGAACTGCATCACTAGTAGCTGGTAGCAAGATGTTGAGCAGTTTGACAGTATCCAAGGTGAACCAATTGAAGATGGATTGGTATATAAAGTACAGGAATTTGGATTCCAGAATTTCTAGAATGACACCAGTAGAAGGAATTTCAGCAAGACTTAACATGCCTTTTTATCATTATTATAATTTATTTTATCAGGAGATAAACCTAAGGAATGGACACTTTTGTTTCACCAAGCTCATTATAAAATCTTAATATTCCTGTGCACTGTCTCACAATGAATATCCTTCTGAAAGACTGCTGCAGCAAGATCTCTTGTCTCCAAGGAGCATATAACTCTCTGAATTGGTGGCGCAAGTACTCTAATTCATTTTGCCTCAATTGTTTGCCTTGATTCTCTTGTTTGTTTTTCCCTGGGTTAACTTCTTCTGACACTTTATGCTGTTCATCACTATAGGATTTTAATTAAATTGATATATTAACTGTTTAGTAATTACAGTTGAAGTATGTGTTGTAAATGTCATGCTGCTGTGCTCTCACCCCAGGTCAGCAATGAAAATAAGAGGTTGTGCTTCAATATATTTACCCAAGGAAATTAAAACATAAGATAATTTATGATTTACCATTATCATTAGAGGCATTTATTAAAATTATTTATTACCATGTATCATGCAGTGTTCCATAAATGCATAATGTTTTGTGTTTAAGTAGGGAATAAAATAAAAAGTGAAGTGGAGATTCAACTTTGGTAACAGTCGCAGCCCTTCTCTGTGGCCACCTGCTTAATCTTGCCTTGCCTCCTGAAGGTTAGGCTGAATAAGAGAAGAGGTGACACTAAAAGACAGTAGGAAGTTATAACTTCAAGTCATGCCTTAGACTCTCACTATTCTAAAGTGGAATTGTTAACATGTGTTTGCTTCATAAAGCTACTGCAATGAGCAAAGACAAGCTTTTGGATAATTTAACAGTGGCATCATAGAAAGAATTGTGAAGATGCTTATTATGTATTCAACAGAGAACGAAAGTGAATCTGCTGTACAGGGTGTACATCAACTGGTGAAGAGGAAATTCATAGCCGGCTAAGCAAGTACTTCCAACTAAATGGTGGAAGAATTCTCTAGAAAGTACAGAAGTAAACACATTATTAAAGAAAATATTCTAGTGCAAAATGTGCAGGAGTCCTAATCCCAGTACCTCCTATCTGTTGAAAGCTTTGCTTTGCAGTATTAACATTTCAGTGAATAATACATGCATATATTTGACTACACATTTCACTTGGAATTACTTCCAAATAGGATTTCTAGCTCTATTTCAGAGGTAAAAAAGATATGTCACTAATGTGTGTAATATGGCTGTGCAAGATGTGTTAGTGATCATCATTTCTGAGCAAAACCCAGCTGAGAATGAATTCTGGAGAGTTTAAAATGTAAAAGAATGATGAAGGGTGAAGAAGCAGGATGACTATCTCTGTATCTGCTCTGTGGGACAGGAGAGGTCCTCATGCCTAGTGAACAGCTTCTCTTCGTCCGGACTTCGCACCACAGTACGGGTGCGGTCAGCGTAGCATTGCCCATGGGCCCTGCTTTCCTATAGAGAGCCCTCAGCATGCCCCAGCACACTCAGGCCTCTGTCTAGAGTTAAATGATAAAGGCTTCAAGACACACCATAAAGTACATCTGCCACAAACTAGATGTATAGCTATAGGATCCTTCCTCCTATCTTGTTCTATTAAACACTTATTTGGGGTTCAAAGTTTGCAATTCTTAGATGGTTAGTGCCATTGCTTTCTATTAACACAGCTGTTTTGATGTTACATTCACTGATGTTGTTAATGATCTTGTACATGTCAAATAATCAATATAAATAAAACAGGGAAGCTCTGAAAGTAATAACCAGCAGTACATCAAAATAATTCGCTACATAAATTCCTAAATGTAGAGACATGTTTTACAGATCATTGTAGTTTCTTGACATTGCTCTACTGCCAGTATAAATACTTCTTATGTTATGGTGTACTATAGAGAGCAGCGTGTTCAAGTTACTTAAATTTATTAAGTGGGGCAGCTTTTTCAGAATGTTGATTTCTGGCCAAAACACTGACGTTTTATGAAAGCTGCCTCACTTAACAAATGTGTGTGAATCCTGAATGAACTGTTCTGCCTGGAGTGTGCTATAACTGGAGAGAGGACTCTTCATGTAGGATTCAAAGCAATTGAAGGATATATATAGGTTGTCATGTTTGAAATGAACACTTTAAATTCCATTTTTATGTAATTTTATGATCTTATGTATTCAAGGCTTCAGAAATATTTAAAAAGTGCAAGGAAAATGTGATGAAATGAGATGAAAGCCTCATCCCAGTGAATGCCAAATGTTGAAGGTGTTAACGTGATCCTGCTCTCATTTCCACTGACTACCATGGCACAAGGAATTCTTGCTTTGCCAATGAACTGACCTTTAACTTTGATTCCTTGTGTGCCCTTGGACAAGTCATTTAGTTTCCCAGTATCCTGATTTCTTCTTCTGTAAAATCGAAAGTTTCTTACCTAGTTTATTTTCATGGACATCATGATACTTAGTTAATATACAAACTTACGAGACCCTCAGAAAACAGATTCTCATGGAAGTTATTAATAACCAAAATAAATTGTTTTGTTAGTTGATGGAGTGATGCATGTGACACAGTATTGCTAGGCAAAGGACTGACACAGCATCCTGGTTAACGGGATTTCAGAATAACCAAATGATTCTTGTAAGGATTTTAACTTGATTTAGCTGTTGTTTCTCCCAGTCGAATTATATCAAACCTGCAAGGAAAAGTCATAGTCTTTTTCAGCACTGATGCATAATGAAAGCCAATGAAAATACTAACTGCCTAGAAAATTTGGACTTAAGTTTCCTAGGGAAGTATTGTCTTGAAAGTCTTGATCAAATAGTAGTCACAATCTGAAAATATGTTTGGCAGAGTTTTGAAACCACAACACTGTAAAACTGATTAAAGCCTCACAGTGCTGTCATTTAGATGTTACTGTCTGGGACAATTGACTTTGAATTTTGAAGAATACTTTCATATTATCCCCAAGCTTAGTATGTTACTTTAACATCAGGCTTTTGGGAATGTAAAATAAAGTGAAATCAGGCCTGGTGAAATCTTAGCATCTTTAATGAGTTCAAAGTGTGTAGAACAAAAACAGCTAAGTGTGAATATCTACCAAATTAATAGCTGTAAGTAGCACAATAAGCCATTTGCTTCCAATAGCTCTGTATTTTTCTCAACATAAAATTTAGCAACAGTTGGTCATTAGAGCACACTGGACACTCTATACAGACATTGTAGAGCAAAGAGCAGCAAAGTCCTGGAAACAAGCCATCTCTAGATTTAATATTAACAGTTATTTTAAACAATTTAATCCTTTGTGATTACCTCGTTATAGGTACTTGGATCATAATTGTGAGACATTCCTTAGAAGCAGGTCCTTGCCCTCCACCCTTCCATCACTAATATAAAGAGTCTAGTTTTTGTTAGTTTGGCATTCTGAAACACAGCAAACATGGATCTTCTCAGAGTAGCAGACTATTCTACCCACAGTCCCATGACTGAACAACTTGAATTTGAACTGCTGACTTCTTTGCTGCTCCCCATCACCAACTAAAATTGTTCACTCTTTCTTGGAGCTTGTTCTCTTTCACTGGGGGGACATGTTAGAGGTCTGTAGTGCACAGTACTTTGTTAGAGGTCTGTAGCGCATAGTACTTTGGTGCCTTCCATCAAAAGACATCTTCACAGTTGTCTTTATAGCAGAGCTGGGCAAGACTGAAACTCTAAGCATGTTTAGTTGGATAATATTCTTGTTCACGTTTAGTTGTATGCGTGCCATTGTTACTGAGCAGAAGAATTCAGTGTTTACTAAAATTATTTTCTTCTGAGTGAATCTGAAGTTTGTTGCTCGGAGTCTTGACTGATACACTTTTCCCTGGTTTTGAGTGAGTTTCCTTTTTCAATATACAATTTCACTGTTTAAATTAAACAATGCTGCTCATTTTCTTCATGATAGAGTTGCACATTTATGGGCACTTTAACAACCAGACAGCTCTCACAGTGTGCTCGACGAAGGATAGAAATCAAGAGGTTTAAGCTTGAAGATGTGGAACAATAAAGTAGGAAAATAGTGCAAATAATGTTATTTCCCATAGTGACATAGCATCATTTGTTAAAAAACAGAGGTACTATTCCTCTGATGAGTTACTCTTTATTTCTGTGGTCCCCACTGATATACCAGAGGCAAGGAAAGAGTTTCTTCATAGTCTTTACACACACTTCAGAGTTTTTGCATAAAGCATCTTGTAAAAGTAGAAAAGAATGTAAACTTGGTAAAGCTCAAGCTAAAGAATATAAACAAATCTGATTTAACC
Source organism: Lathamus discolor (assembly GCF_037157495.1). Taxonomy (NCBI): domain Eukaryota; kingdom Metazoa; phylum Chordata; class Aves; order Psittaciformes; family Psittacidae; genus Lathamus; species Lathamus discolor. Next base: position 114,558,371 of record NC_088884.1, read on the forward strand.
TAATTCTTAAGGCAATCTTTTACATTAGTCTCACTATTTGAACACTATCAATCACATCAATTATTCACAGGCTGGTCTACGGGGAATATTCAGGTGGAGAAAATGCTGCTGGACTCAGTAAGAACTGTAAAACCTATTTGACCTGTCTAGAAGGAATGAAAGAAGGAAAGAGAAACATAATTGAACCTGTTTCTTCATGAAACTGTGGGAAAACACTGTGATATGAAGTAGATGAGTCTAATGAAAGAATAACAATTTAGAAATTAGCATTCAATGAGTTATAAAAAAAGATCAAAGAGAAGATTCTGAGAAAGATGTAAAAAATGAATTAAAAAACTTGATGTGGCTTGGAGTCTTTCACAGAGAACTGGAAGAAACTCAAGAACGAAATAAAAGTTTTAATTGACACGGAAAAGTAGCAGCAGAACTGTATCACATTTCTGGTCTCTTTTAAGTATTGCTTCGAGTAAAATCTCAATATGATCCCAGTGCAACCATTCAAAGCAGGCATCAAGCCACCACAGGAAAATAAGCTCCCTGCTTGTTTCAGTAATTCTGTCATCAGGTCTGTTATTTTTCATTCACTGCACAATTGAGAAAGGAAATTCAGACAGACCTCATGTTAGTAGCAATTTCTAAAACTTTTCTCCCATGTGGAAATCATAGTAGTGAATTCATAATCTCTGTGTTTCTTATTTTGAGTAGAAATATATCTGGGCAACTGACTGTATCTAACTGCAGGACTCTCAGCTGGTTTTTCTTCTGGAGCCAAAGACTGTGGATCACTTGACTTTGAAAGGAAGTGTGCTGATTTCCATCAGCTGGAGTATGAAAGGCTGTAATAAACATTTTTTTTTTCTCAATATTCACCTGAACCAGAAGATTTGGGTTTCTCATAGAAACAGAAAAAGTGTATAGGAGAAAGCAGTTTTCCAAAAGTACCTGGAAATACTTGTGTTCATGAGATGCATATTTACTTTGCAGACATTTAAAGGTTTAACTGTTGTGAATAAATGGTACATGCTGGTAGATAGTTTTGATGCACTCACATATAAATCAAACATCTGTTTTTATGAAAACTTTTCATGCTTCAGATAAAGTTAATCAATTTCACAGAATTAAGAATTATGTATCATCACCTATGAAAGAAGAACGGTCTTCACACATAAAAGATTTATTCGCCAGTTGCTAACACAGTTAACTCCCTGTAAGGTGTTGCCTTAGGCAGGAAGATGTGATCAGTACAAAGAAGGGCTCTGGAAAGAAAATATTCTTCTCCTGGAAAGCAAATTGATCATTTACATCTTGAAGAGCAAGTAGTACCTCGCTGGTTGTTTCAGTCAATGTTTTATCTTGAAAGCTCTGTGTTTAGGCCATATGGTTATGCCATAAATATCCCTGTGGGTTTCTAAAACCCCTTGGCACATGGTTGTTGCTGTTGCTGAGTCTAAGGAACACTTATTTCTCATCTCCTTCCTTTGACATAATGAAGTTTTGTGTAGGCTCGTTACATGTGTGTAATGTGAGCTGTGCCATTCTCATTTCTCCTTCTGTCAAATGGTCTTGTATTTTGTATGATGTTATATTATTCACTATACATTCTACTTTCATTCAGGATTCTTTCATTCAGGATTCTGTCACTGGTTTCCTTGCAAGTATCACCATAGCTTTGCTGCTCAAAAGACAGAAACTAAATACTGCTGGCAGAGTTCAACTGACTAATTTACAATGCTAATTAGTCAGAGGAACATATTTAACAGTGTATTACATGATATCTGGAAAATAATTTTCTACTTTGTAAGACCATATGACTGAGAAAATCAGAACTAAATTTGCTTCCTCTACAAACCTTGGTAGTACTGAGTATGTTTTGTAAATTACCTCATTTATTCTTTTCTTATTTATTTTGAGGAATAAAATGTTGAAGGTCTAAACAACTTGAAAAGAGCTGTTAGAATTTTCTATATGGTTAACTATAATTCCTGTAAGCACACATGTGCCTGAAGTCCTAAATTGTAAAGAAGTGGTCAGAAATAGTCAGAGGCGTTTGCTCAGCTGAGTAAGGTGGTACTATTACTTACACTGTTCTGGCTGCTGGACTTCACCTACCGCTTTCTGCGCCAGCACAAGCCCATTTACAGCTCTGAAAAGCTCAAACCTGATGGGGAAAAACAAAGCTGGGATTCTGCTGGGTGCAGCCAACCTGCAGACTGACATCTATGAGTTATGCAAACACAGGAGCAGAACACAAGCTTGTTCTTATAAACAGGTTATATTTTCAGTGGAAAAGGGAATGGAAATCACTCTTGCCTAATAATTATTGAAGTTGGGAGGGAACTTATTCCCGTGGTGCTTCTCAGGGAGGAATACTTTGTTTTGGCTTGTCTCTTCAAGTGGAAACATAGCTGTGAATTAAAAAATGGCATGCTGAGTTTTAGGAGTGGCTTTTCACTGCTTGCCAGAGGATAACGGTGGGTAGAGGGCAAGTTGTCATTGATTTTTGAAGCCTGAGTGCACTTTTCATACCCTGATGCTGAATAGTGAGGAGTATAATGCTGCTCATGGTAGAAAGTCTATGAATAACGCTAATAAATGGAGTATTCACGCTGCTGTTCTCCTTCCCTGACCTGACATTGCCACCTGCTCCCTCCTTTTGCAAGAAGGTAGTTGAAGATAAATTCCACCTTATTTAGGAATATGAGAAGCTAATTTATTCACAATAAGAATGTAATACCACAAATTAAGTTGGGCTTCATTTTCTTTAAGTTTCTTTCTGAAAACTTTCTTTGATAATTTACAATTGATATATTATTTATCAGGTTTCATTATTTCAGTAATATTCTTACAGAATCATAGAATCATATAATAGGGTTGGAAAGGACTTTAAGATCATCTAGTTCCAACCCCCCTGACATGGGCAGGGACACCTCACACTGAACCATCTCACCCAGGGCTTTATCCAACCTGGCCTTGAACACTGCCAGGGATGGAGCATTCACAACTTCCTTGGGCAACCCATTCCAGTGCCGCACCACCTTAACAGTAAAGAACTTCCTCCTTGTATCCAATCTGAACTTCCCCTGTTTAAGTTTCAATCCGTTACCCCTTGTCCTGTCACTACAGCCCCTAATGAAGAGTCCCTCCCCAACATCCCTGTAGGCCCCCTTCAGATACTGGAAGGGTGCTATGCGGTCTCCACGCAGCCTTCTCTTCTCCAGGCTGAACAGCCCCAACTTTCTCAGCCTGTCTTATAAGGGAGGTGCTCCAGCCCTTCTTCTGTATGTTATGTTCTACAGTAGTAGAAATGACACTGCTATCACTATTGATAGCACCAATATGCAGCATCAGTGTGAATGTAAATCTGGATGGTGCTATGAGGTGTCAAACAGCAGGTCATTATAGGTTTTTTACTATTGATTTTTTGAAGAGAAAAAAAAAGCAAAACCAACAAAAAATAATACCATCATAAAACACAAACTGAGTTTTTGTACACCTTAACAGCTGAGTCATTTCATAAATTTTCAGACCAGATACAAATTGTGATGATCAAAACACTTGAGAAGCTGTAGTTTAAATAGCAATAAATACATAACACTAAACTATTACAGAATTCAAATAATTTATGTATTGCTGCCTACCAAAAAGCAGGACTCACTGCGTCAAACCTGATCTCTTAAGGACCACCAAATTAAATCACATGCACAAAGTGCACATGGATGAGTAGCACTTTTGGGCAGGACTGCTGTCATTCTGGAGTCAATATAAAGTCACGGTCTAACTTGTCAAACATAATATGCATAGCTCATTGCTGCTCTTGATTTTTTGTTCTCATCAGTAAGATCTTATGAAGAAGAAAGAGAATGAAAAAGCAAATGAGAGCTAGAGCTCATGCGTGTTTTCATGTCAATGTCTCCTTCCTTATTTCATGAAAAACTTAGCTTATGCATTTATATATTTCAGCTGTAGATCAATGGTAAATTTCACTGAGAAGAGACAGAATTTGTTGCCTATGTTACTATAACATAGTTTTGCAACAAAGTATGAAGGATCCATTGTCATGTCACAGAAAAAGCATTTGCTTTGCATTCTTCCTTTTGAAACAAACATGACATTAGGCTTTCTCTGCTAACAATTGGGAGATAAATCTGTAGTTGAATTACATTTTCTAGAACAATTCCTGAGTCAGTGTGATAAATGGAAATTATATATTCCCATTTGTGCAAGGAAAAGAAAGTTTAAACAGGCAACTTTTAAGCAGTTCAACTCTTTTTCTCTGTGAATTATATTCAACATTGTGAGGAGTGTATGCAAGCCCTAAATATCATATATGGTCTATTTTGAGAGCTAATGGGGACTTACGTAGTTCATAGGTTTTATTTGGACATGGAATATTACCTATGTGCTGCAAGGCGCCTTTTGGAGTTCATAAATTGATTCAATGAACATTGCACAGCTTAGGCTGAGTCTCAGAATGATTTTCTCACTTTCATTAGTTTACTCTTGTCGTGGTTTAAACCCAACCACAAACCTCGTCCACTCACTCCCCCCTTCTTGCCCTCCCCCTGCTTCTGGAGGGACGGAGAGGAGAATCAAAAAGAATGCAACTCCCACGGGTTGAGATAAGAACAGTTTAGTAACTAAGGTATAACATAGATCACTACTGCTACCACCAATAATAATAATGATAAAGGAAATAACAAGAGGAAAGAATACAACACCTCAACACCAGCCGACCAATAACTCACCCCCACTCCCCCCAGCCAAGCACCGACCGATACCTTCTCCAACCCTGCAGTCCCAACCCTTCCGGGTCACTCCAAGTTACATCCTGGGCATGACGTGCTGTGGTATGGAATACCTCTTTGGCTAGTTTGGGTCAGGTGTCCTGTCTCTACTTCCTCCCGGCCTCCCCTCCTCCCTGGCAGAGCATGAGGCTCAGAAAGTCCTTGGCCAGACCAAACATTCGAGCAGCAACTGAAAACATCGGCGTTATCACCACTGTTCCAAGGCCAAAAGATCAAAACACAGCACTGTACTAGCTCCTAAGAAGGAGAAAAATGACTGCTGCTGCTCAAAACCAGGACAACTCTCCTTTTTGAATGCTGCTTAATAGCCTGTGCCAGGGCGACTTACTGCTCTTGGATTCACAAACATAATATTGAGCAGCAAATTCTTTTCTGTAAACAGATTTCATTAAATGGCAGTTTGTCTGGGGCAAATGATACTCCCATAGGAAGATAAGCTCAGAGTCCCATAAAAGTCTTCAACTCTTTCTTGTCTTTCATGCCATAAATAACATGCTACTTTTGATATTGCTTTGCTTTCCATCTTTGCCTGGTTTTGGGAAGGCAAACCAGAATGCAATAAATGTGCTATTGATAGATGCTGCTGCTTAGTGCCGTTGCTTAGGAAGGCAAGTGCCTGGGTGTTGCAAATTGTAGCCCAAACAAAAATACAGACACTAGGACAAGTATCATTAATTTAGTGTCATGAATCATGTAATGTAGCTGGAAAGTTTGTTTCTTTCCATTGCAGACTTACAGCTGCCAATACCTGCAGAGCCCAGGAAAAAAATAAATATGTAAAAATGATAGTGTACAGTAAGTGAAGTCTCTTTGATACATTTTATGAGGTACAGATGCTCTTGTGAGGAAAGGCAGAAAGAATATCATTTTTCTTACACATAAAACAACGTTGTGCATAATATGAGAGCATGAATGAACCTTAAAAGCTTATAATTAAGGAGCTCTTTGGAAAAAGGGTACACAAGTTCACATAAGCATCCAACTGCAGCAAAATATGCAGCAAAAGATGACTGAAAATCTTGGTATGAAGGTTTCCTATGGAAGTATTTGTCATAGGTTTTTTCCAGACGGGAGGTCCTTCAGTAAGGACCACAGTATTACTGAGAAAATTTGGGGAACAAATATGCTTTTTTGAGATTATTTTAAGAAATTAATAATTAAACTTTGCTTTAAGCAACATAATTTGGGCTTTCATCCGAAGACCTAATTCCTTGAAAAAAGCTAGAGGCTATTTCTTTTCTTCAGTGAAGCACATGCACCAGGGAGGTCAATTGTCTCTATCATTGCCAATTAACTTCCAGGTAAAATGGGTGTTCCTGGTAATTGTCTGGAAGGCCTTCTGTTCTTGCATGCCCAGTCACCTGCAACTGCCTATCTCCCAGCAGCTCACCATAGAATTTGCTGTGGTTCGAACCCTTATGTTATCTCCTTGAAGGGTAGCATTTTTCTCATATGTGAAGCCTGAAGCAAACTATGCTGGAGGTAGGCAAAGATACATGTGAATAAAGCTAGCTACATGTAGAACAATGCATGAAAAGACCCTTTCTCTAGAGAGTCTAGTTCCATGCCTTTTGGATCACCCATAATACTTCCTCTTACTTTTCAAAGTGATAATGTAGATGAGTAGGATTTAATTGAAAGTACAGTAATGTGGTAAATACTGTCACTCATAAGCATAACTATTGCATACATTTATCAGATATACTAACAAGCACCTCAGAAATCTGTGTTGTAAGGCAATTTTGTTGCACACTAAGCATAAAAACCATTCTTCACATATGCCCCCAAATGTTACAGACCCCAAAAAAAGACGGAGAAGTCCATCAAGGAAGATGCTTTGTTTTGCTACTAGTACTGGTATTACAGCATCAGTGGAAGTTATTTTGGACTCTGCTGGAACTGGCAGTCTGCAGATCTCTAATGGAAGCAAATGATAGACTTCCTAAAGCGACAGTATCATTTCACTAATGTGCAACTAAAAGTATTCAAGTGAAATCTAATACCTTCTACTTTCCAGGAACATTGTTAAAATAATTGCTCCCTCTTTTTGCAAAGTAATATTTCATATAGCAGATTGTCTGAAAGGAAGATAACCTAAACTATAACAGAAGAATGTAAATTGCCCAGACAATACTTTAATAACTCCTGAATGATCTAACCAGAAGGTTTCAACATACCAAGACACTGTGAGCAAAACAGAACCTGTCTGGGGATAGTTTGTCTCTTTCCCGTCTTCAAAAAGGTCATGGTACTCAGCCTGTCCTGCTAATTTTCCTAAATTATTTGGTCTGTGCATTTGTTTTTCTATAATTAAGGCAGCAGCATGATAGCTTTGTTGTACTCTGATGTTATCCAATTTTATTTCCATTTTCACACTCAGGTTTGTGTGTGTGTATATTTATACACATGAATTCTTGGGTAGTGCGGGCATGAGTATATATGTATACATCTATATGAACCAATGAAAAGAGGAATGCTTGAATAAAATATTAGTGATATACAATTTGGGTTTAAAGTGAAAGTTACATTTGGAAAGCACAATATATCTGAGCACATTGCCTTTCCTGACATAAGCTGTATTTCGCAGTATTGTTTACTGCATTTAAATATTTTTTTTCTTCTTTTAACAAGTGAAGAGGAATAGGAAATACATATAAACCAACATTGTAATGTTTGGTGTTGTATGTGTCTGTGCACACTTCTGATCAAATGGGCAATAGGTGTTTTTGTGTTTTTTTCCTGAGTCTTCCTGACTCAAACCTGCTTTGTCTTTTACCATTAAAGTAAAACCACAATTCATTACCCCTATGAATTAAGCACAATCTCATGCTGGTTTTCTGATATCTCATTGCCCTCAAGCACGGTAAGTGGCATGCTCAGTCTCTGGCACTTCTCTTTGCTGCTGCCTCAGAAAAGTGATATAAGCAGCAGCTCAGAGTTCTCCTGCTAGACTTGAGTCTGTTTAATTCCCTTTCCTAGCTGAAACAGGTAGGTGGGGAGTTTAGGAAGAAATGAGCATGGTGTGGGACAAGGGAGGGCTGTGCTCTGCTCCCCACACTGTGCTGCAGGGCAACGTGTGGCAGAAACTGCTGCCAGCTCCCAGCAGTTGTGGTCCTCCATGCTCTCTTGTGAAACCTCTGCACTGCGCCGTGGGCAGCAGCTGCCAGCCTGAATACATAGCGAAGTCTGGTTGTACTTCAAAAAGAAGGAGGCTGATGCTGCTGAGCTGCTTTGTTTTCCCCAGAGGCAACAAGTTACCCTTGTAGGATGAACCTTCTGTTGGTTTCTGTGTTCTTCGGTTTGTCTCCTGCTAGTGACCAGTGCATGGAAAAGAGCAGCACATGAGGGCACCTGACCACATCAAGGTGAGGGCCAAGCAGGGGGAATAACTTTAAGCCTCTATAAAACAAGGGGCTCTTCCGTTCCTCTCTGATCATATATGGCTGTGAGCCTTACAATCGCTGTGTGATTATAGCCTTGCATTAAGCTGACAGTGCAGCTCACTGCCTGAACCTTGAAATTTAACACTCTGCAAGCATTTAACCTCCCTGAAATGCTGACAGCAACATTTGGTTTTAAGGTATATAAGGCCAAATTCTTCCCTCCCATAACTTCATTGGCTATAGTGAAATTATACCACAGAAAAATTCGTCATGGAAAATCCTAAAATAGCCAGCCTTTATGTGCTTAAATCACCAATAACCTCTAGACACATAGTGCTGCATGAAATAAATAAATCCCCTTTTCAATCTTCAAAGTGTGTGTCTAATAAGAAAAGTGAGAACCTATACTCAACTGATCTGCTTCCTTTCAGGAGCCACAATTGCATTAGCTGGCTTCAGTGCCTGTGTAGGATCCTTCCTGCTTAGCAGTGTTAGTAGTAGCCCCACAAAGCCAGTGACCTAAGAAAAGAAGAGCTGCATTTTATTAAAAAATAATTTTTCTCTGAAATGATAGCTTATACATTAGTATGATATGGGGCTGTATGTATTAACTCTTTAATCCATTATTACAAAATTTTATAATTGTACTTCTATATAACAAAACCTCTATAATCTCTGCCTAAATCTCAACTACCCTATGCCATCTCATTAAGAGGACTAGGACAACCCAGATGATTCTGATCATGTAATTAGAAGACAGTGAGGCTCATTGTCTGGTCTGTCCAGCAGAGTAATTGCTGGGGAACGTGCACCAGAAAAAAACCCATTTAAAGTGAGAGTCATTACTCCCCTGTGACACCATGGTAGAGAAGGCTTAAGCTACTCTGAAACAGATTTTAAAGTTACGGCAATGTAAACATCCGGCCCAGCGATACCCATTTCCCGCAGGTCACATTTCAGAGTAGGAATGTTCTTTAGAACTAATTGGGCCCCATGTGGATGTGCTGTAAAATCCATATATTAAAATCGGTGTTTCTCTGCACTCAGCAAGGCATAAACATGCACTTCATTGGAGCATGTGCCTGAAGTGTCTTCTGGGCTTGGGAAACATGGACAGAACCAGATTTAAGTGATGGACAAACCTTGGTACTGAAAAATAAGAACACTCGTGTCTTGTGCACTGACCACACAGGAAAGAAATTTTTCCAGTATTTTTAATTCTATTAGCAAACTGGGCTTTTAATCTCTTTTCCTTTTTGAGACCATATGTCTGTTTGTCAACCAGAAGTAATTGATGATAAATCTTAAGCAGCAGAGTTCATCTGTCTTTCAGTTCTCTGCAGGCAGAACAAGTGGAGTCAAATGTCCACCCTTTGTTTTTCCCTTGGGTTTTTTGCTTTTATTGTTTAAAAAGCCTTGAAATTCTTTTGTATTGTTTAGTGTCTATTGGTACACAAAACCTAGCGGCTGGAAGATGGGGTCTTCAGTGTACAGAGTTTGAGTCTCCTGCAACAATATCAATAGTGAATTATTTCTTTTGAAAATGATTTATTTTTCTTTTAATGTTGGTATAAATTTCTTCATTCTTTTCTGTCACTTTTTCTGCATGGGGCATGGCATCAGTGTATTCTTTTGAGAAGAAAGAAAGAGTAAGATTTGAATCTTTGGAAGGAAAACCTTGTTACTTGATCATTCTGCACATAATCAATGGAATTGGGACTTTCATTATCACCTCACAGCTGTAATCGTGCCTGAATTTATCTTTTCCATTATGTTTCAGACTCTTCTTATTTGCCTCTTTGTCTCATTTTTCTGCCTATGTGCATGTGCATACGCACACACATGCGCAGACATACTTTGTCTTGGCCTCATATGCATGTGCACATGCACCCACACACAACTACAGGTAAGGTACAATTTAGTTTCCCACTGCACACAGCGTGCCCTTGAAACATATGTATGCAGCAAATTCCCAGTGTGTTAAACTGCTGGGGAGATGTGCCTGAGCTCCACAGGCAAAGTGATGCTGGCATTATCTTCTCCTGCATTGAACTGGATCTGTGGTTCTGTTCCCCATAATGCAAACCCCACAGAAGCCTGAAGCAATATTCTCTTCATGTTAAACAGTGCATTGCAGTGTGTTCAAATGCTTTTGTGTACAGGCAGTACAGGACACTGAATAAAGGGAAGAACAGAGGCAGCATTTTGGTGCATGATATTCCTCATTCTCCCAGTGGTTCCCCTTTACACATGAGAAACAGCAGCAGGTGCTTGTTTTATTGAGCATGTCGCTGCATGGGTCCACAGTGCAAACTGAGCAAATTGTGTTCCTGCAGGACAACAAAGGTGCTCAGCAGTGGCCCTTCATGTGTGTGCATCTGTATGATGTTGAAAGAAGCAGCTTGTTAGAGATGATATCCCATTTAAAACTGGCTCACCAGGGCAGCATAGTGGGTTTCAACTCCAGGTTGGGATGTTGGCACAAGGTGCCATCATGCTATGCTGTTTGCTGCCCTTTCCGATAGTGCTGCTGTCACAAATGTACTTCCCTCATTCCTGCAGGTATTAAGGCTCTCCAGGGAGCACTATCTTTGTGTGAATGAGGACTATGACACTGCAGGATGCAACCACAGCGTTAATGGGTCAGTGACTGACAGCTGAGCCTTCTCTCTGAGGAACTGAGCTGGCTGTCACTGCCAGGAGGTCTATACAGTGAAATGTGCCAATTTAATTTTGTCACATGTGGCCTGGGTTGTACAGATAGGGCTGTTTCTAGAACTCCTTGATGATGCTAAAACTGATTCAGGCCACAATGCAACATTTAAGGATGCTAATTAGAAAATAATTGTGCTGGGTCGTACAGACTTTACCATCATAATATATCTTAAAGGCCCCTATAGAATGGGAAAGAAGGCATTTTAATGCACTTTACATGCAAAATGAGGCACTAGATTTTGTGATTTGTAACAAAGCGCAATACAATGCCATCACCCAGTAAATCAGAAAGCAAAAATAGTTCTTAAGCAGTTAGTATTCTGTTTTATTTGCTAATTAAAATGGGGGTTGGAACTGCTCTTCAAAATGATTGCTCTAATTAATTCGTTGCTCTTTTCCAGTTCTACCTTCTATACCACTTGAACACAAGGCAATCCCTTGTGCTTCTCAAAAGCATGATGGCCAACATGGCATCCTTCCCTTCTCCAGAACAACAGCCCTTATTGTTTGTCATTGTTTAATAAAATGTCTATTAAAGTAATCCATATACACACTCACAAATCTATTTGCAATGAAATACAAGTATAAACCTGTGTTTTTAATTAACACTAAATATTTGTTTAATCTATGCAGAATTAAAAGAAAAAATAGATTATTACTTTTATAAGGCCAGATTTTAGCTTTAATTATTTTTTAAAACTTAACTAAAGATAGTGATTATTGTAATTCCTATTCCTGTCACTGTGATATAATCTTTTATTTTGTGGCTGATGGATGATATTTAAGGTAGTTCCTACAGCTGTCTTGAAAATATTGCCTGCATTACTGCCATGACTATGCAGGGTACAAGACATCGCATATGAAAAGGGAGTGAAGGGGGTGAAGTATGAAAGAAGATACACTCATTTTGCATTCCTCAGAGTGCTCAAAACTTTAAATATGATTCACATCAATCAGGACAGAAATTTAAGAAGATGAAATTGAAATATTGGTTGTGAATATACTATCTGATAGATGTAGCCTTGTATTATCTCAAACTGATATACACATATGTATATTATTAAGAGTTTCAGTAAAGCATTTAATACCACAAGGGCTGCTTGCAAACTTTTGTTTTTAGTGACTTGTTCAGCATAGGAAGATATATGTTCTATTGCTTGTTTTATTTATTAGAAATTTTGAATGAAAAGAAAAAAATAAAGAATGGATATGGAACAAAAAGTTCCCAAAGTCAGTAGAAGAAAGTGATTCTAGACGATTTCAAAATCTGTTTGATAAAATCTGTAATACAAGTAGTAGCATGATCCCACAAGTGTCACTGGAGTGACCCCTCAGCTTTATTCAGAAAAGAGGCGTGAACCTGTCATGCCTTGTGTGGTTTGACCAGTTGCATTTACAGTAGCTGACAAGAAAGTTTTAAACTCTTCAGATTTTCAGTGCCAGCATGTTTCGAACTAATCTCTCTTTTCTTAGGTAGTGTATAAATGACCATGATTACAGCCTGTCAGATTTTAAAGAATTTAGGATATTAAAGATGAACAGTCCTAAATTTAGTTTTGTGGGGCTTTTTATGCCTTCAAGCTCTAGCTAGGTCAGCATAGTGGCTTTCTGATACTTCTGTGTGTAATATCTGGATACAAGGTTTTATGAGAACTATATTAAATATTGGATAATTGTAACAAAAATCCATTTTTCAGAAAAACATCTCTTTCAACCCAAACCTCCAAGCTATTTGAAGTTGGTCTCTCCATATGTATTTGGCTGGTCATTAGAAAACAAAGTAAATATGGAAATGACCTCACATATCTGGCTACTCTCTGGTCAAGAAATTTCCATCACAACAGTATTGGTTGGGAAATTATAAATCATGGGATGGAACTAGAACCTATTTACCTCTCTTCTTCCCCATCTCTCTTTTCAACAGCAGTCCAAGATCAAACAGATGCTGTTAAAGTTTTCTTTCTTAAAAATGAATAAGCAGACTAAGTGGTCCCTATGGGTTCTCTAAGACAAAATCTTCTCTTGGAACAGAGGCAGTCACTACCTGTCTCCCCTGCGCAAGGGTGCCTGTGGCCTCCTTGCAGAGGGCCTCCTCTCTGTTTGGCACATACTGATTCCTCCTGGGATGACGTCCTTCCTATCCTTAGGAACTGTGCTTCCTCCACTTCTGCATATCTCCCCCCACCCCCCCCCCCCCCCCCCATCTTGCTCACCTCCATGGATCCTCATTTCCACACAGCACTAAACTTTCCTCTTCCATTTTCCCCCCCGAGTGATTTATTAAATTAATGACCCACATTTTCATAGAAATGAACCTTGCTGAGTGTTTGCATTTCTCAAATGGCTGCAAGTACTTAACCTTCACCCTCATGTTTCATAACATTATGACTTGCTGCTGTAACAGTTACTTTCCATACATGTGGAATATGAGCTTGCATACTCAAGTCTCCATGCTTCTGTACATTTACATGTGCAATTCTTTTGCATTTTGACTCCCACCACCCAGCAGTTTTGTAGCTAGGCATTTATAAAATATGACAATGATAATAACAAAATCTTTTTCAGTTAAGTCTGTTTTGAAATAGCAAAGAAGAAAAGGCTTCTCATTGTAGCAGTAAGATAGAAAGTTCCACATGTGATTTGCTTCCTATTTTCTCTATATTACAGTCATTCCCAAGTACCTGTCATCTACTTCTGCCTGTCAACATCTGCTGATTTTCTCTGATTGTCCTTCAACACCTCATTTTAATGGAGAAAGGTTTTTGGAGGTGCTTCCTGATACAAAAGAAGATAACAAATTTGTTCTTCTGCATAAGCTGCTGATGCTTCTACCTGTTAGAACAAATACTTCTGTGGAAAGAGTCAAGAGTGTCAGAAGGTACAACAGAAAGTCTTACCAGTCTGAGTACTGATGAGGTATCTGCTGGGAAATGTGTGAGATGGAGAGAGGTGGAATGGGAGAGGCTGGTGATATGGAGAGATAGCTGAAACAAGCAGATGGCTTAAAGGAAGCTGAGAAATGCTGTTAGCACATAAAGCAGCCGACACTTGATGATGAATTGCCATTTTGAGTTGCTAGCTTTTTCTTCCTTATTTAGGTAACTACTGTTCCAATAATGAGTTATATAATAGCTTCTCTGTGAAGACTTAAAGTCTCCTTTAGACTGAAGGTATTTTTTTAATAGAATTAAAGCACACACTTTAAAAAGCCCCATTAAGGCCTAATGCAAGGAGAGGAAAAAAGCTGGGATGATGGAAAGGTAACCATGCAATTTGCTTACTTTTTCCTTAATCAGACGAAAGTCATTCATTGCCCTACCAATGGGAAATAAGACCTAGGAGTCCATAGAAGGCAGTCCAAAATGCCAAGGCTGCTCAGGTTGTATCATCTACATCCACGCCTGAGATAGCTTATCCCAGTCCAACATTTACGTCCTTGACACAGGCTCTGTATGATCCCTAAACACTTTCTATCTTGCTGCTTAAGACGTGCCATTACAGCAGCAGACCTATCTGTTACTTATCATCTAACATTTGACAAGATCCTTAGTTTGCTCTTAGCCTTAGTTTCCCTACCTGTAAACCCTGGTTTACAGCACTGGCTGATCTCAGGGCAGCATATCTGGGAGATGAAAGCTCATTACAATATATCAGATAATATAGTAATTATCAAGAATGCTCAAAGAGGTTTTATCTGTTCACAGATCACATTTTGCCATGCCAGTAGAATGCCAGGCAGACTCACTCCATCAGGGTACTCCTGCACAATCTGCTGGTAACGGAGAGAAGCTCTTCATCAGAGAGCATGGATAATATATGCTTCATTGGACAACAGTGCACTAAGGCATGTTTCAGAAAGCTATGGAACATATGCATTCGTGTGACCAGGCCTGTGCTGAGTATTCAGGCACGGCTCTTTCTCTTGAGTTATGAAAGACTGTAGATTAAACTTGAAAAGTGTCCTTCATCAATGCTGCCTAACAATAGGGTTCTTCCAAGTTTTTGAAAGAACAGTAATGTACTGATGTGTTTCAAGGCAAAGTGCATGCAGCCCTTGGGAACCTTTGGTTTCCTTTTGCTAAATACATTGGTTTAATGTAATTCTGTAACACCTATTCATTACTGCTAATGATCATAGCACTGATGATGAAGATATATCTCCAGTTTCCTACTGTACCTGTAAAATATTAGTAATTTAAATGAGGCCATGTAAACTATAAAATTACAGCATCATGCAATCTCATTGCAGCATGATTGGATTGCTAAATGGGTCATCATGAATCCCAATAAAGACAAAGCATAGGTGTAACTGTTGTCTTAAATCCAAAAGCTTAGTTTTATTGCCTCAGTGGCAGCTGTTTAAGTGCCCCTTCCTCTGCCACTCAGTGATGTGATAAGCCTTTTCCATAAAGCAAGCCCATCAAACTTGCAAGTCTTGGTATGCCTTTTGCAGCCTCAGAGTCTCTGGAACTGTACGCTTTGTGGCTCTCTGAACCCAAACACTACCTTGCATGGCACGTGGAACTGAGGCTCAAGTCTCCAACGCCATGCGGATCCCACGTGAGAGAGGAATATAAGGAGCAGTGTAGGTGCAGTGCCGGACTCATCTTGGCATGCCTTTTGCAGCCACAATGTTTCTGGACCTGTAGGCTTTGAGTTTCTCTGAACCCTAACCCTACCCCTAACTCTAAACTTTAGGATACCACAATACTGAGGCTCACGGCTTCAGCCTCATGGTTGTTGCTTATGAGAAAGATGTGTAAAAAACCAATGTTATTGCAGTGGGGTATTTGTCTTGGTATGCATTTTGCAGCCCCATTGTCTCTGGACCTGTAGGCTTTGTGGCTCCCTGAACCCTAAGCCTAACCAGAACCCTGAACTATATTACACCATAATTGTGAGGCTCCCATCTCCAGCACCCTGAGTGTTGCTCATGAGCAAGGTATGTAAGGAGCAATGTTGGTGCAGTGCTGTATTCACCTTGGCATGCCTTTTGCAGCCACAATGTCTCTGGACCTGTGGGTTTTGTGGCTCTCTGAACCCTAATCCTAAACTTGATGACACCATAATACTGAGGCTCATGTCTCCATCACCATGGGTGTTCCTCATGAGCAAGGTATGTAAGGAGCAATGTTGATGCAGTGTCGTACTCATGTTAACATGCCTTTTGCAGTCCCAATGTCTCTGGACCTGTGGGTTTTGTGGCTCTCTGAACCCTAACCCTAACCCTACTCGTAAACTTTATGATACCATAATATTCAGGCTCATTTCTCTACCACCATGGGTGTTCCAGATGAGAAAATTTTGTAAGGACCAATGTTTGTGCTGTGCCGTACTCACCTTGGCATGCTTTTTGCAGCCCCATGTCTATGGACCTGTAGGCTTTATGACTCACCAAACCCTAACCCTAACCCAAAGCTTTATGTTACCATAATATTCAGGCTTATGTCTTCAGCAGCATGGGTGTTCTATATGAGAAAATTTTGAAAGGACCAGTGATGGCGCAGAGCCGTAGTAATCTTGGCATGCATTTTGCAGCCCCAGTGTTTCTGGACCTGTAGGCTTTGTGGCTCTCTGAACCCTAACCAGAACGCTAACCTTTATGACACCATAAATCTGAGGATCATGTCTCCATGCCCATGGTGTTCCAGATGGGAAAGGTGTGTAAACAGCAATGCTGATGCAGTGCTGTACTCATCTTGGCATGCTTTTTGCAGCCCCAATTATCAACAATTATGAACAAAATTATCAACAGTTCTCAAAATTTCTGGCAATCTGTAAGCCATTACTTTCCATGGAGGAAAAACATGGCTGGAGAAGAAACGTGCTGAAATAATAAAAATTCCTTGGAAGTATTCTAAAAAGATTTAAGCACTAATGAACTCTGGGTGAAGAATTTCCTGTGTTCCAGGAAATTCCTGGACTGGACGTCATTACTGATAAATGGTGAAAATATTTAAGAAAGAAACCAGTTAGGCAATTAACTTGCGTAGAAAAGTAAGTTTTGTCTGTCTTGAAAGACAAGAATGTAAATATGTTTTACCAGAGTAAATTCAGTTACATGTATTTTTTTAACAGGTGAAGTTTAATAGTAGGGAAAAGCTGATTCCCTCCAACACTCTGGGTGTGTAAGTGTCATAACTTCTAATGATTGTAATTCTTGTTCAGAATTACACTTACTAAGTAAATTCTTACTTCAAGTAATTCAGTCCATTGTTTCAAGTAAGAAACAGTGACAATGTCATAAATGGGGAAAAAGCCCTACTTGGGCGAATTGAAGTTGATCAAAAATGTGCAAATTAATTTGCAATTTCCTAATCCATTTTCTGAAATAGCGCTTATATAAGCCCATACTCGGGCAAAATTTTGTTGGGCATTTTTTTTTCCTCACTTATGATATATATATATATATACACATATATATATATATATGTACTTTTGTGTGGAAAATTCCCACTCACTTTGATTTAAAAATCCACTTGACTGTGGTGGCTGGGGATTTGTGAACGTACATACTATAGAAACATTTCTTTGTAGTTTCTGGGCCTCTCTCGTTGCTGAGTTGATGCAGTGAAAAATTGCTTCCTCTCCCATTCATGTCAGTTGCAATGGCAAAGGTACTGCTCAGTATGAACACATGATAGGTACTCTAGAAAGAGGGAAAGTGCAAGGAAGTTGTTGTGTATTGCATTGGATGCCTACGCCTTCTCTGCCACCTACCTGGCAATACAATTCTGTCCTTACAGTTAAGAATATTGAGTTTTAAATATGCTGCTGTCATATTAAAGATGAATTTTAGATATATCTTGGTGCACGTCAGGAATATTTTAAACAAGTAAATTCAAATGGAGACGTATACTATTCATGTATCCTCTTTGACAGTGCAGCTTTAACTGTGCACCTTTTGATTGTGCGCAATAATGAGAGATCTTTATGGTCTTATTCATTATTTCCCAGCTAACCTAATTTATGAGGAGGTTGCTAATTTACTGTCTAAATATACATGAAATACAGGTAATACACTGCCAGAGTGATTCCCATAAAATATATTTCTGCTTTGTTTTCTAAAATTAGGGTAATTAATATTCTGTGAGCTAAAATGTAATGTTATTATTACATTTTCATAATGTTGTGAACATCTCCTGTTTTCGGATTTTCACAAACATTTTATGCCACGAGGAGGATAAATATGCACATCTCCACTACAGCTACTGTACATATTTTATTATAATTTTCTATTGGTTTGCATTTTTCAGCCTTGAGTTTTGCAACCTGAATGGCAACGGTTATGCTGCTTAAGTTGTTAGGTTAATTAATATATACTGAAGTAATAGCTAGGTTTATCTCTGCACTTTCACACTACTGCCCTGTGAAAAGGGCTGTTTATAAATAAGCATTCATGCTGAAAAAAAATAGTTCTGTGAACACAAGTGATTTCAGGCAGAACAGAAACTAATGCAGCAAGATTGATGAAAAACAAACCCGCCAAAGATTCTGGTGTGAATTTAAGCTTCCATCCTGACAGGTTTTATCATTGACCTTTAGACAAGTATAAAACAGCACCTGATGAAAATCCACAAAAACACTTTGTAGAAACTTCTATAAACACTTTTCCCTGTTTCAGAGGATGGCTTCATTCAGGGACCAGTGACTTTATATGTGCAACTGAGACAAATTCTTGTAAATTGAATTTTGAGGTCTCCAGTGGTTACCACAGTATTCCATACATCCATCCTATTCAGTAGACTGCTTAGTGTGTGCTTTAAGACAATGCTTAAGACATACCAACATCGCTGCCATGAAAAAAAATTGATACTTGCAATAATTTCCTAAATAAGTGTCCTGCTGAATTGGGACATCTACTATATGCTAATATAAATACTTTAAACCTTTTCTAGGGAAATGTCTAAGCTCAGGACTGTCACCCTAAAATTTAGTAATATGAAGAATATATCTTACTGTATTAATTAGTCATTTTAAGAGGGGAAAGGCTGTTAGTTATCTTTTAATAATCATGACATTATTTTGTGAAGTGTATCATTTCAGTGCTATTCATCAGACAAGTTCTCCAAATCATTTTGAAAATTTATCCAAGTATTAAAAGATTAAAATTAATTTTTTAGTTAAAACTTAAAAGATACTTTATTATAAATGTCAGTATTGCCAAGTTCATGTTTCCTTATTTTCTGGCCTGACTGATGTATTTGGTAACATACTACATTTTTCTTCTGTTCCCTTGTTAGTTGACTTACAAAAAATGAATTTTCTGAGTCTGAGTACTTGGGGTTTGGAATTTCTTTCTTTTAAATATTTTTTGAAATTTTAGAAGAAAATATATTTTCCATGAATACGCTTTCCAGGAATTTAAAATTCTGGAAAAAGAAAACTATCAAAAGTAAGGAGTGAGGTTTGGATTCATTTTATCAGATCAATAACATATTTATAAAAAAAAAAACAAACTTGCCTAGATTATAGAATCATAGAATCATAGAATAGTTAGGGTTGGAAAGGACCTCAAGATCATCTAGTTCCAACCCCCCTGCCATGGGCAGGGACACCTCACACTAAACCATCTCACCCAAGGCTTCATCCAACCTGGCCTTGAACAATGCCAGGGATGGAGCACTCACAACCTCCCTGGGCAACCGATGCCAGTGTCTCACCACCCTAACAGGAAAGAATTTCCTCCTTATATCCAATCTAAACTTCCCCTGTTTAAGTTTTAACCCGTTACCCCTTGTCCTGTCACTACAGTCCCTGACGAAGAGTCCCTCCCCAGCATCCCTATAGGCCCCCTTCAGATACTGGAAGGCTGCTATGAGGTCTCCACGCAGCCTTCTCTTCTCCAGGCTGAACAGCCCCAGCTTTCTCTAAATTGAACTAAAACACTTTCAGGCTTGCTTGTAAATGGGGTTTCATCGTGTTCATTTGCACTATGTCTGATTTTTGTTGTGCAGTCTACGAGATTTGTAATCCTGTTTTGATTATTGTACAACACAGGGACAACCACCTCTTTATTTCCACAAACCTACTAATGATTAAGAGCTTCATTTTGTTTCAAAGATGGATTTAAGATTAAACTACTTTATGTAAGGCTATGTGGACAATATAAATCTGTGCTTTAAAAACTGGATTTCAAGTGCACTGTTGCTGTGATTCTGTATTAACCTCTACTAAATATGTTATTTTTCCTTCTGCACAGGTTTATTTTGTTATGTATTATTTGGGAGTTATATTCATAGACGTGTCCTAGATCACAGCAAGAGTAAGGAAGGACTGTATGAAAATCATTGTAAACATTTCTGTATTGATTTTCCATGTTTTTTGTACACTTGATAAAGGAAGTACATAAAGGGTTTAGGGAGAAAAGAGGTGTACGTGTAGTACAGTGTTCAGAATAGTTGAAATCACAAGAACTAAAGCAATTCCTTGAGTCAAGGGAATATTTTACTAGAATAACACAATAAGTTCTAGTAGTTATCTTTAATGAGTTTCTAAATAAGCTTTAATATCCTCTTTAATACAGTATAGTTTGATTTGATAGCCAAATTCATGGCATCATTTGGATTAGCAGCTACTCATTTCCCCTAAATTAGGAGCAGTTAGGAAATAAGTTATTAACAGACTGTGGAGTAGAAGAAGTATTTTTGAGAACTTTTTGCATTTTTATTTATTTCACAACTAATAATAAATTGTCCCATCAAGCACGTGTCCCCTGCTTTGTGATTGTCCTTTCTGAACAAAATCTGTACATGTGCAAGTGAGCCCCTCCTAGTTTTGTATAAAGAGCAGATGTAAACTATGTTTGAGAGTTTAAAATATTTGTTTCAAAATGAAAATATGCATTATTTCTAGCAAGTTAACCTTTTGTGTAATTTCTGTTAGTAGAGTACAATGTCTGCACAAAAAAATCCTCCCGAGAAACTACTTCCCAGCCACTGAAATGCAAATTTATGAAAGTGGGTTGTAAAACCTTCAAAGCAGCCAAGTGAGTTTGGGGCAGTTTTTAAAGCATGTTTATGTGACTTTAACATACAAGTGCCAGTTTTCAGCGTGGAAAATTAAAGGTAGATTCCTTAGCTAGTCATTTAAAAAGTAATCTTCTCCCAATAGCCTTCTAGTACTAGAAATATGTTGGATTTTATTGCCCATCAGGTTCCAAGTTTGAGAACAGCTTAGGTTCTGGGAGCCAGGAAGGTGTCCTGTTCAGATTCGACACATTTACCTGGTCTTTGACTATCTTGTCCCAGGAAATGTAGATCAGTGTTTTCTGCGAGGATCCTCCCTGGCTGAGCCAAGACTGGCTGGTTCTGAGAAATGCCTTCAGAAAAGGAAATACATTATACATGACAGTGAACCAACCTCCTCCACCAAAACATTTTTGTCTTTTTCTGAAGGCAGAATTCAGTATGTCCATGAGATTTTTCAATTTTATTTAACTGGAAGTGCTCACCATAAAAGTTATGCTGAAAGTTTTCACCCCAAATGCCATTTAAATTTTTTCACCTCCCTTCATTATTCTTTTGTACACATAATTTCGTGATTTCTCACTGGGCTGTGTCTGGAGTCCATTACTTATGCATTTGTTCAGAACCCTTGAAATTGGGACAGTACAGCTGCTGTCTTCATTTGGTTTGGGTTTTTTTGTTTGTTTTACTTTTGTTCCCATTAACATTTCATTGTAATAGAATGCTATCAGAAGAAAAGCAAGGATAATCTTGTTAACTAATATGTCATTTGGATGACCTTAAGGTGATGACAAATGGATAAATGCCAGGACATGCAGTATAAAGGCTGACATACTTTACTAGGCTTGTTGTGTTGGGCTCAAGCTTGGGGTTAGATATGCAAGCTAACCATGGTACTATCTCAGTTTTAAATTCAGAATGTCTTATCAGAAAATCTATTGTGTTCTGTAATTAAAAATAAGATCTTGTAGCCACAAGGCTTCCCTGGAAAAGCTATACTTCTTTTCTATCTATTGCACCTCTCTGAGGTAGCAGGTGTTCAGTCTCTTAATTTGAGAGCAGAAGAAAGCCAAATGAGCTCGCCCTTCTCAACAGGATTTCCATTTTTCTCTTCATTTTTCATTGTTTGTCTTATTCTTAAAAGTGTCATCCAGACTGACACCGAGTGCTTAGCCCTACCGTTTCGCTACAGTTACACCATGCTTTCTGAGGTTTAAATTAGCTCATGCGCCAAGAACAACCTGGCAACTCAACCCATTTGTGAATTTTGCACCCATAGCTGAATTCCAGGCTGTGTTGCTACCTCATAGGTAGGACTTAGGTGGTTTCTTTGTAGTATGTGGGAATCCTTGAATGAACAGCAGTTCGGACTTTAGCTGTAGTGTAGAAATAGGCTACCCTCTTTCACTTTCCGATTATTTTTACAGATTTTAAAATACCTTTTCAGTACTATTGTAATTACAACCTATAGATTACAACCTAAAGATCTGTTCTAAACAATAATTTTTCTTTTCATATGTTGCAATAGATCCTTCAAGTTACTGCTT
Source organism: Lathamus discolor (assembly GCF_037157495.1). Classification (NCBI taxonomy): domain Eukaryota; kingdom Metazoa; phylum Chordata; class Aves; order Psittaciformes; family Psittacidae; genus Lathamus; species Lathamus discolor. The sequence continues at coordinate 114,580,789 of NC_088884.1, forward strand.
GGCTAAGAGTAATGGAGCCCTTTATAAAGCTTATTAAAATATATCATGATACCTTTGCTCAATGCACGAGGGAGCTACATAAACCTATTCAGTGAGCTACTGCAGTAAGAGCATGTTAATTTCTGATTAAGTGCTGCTAGATGCCTGGTGTAGTTTCCCATCCTGTGTCAGAATTGCTCTCGTTTTGGTTTAGGATGCCAAAACAAACTTGGGTTTAGGTTTTAGTCAGGAGCTGACCCACTGGTTGCACAGACACTAATTGGCCAGTGATGCATTTCTGGTGATGATAGGGCCCTTCTTAAACCCCCAGCCATGAACATCTGTGGTCCCTATGCCAGGGACTGCAACGAGAGGGGATAAAGTAAAAGAATTTAGTCTGTAGGAAAAGTAACAATGCCAGCCTGTGAAATCTTTGCTTATTGTTTCTGTGCTTCCTCTTTCTTCAGGATTTCTTTTCTTAGAAGGAGTTAGGATCCTTCAGTGTCAGCCGAGGTCCCTAAGCAGTCTCAGTTCAATCCAGATACCCTGATTTTCACCAACCCTAGAGAAATAACCACACGGCTTCTTAGTGAAGCCAATAAAAGGATAGTTTATACTCACTTGCTGGGAAGTTCTGATGGTGGAGACCACTAGAGGTCTTTCTACAGAGTGTGTTGAAGTTAAAACACTCTGATCGCAATGGCTTTCCAGGGCAATTGTGGGTTAGTGGAAGCCCTTACAAATTAGTTTGGGGAATATGTGTATTGTGTGAGGTTTCTAGGGGGTTCCACCTTTTTATTACCTTTAAAAAAGAGGGAAAAAAGAAAAGAGGGATTCTCTTTATATTTTAAAGAGAAATTGCATTTCACCCTTGTTCTCTGTGGGTGAATGGGTGTAGCAGTACTTACAGCTCACTGACTTTATGTTTGGGTGAATTCCTGAATATATTGTTCCAAGTGGTAAATATTGGCTTATGCTAACAGTAGTCAATAGCACCATTTTGCGTGTTCAGTATTGCAAGGACTGCACAACTGCATATATTCCTGATACAGGTCTTCAGTCAGCTGCTCATAAGTGCCTAGAGACTTAAATCATTCTTGCAAACTTTGAGACAGTAACAGGATAGGGGAATATGTTTTATCCTCCCTTTCCACTTTTGATTTGTCTCGAGTGGGTTTGTTTGCTGTTTTCTAATCCTTCCTTGTCACTTAAATCCTGTAAGAATAGTACTTTATATTCTCTAGTTACATTTCAAAAGTTAGATAAGAATTCCAGGGGTTTATTCATATTTGGAAAGTGAATCTGCATGTATAGTTGTTTCCAGCTCTAGACATGCAATATTGAAGAATTCAGCAAGATTATAGTTTTTGAAAAGGAGAGTGTTTTTTTAAAACTCCATGAATAAGTTCTTGGACTGATACTTCATATATCCACCACATTTCAACTCATGCAACAACTTCCCATGCCCTAGCAATAAAAAAGCTTTCATTACAATGGCACTATTACAGTGTTAGCATTCCAAGAAGTGAAATATTAGAAAAAATGTACATTTGCAGAGTGTATTACAAAAAATGCGTTAACACCCATGAAAATGTGGAAATTCAAAGACCAAATGTGGGGATTTCTGAATTAAACATAGCTACAGGGAAACCACTGCATCTTTTAAGTTTTTTGGGTTTTTTTTTGGCCTTTTCAGCTGTTCCAAGTCTTTCTTATGATACGCACTATTTCTAATTTTTACTGTTTAACTCTGCCCATTCCCCTTTATAGAAATAACAATCTAGACAGAATTATTCCTGAAACCAAATTTTTACTTCAGTCAAAAAGTACATGAGGCCAGATTCACATTTCCATTCTCTTTGTCTACAGCAAAACACAAAATACACAATGCCATGAAAATTACTGACCTACAAAGCCCTCTAAGAGTTTTACCATGAGAATAATCTCAAACCAGGGTTATTTAATTCTGTTCAATAACTGGGCACCTCTATAGGTGTGCATAACACAGGTATTTTCAGTTACATTGTGGACCAGACACTGATTCCATTCTATGTTTGAAACTCCCTTGGGAATAAATTGCAGACACAAAACACAGAGCACATGAAAACTTGACTCCACAATTGCCACAATGCCAATTTTGTGGCATTAAATAATAACAGACAAAAACATGCTTCACTATATTTGATATTTGATCTTCCATACCCAATCAACTTGTTAATCACTGGTCAGTTACTAATTACTAATTTTATTTAACTAGAAACTCTTGCTGTTTTCTGAAAGATTGTAGTAAAGACGTACTTCCTTAAAGGATGGTTCTCAAAGAAATGATGTTTATCTATTAACCCAAATTTGTGACATTGACTTTGGAAAAGAACTGACATGAATGAAAGGAAGTATGTTTTCTTATGACTGTGACTGTTATCATGTTATGGTACTGTCCCAGATTCAGCAATAGCAGTCATTTTTCCCCTTCTTAGTAGCTGGTGCAGTGCTGTGGTTTTGACTTTCAGCCTGGGAACAGCGCTGATAACACCGATGGTTTTAGTTGTTGCTCAGTAATGTTTACTCTGACCAAGGAGTTTCTGAGTCTCATGCTCTGCCAGGGAGGAGGGGAAGCTGGGAGGAAGCAGAGACAGGACACCTGACCCAAACTAGCCAAAGAGGTATTCCATACCACAGCACGTCATGCCCAGGATGTAAACTGGGGGCAGTTACCTGGAAGGGCTAGATCACTGCACGGTCGGGCTGGGTATCGGTCGGCGGGTGGTGAGCGGTTGTATTCTCTTCCCTTGTTATTTCCCTTATCATTATTATTATTGGTGGCAGCTGTAGTGGTTTGTGTTATACCTTAGTTACTGGACTGTTCTTATCTCAGCCCGTGGGAGTTACAGTCTTTCGATTCTCCTCCCCATCCCTTGGTGACGGGGGGAAGTTGGGGGAGTGAGACAGAGACTGTGTGGTCTGATTTACAGCTGGGCTTAAACCACGGCAGGTATCTCAGCCTTATGAATTTAAAACAGTGAGAAAACAACAGTAAAATCTACCCTGGTTTTCCTTCCAACTTTGGTTTTGCTTTATGCATTATCTATTTTCCAGCTAAATCGCCCTGCATTTATTTAAATGCTTTACAGATTTTCTCAGTCCTAGATTTGACTTTTTTTTAATACCAGGAGTTTGAAAAAGAGTCGCATCTCTAACATTTGACCTCTGTTAGCTGCAGTAATATACACCATAGGCTCATCAAAACTGTCTGTATGACTAAAATTCCCTCATTATCTTGTACAAGGAAGGTTATTCCTCATTCTTTAACTTTTTGTTTGCCTGACCATTTCTCAACAACTAAAGTAAGTTTGTAGTTTTAGTAATTGGAGAAAAGAAGAAACCTCCTGCTTCTTTATTCATATAGTCCATTAATATATCTATTTCACTGTGCAAAACTTACATTTATTTTTTAAATTGTCCAAAAGTAAATACATTTTAAGGGGCAGAAGCAGAGCAGAGCCCTAGGCAATGAGCAAAGTAAACATCAGGTGAAAGACAAAAGCCTGGAAGAATTGATTATGCCACTTGGCTGCTCTCCTGAGGAAGATAAAAGAGGCCGGGATATGCTCTGCTACTCCCCGCATGTAGAAGTCAGGCTTGAAAACAATACTCTGACATCTCTGCCATGCAGATAACTCCAGCAGGCAAGTCTGCTCATTTAACTATTCACATTTTGTATTTTTTGTGCCCACTGATTGACAGCTACAGAACACATTCTACCAGCTTGATCTTTGTGTACTGGCTTTAATGAAAAAGAAAGAATTAGGATAGGAAAGGGATGAAATTGAAAAGATAAAGAGATTAAATGAAAGATTAAGATTCCTGAAGACTGGGTATTCTGCCAAGATAATGCAAGGAGAACTTGAGCCAAAGAGTTGATCTGTATGCAGACATCCAAGGACACCCAGAGACTGTATAAACTTCTCCTTTTCAGAGCCCGACGGGAAATATACCTGCAAAAGAATAGCACTTTAAAGATCCTCAGCCTTTGAATGGCTGAGTTACAAACATGTTGTTACCTCTTGTGCTGTAATTCCTTCAAACCAATGTATCAAAAGACAACATGCTATAGAATCATAGAATAGTTGGGGTTGGAAAGGACCTCAAGATCATTCAGTTCCAACACACCTGCCATGGGCAGGGACACCTCACACTAAACCATGTCACCCAAGGCTCTGTCCAACGTGGCTTTGAGCACCGCCAGGGATGGAGCATTCACAACTTGCCTGGGCAACCCATTCCAGTGCCTCACCACCCTAACAGTAAAGAATTTCTTCCTTATATCCAATCTAAACTTCCCCTGTTTAAGCTTCAACCCATTACCCCTTGTCCTGTCACTACAGTCCCTAATGAAAGAGTCCTTCCCCAGATCCTTATAGGCCCCTTTCAGATACTGGAAGGCTGCTATGAGGTCCCCACGCAGCCTTCTCTTCTCCAGGCTGAACAGCCCCAACTTTCTCAGCCTATCTTCATACGGGAGGTGCTCCAGTCCCTTGATCATCCTCGTGGCCCTCCTCTGGACTTGTTCCAACAGTTCCATGTCCTGTTTATGTTGAGGACACCAGAACTGCACACAATACTCCAGGTGAGGTCTCACAAGAGCAGAGTAGAGGGGCAGGATCACCTCCTTCGACCTGCTGGTCACGCTCCTTTTGATGCAGCCCAGGATACGGTTGGCTTTCTGGGCTGTGAGTGCACACTGAAGCTGGCTCGTGTTCATTTTCTCATCGACAAGCACCCCCAAGTCCTTCTCTGCAGGACTGCTCTGAATCTCTTCCTTGCCCAATCTGTAGCCGTGCCTGGGATTGCTCTGACCCAGGTGTAGGACCTTGCACTTGTCATGGTTAAACTTCATAAGGTTGGCATCTGCCCACCTCACAAGCGTGTCAAGGTCCCTCTGGATGGCATCCCTTCCCTCCAGCATATCAACCGAACCACGGAGCTTGGTGTCATCAGCAAACTTGCTGAGGGCACACTCAACCCCACTGTCCGTGTCACTAAGAAATTTACATTCCCATTAAATATGTCACTTAAAACTCACATCACTTGGTAATGTGCTGGATCAGACTGGAGGTACCATGTAATCAAAAATTGAAATCACAGTCATTATCTGGGAAAGAAAGAATCTGAACTGTATGAGATACAAGTCTGCCCTCCAAGCATCATAAAGGAAGGAGCCACTTTGCAGCAGTAGGTGCTGGTCCATAATGATCCCACAGTAAAAAAGACAGTCGCTATAAGTTATCATCTAAAATTCTGGTTATTACGGCTAACACTGTAAGAAGATAATAGCATAAGTAATATTAATATCCTTTTACATGCTGGGAACTCAAGGTGGTGTTGCATCAAGATGACCTGTGATCCATGTGCTAGGCAGACCCTGTCCATAGAAGAGATTCTCCCATTTTGATCATTCGAGCTATTACAGGATTTTCTTACAAGAAAACAACTCTGTCATTTTTTTTTGTTGTTGAACAGAAACGATGTTCAGACAAGAACTTACTGCTGCAGTGGTAGGTAGAGGCAAGGCCACACATGCAGCTAAGTAAATGGCACCAAGTAGGAGCTGCCGGCAGGCTCTTCTTTTACAGTGAGCTGACAGAGTTTATCCTGTGACCAAAGGATTTATTTATGCTGTACAACACAGCCTGAAGGCCACACTGGACATACAGCACAGCACAGGCCTGCACCTACTGACACTAGCTGCTACATGTGCACTGACTGATAGATGTATAGTGGTTGCCTGGTCAAGACCGCTTCAGGAGCTGGTTTGTTTTTATTTTAATCTGAACTTTGACACTTGCCTAGTTCACACAGAGAACCAGTGGCAAAACTGGGAAGAGTTCAAGTTCAGTGCCTTTTTCTCATGGATATAGCAATTTATAATTTTTCTGTTTGTAGGGTTTGGGATTTTTTTAGGTTTTTTTGTTTTGTAAATGATCATCACTAGGACATGTCCAAAGAAGAGAAACAAAGCTGGTGAAGGGCCTAGAACACAAGTCATATGAAGAGCGGTTGAGGGAACTGGGGTTGTTCAGGCTGGAGAAAAGAAGGCTCAGAGAAGACCTTATTGCTCCCTACAACTACCTGAGAGGAAGATGGAGAGGTGAGTGTCAGTCTCTTCTCCCAAGTAACATGATAAGGCAAGAGGGAATGGCCTCAAGTTGCACCAGGGGAGGTTTAAATTAGATGCTAGGAAATATTTTTTCACTCAAAGGGTGAATATTTCAAGCATTGGAACAGGCTGCCCAGAGAAGTGGTGGAGTCACCATCTCTGCAGTATTTAAAAGGCATATAGACCTGCTACTTCAGGATATGATTTAGTGGTGGACTTGGCAGTGCCAGGTTAACTGCTGGACTCAGTGATCTTAAAGGTCTTTTCCAACCTAAACAATTTTTCAATTCTGTGATTCCTGAGGTGAATAGGAAACATCAGGTTGCTCTGAGCAACAATAAAGTGGAAGGGCTGTTTATTCTTAGAGATAAAATAAAGTAAAAGGACAGGGACATTATGGATAATAAATATGCCAAAATAGTACCACTGTAGCTTCTCCCTGCCTTCTCTGGGAGCCAGGCTTTCCAATGGCAGAATTAGGATCCCTGTATGAAGAATCTGCCTGTGACAGCTTCAAAAATAAAAGCCAATAATAAAATGCAAGACCTTTACAATAAAGCTCCAGGCCTCGATATCTCATGTTCTCAGGTATGATCTATCTGTTGCTTGTAATCTAGCCTTTCCCTTTTCCAGATACATGAGATAGAAGTGTCAAGACTCCCTACAGATGATAGTGTGAGCATTTGTAGTCATTGAAAGACAGATCTGTGTAATAACCTTTACAGAGATCATTCTGCATAAGTCCCATGGCAGTACTGTTCCTCATGACTTCTGTCACTGTGATATTCCTTACCTTAGGTGGGCTCTCCAGATCCTCCTGGGTGGAGCAGGAATCTGTGCATCACTGAGTCTTTTTATGTAAAGGCATCTTAGTTCTCGGAGAATGAGTTCAGTATTAAACTATTCCAAAGTCCTCCAGTTCTCTACTCTGCTGCCTAAAAGAGGAAAATAACAATATATTATTTCAATATACTTCATGTCACCAGTTTTCTTAAGAAAAGGAGGAATTTTACAGTTCTTCCATTCTCTCTTCTGAATACACTGGAGAAGGACACCCTTCTTCTGCAAAAATAGCACGTTACATCTGCAAGATATTCAGACACATGCAGCAAAGCATAAATGCACATGGAGTTTCAATAATGTTAAGGTAAATCCAGTGCTAAGAGAAGAAACAAAAGTTTAGAAAATTGAAGTTACAATCTATGCACAGGTAAGGAGATTACAAAATAGGAGTTTGAAACAAACTTGAAAAATTGCACTGAGGGGAAAGATCATATCAGCTAAACTGCCTATTAAAGGCATTTAGTGGATGTAGAAGAAGAAAAGTATGAAATCGCCATTATATAGAATAATTGCTAGGAGTCAAATGATAGGAAAGAAATGGGAAATGAAGAGGAGACTCGAAAAATAATAGAGAAAAAGGAAAAAAAAATCTAAGATGCCTGCAGTTGTGGGATTAGAAGAGAGTAGTGTGTTATTAAAAAGTAATGCATTTTAATCCAGAGGTAATTTACAAAGAGTGAATTTGAATCTGTGTTTCTGAAGTCAACATGACATCAACAGAAGTATCCTTGCTGCTGCCTTGTAGACACTGGTAATGTGACATCTGACAGCCAAAAGACATAATGGCACACTGCCTAGCTGGGAAGTGTGGTCATGGGCACTGAAGCATACTCCCCTGCTCAAGAGAAGTATCACTGGTCTTTGATATGTAATCCTACAAGAAAGGACTTTAATGTTAAACTTTTCCTCCAAAGATTCATTCCTTTTTAGGAACATATTAAAGATAGAGGGTGCGGTAGGAAGGTGATTGGTGACCTTGCATTGAATTTAATCTATTAGAGCAGAATTATTTTAGCTGGCATTCATCTTACTGAGAGAATTATTTCTTGGCACTCACCACTGTAGCAACTGAACACATAATGAACATTAATAGATTGTTTTCATCATCATAAGCCTTATGTGAGCTGAGTAAGAATTAGCCCCATTTTGCAGGTGGTGAACCAAGTTCAATCCTTCAGCATGATGAACGTGTCCGACATAGTTTTGTATGCCTTCAACCCCCATTGGAATTGCAGAGCAGCACATACCTTAGAGAAAGCTTTCAGACACCCAAGCATTTTGTTTAAGTGATTTGCTAAAAGTTCTACATGTGTGGTGTTCCTTATTCTCAATTACACTAAAACCATATTACGTTAACTGGGCAGGAAGCCAGGGAACACAATCTGAACCCTACAGTACTAACATAGTGTCTTAACCACAGGATCGTTCTTTCACCTTAAAACAGGCACCAAAAACCCCCATGATTTTCAGCGAAACTGGATCTTGGGATAATGGAATCAGTGCACTTCCCTTGCACAAACTGTCTGTTGATGACAGCAAATAGATGAAATCAGGAAAGTGATGTGGGGTGTTGGGGTATGTGTGTAAGGAAGCACTAGAAGAAAGGAGTGGCAAGACTGAGAGAGTGTGGAGAAGGGCAGGAATATCAGGAAGTGAGAAGAGACAGTATGTTTAGTAGGAGTAGTGCATGCGAAGGAGGCCATTATGGGAAGAGAGAACAAACACAACAAATGGTGAGACATGAATAAATGTATTTCATGTGTTTTAAATGAACAAATCTTCAGTACTTTGTATGCTATTTCTATCCAGACACAGGTAAATCCTTGGAAAAGAAGGCATATGTACCTCAGAACACCACAATAGCTATAAATATAATGTGATTTCTATCAAATGGTGGTTTAGATTTTGTTTATTGTTAATTGTCCTTTATGAGTGGTATATTATTTCCTTATCATGTTACAGTGTTTATATTGATTAAGTAATTATTAAATGTTGAGATATACTTCTTAATATCGATCCACCACTTCAATAACAATTGTGCTTTGGGGTTTGCTTTTTTTTTATTTATTGTTATTATTCACAGAATTTCCCTTCAGGTTCTCCTAAGTCCTACACAATAGCTTCTAGGCAACTCATGGCGGGGAATAATTGTTAAAAGGATTTCAAAGACTTGGGAATTAACACTGTGAAATCAAAGGGCATTAGACAGAGGCTTTGATCTTGAAGCTTTGTGTTCTACCACCTTCTTCCACTCCTTTTGATCCCTGCACCTTTACCAAAGCTAACTACTGCCCAACAGGAAAACCACAGGTTCTGTAAGAGGTAACATACATTCTCATCCCTTAAACCAGTTTATTCTGCAGTGTCACCTATATATTCATTTATACCAGATCCTTTTGGGGAGAATTCCTTCCAGCTGCCAGGTCCCACCCCTTCAATATTGCCCTCTGTATGAAGGGAAGATGAATAATATGGACAAAGGCATAATCACATGACTATTGATGAAAGAAAGGCAAGTTTTCTTAAGGCAAAGTTTTACCCGGACAACTTTTATATTGCTACCCTTAAGGCCGTAAGCCCTTCATCAATTAGGTTTTAAATAATTTTTAAAGTTTTTTTTTAAAAACTGTTTAAAGTTCTTCTAAATAATTTTTGAAAAATTATTACAATATTGCTAAAATAAAGCCCAGTGGAATGGCATGGGAACATGCTGACCCAATGACTCATGTAAACTTCCCAAGTTTATCTATCTGTTGTATCTCTGGTTGAAGATATCACTGGTGCCTAGTACGTTCACCTGGTTTGTCATACAGAGTGATCAGAGACTTCCACCACGCAGCATCCTCTCTTCAAAGACAGAGCTTTTAAAATGATCCTCACAGATTTGCTGTCTCAGATTTTCTGGTAGAAGGATCTTCAGCGGGATTTGTGGTCTGTTCAAGCAAATGTCAAAAGCTATTACTCACCTTGTGCTCACATTCTGCTGTCTAAAGGGAGAAACAGATACCTAAACTTCTCTGTGTTGATCACAGGAGAAGTGATAAAAAGCCAATAGTCTAACAGTGAGGAAGAAAAAAGATGAGCTGATAGACATAGATCACAGACTGGGCTAAATAGCAGATGACCAGTCATCCAGTCTGTTAATGCTGCAGTCACTCACCATAACTTTTACCCTGCATTGATCGTTGGCTTCTTATTTTCAATGAGAGAAATACAGTTTGACAGAATACCAGCTTTTCTTGTTAAAAATACCTGTTGGATATTTAACATGTCACCTCTGGAGGGGCTGGTCACTTTCTGAGAGCGTGTTGCAAATGCCCTTCCAAAGTGATATGTCATGTGTAATAACCACAACCTCTTTCTTATTTTTTAACAGCAGAAAAACAGTAAATCATCTTTTAAATAATCCCACTTAAGGTTTAAACTCAGTGCTGCAGAAAGCTGTCATGGTGATTTTGATTTCAGAGGCTGGGGGAAAGGGAAAATGATGAAAATTGCTCTGACCTTTATTCCTGCTATAATGGGAGTGGATCATTTCTGTGGTTACTGTGTAGAGAGCTTTTATACTTTAGGATGAAACTATAGGATATTATTCACTGCTCACTTCTGAGAAACAACACATAGCATAAATGTATCTCGAGTTTTAAAAAAATGTATGTGCGCGTACACACACACAGAGATCAGCTCAGGTACTACAGAGAATACCGATGTGCTGTAAACTGGAAGAATTTGATCTCTTACCTGTACATCTTCCCCCGTGTGTTCAGTTTTATTCCCTGTGCCTTTTGAGTTGTCTGTTATTTTAACATAGTGCCAGGTGTCAGAATAGCATAAAAGTATTGCAGTGCCTCACCTGAAGGAGAGCACAAGGACACACAAGTGATGGATATAAATCTAGATACACACAAGACTAAGTGTTGCAAAAACAGTAAGGCTTCTGTCAAGTTAGTTTGATTACCACACAAATAATTTTTACTGGACAATATTACTAGGATGCTTTTTAGGGACTTAGTAGCTAAGACTGCGAAGCAATGGCAAGATGACGAAGCTTGAAGGAGGCTGTATGTGACCATCTGTAGGAATTAAAAGTGAGATTAGCAAGGCAGTCATATCATGCATATGCAAATCTATGAGCACATTACTGAGCACCGGAAAGTATGGATCAAAAACAGGCAGAGCAGTGATCCGGTTTCTCTAAGAAATTATATCTATTACTTTTAAAACTTACACAATTCATCAGGTGCAGAAACAAGAAATGAAACAGTATGATTAAGGCCACCTACAGCCTACTGACCTGCTTACTTTCATATAGTAAATTTTCAGCTATGACACTTATTTGTTATTAAGGGCATGCTATACTGCTGATGTCATCAGGTTATTGAGCACTTCCCCTTTAAAATTGGTTGAACATGAAGAAATCCTGAGAAAACTTGAAGAAATCCATAGTTCTTCCCCATACAGCATTACTTCAATTGGATTTGCTTATTAGCCGGTGTTAATTGGACTAAGGTCAAGTATTCAACCCACTTCTGTTATCAGTTTGATCTTTAAGAGCCTAAGGACATTACTAGTCATTACTTAATTGGAATTTCTCTTCAAGTACATTTTATGAAATACCAGGTATGAGAAACTAACAACTTGCAAGAAATTTGTGGTATGCCATCCATCCTTTTAGGCTGTGTATGTTTTGTTAATAATAACTTTCTGTTCTTGTCACTGTGTCACACTTCCGAAGACCACAATTTTAATTATAAAATGTTCTGTAGTGTACCTCTACTCATTTTAAGAACAAGTCACGAGAAAACTCAAAAATTCTTAAAACATAAAACAAGAACAGGCAAATATGACTACATATATTCTATATATAACGCATAATATTATCATCAGCTCACATGCAAAACAAGACGATTCTTTTCTCTCATCCCATGCTATCAAGAATGACTGAATTGTCTACTTACCGTATGAAACAAGAAACAGGTAGGATGTGAATCAGGAGATACATAGAAAAATAAAAGGAGTGAAGACAGAGTGTATTTCTTATCTTCCCCATGTCACAGTCTCTGATATGTTTCTTAGCGGCATTATAAATCTATCTTGAAATTTATTATTTCCAATATTTTTTTACTCAGTGATCAGAGAGAAGTAGCTTTTTCCACTAAAACCAGATGACTCTTTCAGTGGTTGAATTAACATTTCTGAATACAAAACACTGCATAATACTTGAGCTAGTGAAGTATATTTGACTAACCATTATTCAGCACACTAAATATGGAGAAGATATTCATCCAAATAAACTAAATTAATGGCAAATCTTAAAACTAGGGATAAATGTTTTCTTTGCATATTTAATCCTTTACTGGATGAGATGGGAACAGCTTTGGAAAGTCAGATATTTCTTTCAGTAGCAAGGATAACATATCCACAGCTGCTGAAGCTGGGGTCTGTCCTTGTAAAAACTCACATTCTTTACTTCTTGATAAATGTACTATAGTTTAGTTTTAAAATATGGCGGCTGACAGAAGAATAATGTATGGATTTATCCTTTTGTCTTTCTCCATTGGTACTCCTCATACTAAAGGAGTATAAATCATGTCTATTTGGGAACCCTGGCTACAAATATAATTATTGGAGTCCAGGGCTTCATGGTTCACAACTATTTTTTTGCAGAGACTGATCACTAGAATGTTTCACTTTGTTGTGTACACCAGATTGCCTAAGGGTGGGTCTTACACTATTGTCTGAGAAGTATCAGAACTGAAAAAAAGGATTTTTGAAAGAAGAAGAGCCAAAGCGTTGGCACTGCAGGCCTGTTTGGTAGTGCATCTTTGCTATACTATTAGTGCTCTCACCCTGACTTGGCTTCTTTCATTTGTTCTTCTCTCTCCCCTTCTATGTAGGAAGTCCCTTCACTTACATTAGCAGAACACCTACTCTATCCCAACATTTCCTTTTTTATCCGTTTTATTATTTTTTAATGGCTTCTCATATATATCTTGTTAATGGTGTGGATATACAAATGGTCAAATCAATAGGAGTGAGGGCATGGCAATGTGTGACAGTGAGAGGAAGAATAAAGAGCACAGAGCGTAGCATGGGCTGCTTCCCAGCTGCCCTCCGCTGGTTCCCAGTTCTCATTTTTGCTTTGGGAAAGGAAGAGTAATCTATAGCAGAATGCAATTGTTCCTCACCCAAACTCAGTCATAAGGAGGGATACACAACAGAATGATGGCTTGGGGATTTAGGCTCCTGACATTACAGCTCTCTGCACCCTAGTTAAAGACTGGTCTTAAATAATCACCATTCATCCCTTAGACCTGTATCTAAGTTAAAGAATAATCTTAAATACGTAATTATTAGCTCATGCTAATAGAATCACTATGGGCAGATAGCAAGGAAAGGTGAGCTACAGCTGAACTGCTAATTTCACCTTTCCTTACCTGAATGGCTGCTGCACACTAGGAATTAAGAGATTTTACTGTTCCACTTTGTGCTTGCAAATAATTTTGTCTAATAATGTACCTATGAAATTACAGAGTACAATGAGTCCTGAAAGGCCATGGCTCAGCTTGGCTGAAATCTATCTCTGAGTAATGCTGTGGAAAAAATTAAAATAAGATGGGAGAGAAAAGCTCTTTTTTCATCTGCTTTGTTCTGCATTTGTATGAGGATGAAGTAGGCTGCACACAGAACAGTAGTTTTGTCACAGAAGATATCTTAGCTGATAAAAAGAAATAACCTTGTCACCTTCTGTATCCTTTGCTGAAGTTAACATTGTGTCATTATGCTTCTGGTATTTTACAGTGAGACACTGAGTCAAAATACCGTTTCTTTGGTCTTTTTATTTTTTGTCTTCATTCTCAGAGCCTTGAACTCTAGGCATAATGTGGGCCTTGAATTAGACATCTGCTCTCTGGATTTTAGATATTTGCGACTTTACTAGGGACTTCAGCGTGGAAGCGTAACCCCGTTCTTGCTAACACTGGTGTAAAGTAGGGATCATTACAATGCAGTCAAGGGAATTACTCTGCTGGAAAGTGGGGGTAAATGGGGCTCTGGATTGTCCACAGACTTTCAGACAATTGGAAAAGATGTTGCAGTATGTCCTCCAATTACTATTAACAAAAGTGCTCTTCCCACATAGCAATTTTTCTCAAAGTGCCAATTTCTTTTGAGCTCTGCTTCCCATTAAGACTTTTCCTGAATGAGGGCAAATGAGAGAGATGCTCACTTTCATCAGCTGAGAAGTATTGGAGGACTGGCCTTGCTATTACTATGCACTCACAAGCAGCTCAGAAGCAATTGCAACACACTTGGTTGTCTAATTTGAAACTTTGAAAAAAGAAAGAAAAGGGTTTTGAAGTCTCAGCTCAGTAAGAGAATAGCCTGTGCAGCAGCATTTAAAACTTTCAAGTGCTTTTTAGAACAAAATCCTTGATAAAACTTTTTTCCTCTCTCCCCTTTTCCAGCATCCAGGACCTGGTGTGTTTCTCCTGAGAGAATGCATGGCAGCAACAGATATCTTAGAGGTAAGGTAAGAATGGCGACAAAATGGTTTGCCCTGATTGTTAAGGTCCCAGATTTTACAGGAAAAAAAAGCAGAAGTGGTCTCGAAGGTGGGTGAAGGAAAATGTTCAGACATATAGAAATTAAACTGCACTGTGAAACACGCTGTGAGCTTTGAAGAGCAATCCCAGTCTGGCTGCCAAACAAATTAAGTTCTACACTGAGACCTCTCAGTGAAGTAGGGTCTTAAATCCATTGGCTCCTGTCCCTCCTGAGTCAGGGACAAGTCTTGCTTATGTCCCATGAGACCAAATCTATGAGCTCTTAGAGCTAGCCCAGTGGCCAGGGTCCTGGTACTTTGTTTAAACTAAAATTATTTTCATCTCTCTAATACCATATTTATATCCATTTTGACTCCCTTATTGTATTTGGTATGCGTGGCAAGGTTTTGGTAGTGGTGGGGGCTACACAGGTGGCTTCTGTGAGAAGCAGCTAGAAGCTGTGTCTGATGGAGCCAATGCCAGCCAGCTCCAAGACTGACCCACTGCTGGCCAAGGCTGAGCTCATCAGTGACGGTGGTAACATCTCTGGGATAACATAAGAAGGAAGAAAAATACCTGCAGGGGGAGAGAAGAGGGAGAATATGTGAGAGAAACAGCTCTGTAGACACCAAAGTCAGTGAAGAAGGAAGGGAGGAGGTGCTCCAGGTCCTGAGGCATAGAACCCTGCAGCCTGTGATAAAGACCATGGTGAGGCCAGCTATCCCCTGCAGCCTGTAGGAAGGACTCATGTTGGAGAAGTTTGTGGAGGACCCATGGGAGGGACCTCATGGTGAGCAGAGGTAGACTGTGAGGAGCCTCACCCTGAGGAGGAAGGAGCAACAGGGACAAAGTGGTGAACTGACTACAGCCCTATTCTTTGTCCCTCCGCACTGCTGGGAGGGAGAAGGTAGAGAATTGGGGAGTGAATTGAAGCTTGGGAAGAAGGGAGGGGTGGGGGGAAAGTGATTTTAAGATTTGGTTTACTTTCTCATTATGATACTCTGATTTGATTGTTAGTAAATTAAACTGACTTCCCCAAGGCCAGTCTGTTTTGCCTGTGATGGTATATGCTGAGTGATCTCCCTGTCCTTAATCCACGAGCCTTTTGTCATACGTTCTCTCCCTTGTTCAGCTGCAGAGGGGAGTGACAGAGTAGCTTTTGTGGATACCTGTTCTCCACCCAGTGTCAACCCACCACACTTATATATACTTAAATTAAGAGTGACAGAATCTCATTTAGGCAGTTTTATTAATCACTTCTGAATCAAACTCTGTATCTATTTTCTAAAGGAAATTAAATAACGAAGATGTCCTGTTCATATTAATGAGGGATTTTCCTCTACCTTAGAAACATATCATTAGCTTTTTCTTCCTAAACAGCTTCTCAGAAAAATGTGGACCAAGAAGCTGTTTACACTAGGATGCACACAGCTTTCTTTGCTAACATTTAATTTTTAGTATATAAGCAGCTGCCAGCTGAGTACCCAGCAGCAGCCGTCTTGGTCTGGATTGAAGTGTTTACATGCTCTATACCTCATCCAGCAGAGCCATGTCCAACAGAGAGAGAATATACATGTAATGGAAAACCTTTCAGTTTATTGCAAAGTCTATGCTTTATCAAATTTAATGCATTTATTGGTACGGTTATTCCAGTATTTTTTCTGCTTATAGGCCAGTTATTCCCCATCTGCTCTTATCAGAATTCATGAACAACACTGGTTGGAAACAATGTTAATGAACAAATTCTGATTCAATTTTAGTGCTAATAAGAAGATGTGCTACTAAAACAAAACACTTACTATAATTTTTTAGGAAATTTTCCACAGAGAAGAGTTGAGTCAAAAGGACTGAGTCTGATTTCAAAGTGGCTTTTGTTTATCAGTCATGCTTAACTTACTGTTGTGGCTTAGGTAGGTAGAAATTGTTTGTGTGATAAAATATTTACTATTTTGCATCCTTGTGGCTTAAATCCTTTTCGCTAAAAATCTGATGGAAATCTGGAGTAACATTCAGTGTCTGCAGAGAATAAAGCTGTTTAGCCAGGAAATTTCAAAATGCTATGCAAAACCCACAAGTAACAGTTTTGGTTTTGGGGGAAAAACATCTTGCTTGATCACCTTGCTTGGTGGTTTCCTAATGACACTACTGGTAAAAGTTTCAGCATGAGCCCTTCAGGAAGTGACTGGCACTGAAGCACAGCTCCTCCTGACACCCTAGTTGCCTGTGTTGGGCTGGATGTTCAAAGGCAGGGACTCCTCTACACATCATGCAACTGATGCTACATGGAGTAAGTGGGCTACACTGATTACACAATGAGCTCAAATAGGAAATCCCAGTTGTCCAGGCGTTCTAGAAGCCATCATAGACTGGCCAGAGGGCAAAGATTTTGGAATGTCACCAGAGGAGGACGTGATGTGTGCTGAAGAGGCCCTATGCTGGGTGCCACAAAGAACTGTCACGGTTTAAGCCCAGCCGGTAACTCAGAACCACGCAGTCACTCACTCACTCCACTCCCCTTCTTGAGTTTTCTATGAAAAGACTAACTGCAAACAGTTTCCGTAGCATTTTGAGAGCACTTTGAGAGCACATAGAGAATCTTTGATTCTCTGGCTTGTCTACTTGACTCTATTCATTGTGTTTTCTCAGAACACCCTGTGTAACTAACCTTGAGAAACGTAACTATTAACTCTCTCTTGATTCATAAAGATCCATATTTAATTATGTGTAACACATTCCACTCTAAAACTTTAAGTTTTTCGTTCATTAACACATTGTGTCAGATTGCAGTTTACTTTCAGCCATTGCTGTAATGATTGTCACAAGAAAATGAGTTTCCCCCTTCCTTAAACTGCTTAAGGAAGAGACTTATTTCCTGCTTCCCTAGTTGCATGCAAGCTGTCATCCATCCTCTGGTACAGAAGCGTGATTAGTCATTCCTCACTGAGGGATTTTACTTGTATTTTTTGCAATGAAAACAGTTTTTCTGAGGCAGTGCTTTTAGATCTTTGCATTGAATATGTACTGTGGTCTCTGGGGATCATGTCAGTTAAATTTGCACATATTGCCATAGCAGTTTCTTTGGGTTTAGTTCATGAAACCTGTTAAACACCAGTGGTATAAGATCATGTAGTTGAACAAACCTAAAGTCTTCCCTAACCAGTCCCTATTTACTGCTAAAATTAACATTTTCAGTAAAACAGGAGCATACAATTAGAAACCCCTAAACTGTAACTTCAACATACTACAAACTGATTTTGCAGGCAGTCTCCCTAGAAGCAATATGTGGTGATTTGCTTCCTGTCAAAAAAGGAATCATGCACAAAATAAACCTTACTTTGCAATATTTTTCTCAAACAAGAGCCTAATCCAACCTTCTTTCCAAATCAGATCTAATCTTTGATCCTTAGGGGTGCAGTTTGCAATTCTTGCTTCTGAATCTGCATCCCCCCATGGGTTGGGTTTTGGGGTTTTTCATTAGTTCACTGAAGGAGAATTAAAACCAGAGGACCTTCATCTCTAGATCAGGTTCACATATGCTGTGAATTGGAAGAAAGTCCATGACAGCAGCTGACATCATTGCAGTATTCCCAAAAGCCAGCCCTTCCACCAGACTGCACTTTAGCCCTGGAGTTCTTGACTAGACCTTCTCCAGTCCCAAATATGGGCTGGTTGTTGCTGATAATTCAAGGTCAAATTCAGAAGCATCAAACTGGGTGCTTAGGGAATTAACTTGGGATGAAAGAAAATTAAAATTGTCTCCCCAGAGATCACCTCTGTCTTATTGCTGAAATAGCTTCTACAGACCTTATACCATATGATATTTGTAGGAGCATCCTTGCTTACTTCCATGGACCTGGCCTGTCTTTATATGATAACCTCATAGGAATCAGGCTTCTTCATTGTGCAGAAGCTGTGTAGCCATTATTATTCCATCTAAAATTCCTTATTATTTCTTCAGAGTTTCAGTTGCTACCAAGGCAGAGTATGGAGGAATGAAGGGAGAATGAACGTGCCCTCAGAAAACAGCATTACTAAAATAATTCCCTATGCAGAAACTGTGACATGAAAATGTACTGATGAGCTCATTGCTCAGTAGGTCTATTTCTGGGATGTTTATACTCACCTTTTGCTCAGAGCTGTGCCTAGTCTAAGCAACTAGTTTTGAAGGTTTGCTTAAGGTAGTAGTGCAGTGTTAATCAGGGTAAGCTTTTACCTTCGAATATGGCTATACTCCAAAAGAAAGTAGTTCTGAACAGCTCATTTGTGCAATAATGCCAGTTGGTAATATGCTTTGGGAGCTGTTTGGATCCAAGATGTTATAAGTGGATGAACATTATCACTGGAAAGTGCTTTTAATGGCAAATGGTCAGTATAAAGTAACGAGAAGAAAGAGATTTTAAGGGAATTTTAAAGATCAGGTTCAAAAGCATTATCAGAGTAACTCATAGGGCTATAGCAGAAGTTTACATACAGTAATGTCATGGGGTTCTGTTTGGTTTGTAAGTGTCCCTGGTAAGCTATAGGACTACAAAGCATGACACTGCCGTGACTGAACTGAGAACAAGATACTCATCTTGTAGCTGACAAAGGAGGTAAAATAATATCTCTTCATTAAAATAGTAATTAATAAAATACAGGATGACAGTTTTCCTTCACACTGAACAAAACCAGAATAACAGTAGCAATCCTAAGACTTGTTCATTCTCTGAGCATGAGCTAGGTCTCCCAATCTTCCAGGCTGCCTAGATCGACAGGAAAACAAAACAAAACAAATAGCAGGCTGTGAAAACCTGTTTTAAAAGTCAGTTCTAAATAGTAAACAGCCAGTGGGTTTTTGATAGGTCTGCAAACAAAAGGCAAAAGAAATATGTAATATTCATATATCACAATATGGGTTACGATAATTAAATGAAATATTTTGTATGCTAGGAATCAGAGACTAGGCATTGGTTTATAGTCAGGGTATGTGTTGCTGGTACTGTTCAAGTATATTCTCCTGCTGGTAAAAACTTCTGATTAAAATTCTTCATTTTCTAGTACTATTGATTAGCTCTGGTGCATCCTGCAGACTGTTCCTGCTCTTATTTCACATCAGATAACACCACCACAATGAACTGTGTTGTGTAGTTCTAAAAATACTAACAATACTCAAACAAACATGATCTTCTGTGGAAGCAGAGGAAGATGTGCAAGCTGGTGATGGCAGGACTGACCGGAGAAGAATTTTGTTCTGAGAAGTTCACTGCGAGGATTTACAAACTACTTGGTGTGAGCGGAAACAGAAAATAGGATGAGGCAAGATTTTATCTGAAAATTGCATCCAACTTACTTTTTAATTATTATTTTTTAATAAAAGCTTATTGCCATATTCTAGGTTTTGTTGGTTTTGGTTATTTTTTTTTCTCTTTTGGGAAGGAAGAGAAAATGGACAGGAAATTACCTAACTAAAGTAGTCCTATACAGCTTACATTCCTACTAAATGATTCACAGATCACCTAGTAACCGATGTCTGCATCAGGTAGAGAACTTTGGTGGCTGATTTAAAATTTGCTTATGGAAAGTACTGTTTCTGATCTATTGCTTGGAGCAAAAGCATATTAAAAATTATCTAGATCCTCTTTTTAGGAGCAATATGAATAGTATTTACACTTGGCTTCTTGACCTCAAAATACAAATCACACTACACAGACAATACGACATCCATCCCTGCTTTCTCTTAGCTTTTGCAGAACCAGTGTTATAGGGCAAGCAGTCAAATAGTCAGTCCTGTACGAGTTGGCAAGTCTGTTGGATGTGAACTGAATCCTGACTTATAAATAGGAAGCCAGTGCATGAAAGTGATGGTACAGTGCATTCCACATCTCCTGAGGACAGTGTCACTAGCTTCATGAGCTATTTGAAGTAAAGCTTGTCTACTCTCAACACATGTGACTATGTAAGCTAAAATGAATGGATGTGTGCTGCAAACACCAGGCTGAACACCAGTGTTTCCCACTTCATAAAGAGCAGGGAAGAGGCGAGTCATATGCTTACATTTCTTTTGTCATGTATATTATTTATAGGTTTGAAATTACTGTGTGTCCAAGTTTTTGAAAGATCTAATAAACACAGATCTTGCATGGAGTTGTTTTACTATCCTGAATGTCAAAACCCTCCCCCACAAAAAAAAACCCAAAGAAACCAAACAAACAAGTGACATTTGAGGCCTGATTTTTTCTTCAAGCTATATGCATGCTTATACAAATAAATAGTGGGTTATAGTAATATTTCATCTGACTCTAGTGTCATATGCATGTAACTGCATCTTAAATTGCTAGTTTACAGTCTGTTGCAGCTATTTTGCAGGTGATTCGTACCCACTGCTTGTATGCAAATCTTGCATATAAAGCTACTGTGTAAATTTTGCATGTTCATTTACTGTGTTGCTTGTATTTTCAATTAGAAAGTAGTAACCCTTACCTAAATGGTTATGTCAGCCATTCAGATGATGCTCAGGTAACTAAATAACTACTCAGTGTTACAGTTATGATGGTGTACTTTTTAACAGAAGTAGGTACACTGTAAAGTTATACTTTATGAAGAATGCATTCAGCAAGAATACAGGCAAATATATGCCCTTATTTGTTTTTTAATTACATGTTTTTGAATCAAATAATGTGATGAATCAAGCAAATGCCTGAAATAAGGAATTTTGGAAGACTGAGAAAGGTTAGAAAAAAAAGTAGAGGGCAGTTCATCTGGATTTGGACTCGTCTATCGTATCTGGATTGGCAATTACAAATGTGACACTATGTCTTTTCCTTAAAAAAAAAAAACAACTTGTCCTCCTTGGTCAGTCTATCAAAGCTCTGAGATTCGCAATTGCTCTGAAACAGTGAAAATAACTTCTGGCAGCAAGAACTGGGAAAGCAAAAGTTTCAGATTTCAGGGGATTTTAAAACATTCATCTGTTTTTTAGGAAATCCACAAAAATGTTAAGTACTAGAGGAAATCGCAGTGGGTCTCCTCGCTGATACTTGTCTGGCTGCTCTGCTTCTGACACCCCTTAGATTAATGCATACCAAAGCACTGCTAACAAGGCCCAGCAAAGAGCCCCATTTTTCCACATTAGTACAAGAAGGAGCGTCAGAACGTGACAGTCATCTGCTGTAAACTTGCTTGATAAATACATGTACTAGGTAGGGAAACTGCAGCCAAATTGGGTTATTTTCTGACTAGCTCTGCCATTTAACCAAGGCATATTTATGTTCTCAAGCAGCAGTTCATGGTATGTATTATATTCTGTCATTTACATGGCCTCAGAAAGTCTTTAGACAAGTCATGGTAGAGAATCTGAAAAGATTGGGTGGAGGAATCAGCTCTCCTGCGCTCAGTCCAGGGTGGGGAACCTCAAGAGCTGAAGAAACCATCTCAAATGGATCCCTGCTGATTACAAGAAGTAGCAGCTATTCCACAGAATCATCATTTGATCCATCTTTTCAGTGGCAATGATGCCCAGGATCCCTGATGGTTCTTGACGTAGGAGATGGGATAACTTTTATGTTATTGAAATAACATTGCCTCATGAAAACATCATGAAGAAAGAGGGAAGGGATATGGGGAAATAGGGCAGGGAAAACCTCAAATAGTACAACGAAGAAAGTTCTTTTCAGAAGAATGCTTGCTCTTGGATAGTGTTGAGAAGAAACAGAATAAAAGAATAGAAGGATGTGTGGAGAAAGCACTTGTTATCCAAGGCACCAGAAGGAAAAAGTGAAGGAGCAACGGTTCCTTTAACAGTTCAAAGAAGAAAGCTGAAGTCCTAGTCTGCAATGCTGGACCATATCTGATTCCACTGAAATGAAAGATGCTGTTTACTTTGATCAGAAATACTTGCATAAAAAATTGCTTTGGACTTGAATTGTGGAAAGAAAATAATGTGCATAGCCTAGTCAACACCTTATGTGAGAGGACCAGCAGCCCTCACGTAAATATGAAGGCATAAAGAAGACAAAACAAGGTTCTTTAAATATAATCATCATAGAATCATAGAATGTTGCAAGGACTGATACGATATTTAATTTTTTAAAGTCAGCTAAGCAAAAATAACAAAAGGATGTAAGTCTGAAAATTCTGTGGCACAACTGAATAGGAAAGCATGAGTTTTGTCAAGTATAATATGCTTGGGAGCTCTCATATTATTCAGACGATGTCAAATGCAAAGCAAACAGCATAAATGCTGAGCTGTGAGAAATACTGTGTGAATAAATATGTGCCTATCACACTTTAGACATAAAATATTCATATATTTCAATGCTAATTTTTCCCTAACTGGACTGCTTCCTGAAAACAAACCAAAACAAAACAAAACCAAAAAAACCCCAACCCAAACAAAAAACTGTGTTTTTGCAGAAGAGTCACTGGCTGCAAGTTATATTTAATATTATTGGTACAGATAGCAGCTATCAACACTAACTAGCCCATTTTTAAACTCCATTATCTTGTAATTGTGAACCTTCACATTACAGGGTGATAATTACAGAAGCAAACTTAGCATGGGGGCAAACAGCTTTTTTCCTGCATCATTGCCTAATAGCATGGAGCTGGTTAGGATTCAAGTCCAGACCCTGAATTTGCTGGTGTCTCAGAAGCAGCTACAGGTTAGCACTTAATAAAGAATAGGTCAGCTTTTTATTGAAACGGGACAGCCAGAGAAAATTTCAAATGTAACACCATGGTTTCTTGCCCATGTAAAGGAGAGCTCTCACTTCCATAAGTGCTCAGACTGCTGATGGGAAAAGCACAGCATTTCCAACCAGGCCTGGGAGCAAAAACTCCCCAAAATTATGTATATGTACTGGTTTTATTGGATATTTTAGTCTTTCACAGCACTGTGGACTGAGAAAGACAGCTCACCTGTTTGTATGGCAAGTCTGAAAAGAAGCAATTTTCATCAGTGCACAAGCATTTCTCAGCTCCTCTGTCCGGCTCCAAGTAAGCAGATATGCAATGCAACGATCTGCTTCTGTGCCTCTGTTCCTAGATCTGTACCTTTGGAATGATGATCTTTAGGGATAAATAATGGTCTTTAAACTTGTCAGGCACTGTGATAATGGAGTGATACTACAAAGATATTTGTAAAGAGATAGGTGCTCCAAAGCAATCTCTTCCTGGGGAAAACAGCATGCACCCTACTGACACTGCAATTACCTAGCACTGCCCAAGCCTGCTTTCACTTGCTTTTTATGCCTGCTGGATTCCTCTACCAAGTTATTGGTATACACCCACCTTGGCTAGTTCAGTTCTCTCTTCTGTGGCATTCCCTAGCAGCAGGTTCCTGGGGCTTTACCCACTTTCTCAAAATAAAGCAGCTTTGCCACTCTTGTGAGCTCCCTATTTATCTCTCGCTTGGACTGTATTCCTTGAGCCCTACACAAATCTTGCTGCAGGATATTTTATTGGGTGTTTTCTTTCTCAGTTAGCCTCCTTAGTATTCATACTCATCTTGCAGCAGAATTTTCATTGTGTTTCTGTACAGCTCACCACTTGTGGTTCCTAATGCATTTTTCACTGTTGTCCCTGACATCTGAAACTGATTCCCTATAGTTCTTTGCCTCATAAACCCTTCATCTTCTTCCAAATACCAGCTGAAGATGTACCTTTTAGCACTTGCCTGTATCTCTTAATTTTTTTCTTTGGTTTTTTTATTGTATAACTCATCAGTTTTGTTGCTAAACTGCATAACGTATTTAGGAATACATGGTGTATTAAAATAATAATAATAAAAAATAGTTATATAAAATATGTCTGAATTGTACTGGTTGGAAAGGAAATCCATAATTTTCCACAGGATTACACAGGTACACTCTGGAGTCATTGAAAGAGACTAGGACACAGTATATTTTATGAGAAGACTTGACAGCAATCCTAGATACTATGCGATGTGCCAGAGGCTGCTTACCTGTGTGGTGGGCTGCTCTAGATAGAGCAACAAACAGAGCCAGGATTAGGAAATGGGCATGGCAGCGAAAAGCTGTGTTACAGTCAGAAAGAAGCCAAGTGAGGGCTTCTGTGAAACAAACCTGGTGCATAAATTCAGCATTTTACTCACCATCTTCAGTGAAAAATCTTTTAGCCCTTCATACTTTATTCTCTGCAGCTTCTTTATTGATACAAAGCATTAGTGTACGAATCTCATTCACACAGAAGGAGCTGTGCTCATCTTGCATCCTTGATCACCTTAGGTTCGTATATAACCTCCAAAGCCACAGGGCCAGCAGAGCTGCAGTAAGGCTTTAAAATCACTTTAAGGTACTTACCTCAAATGAGTTTTCAATGCCTCTGGTCTTGAAAATGAGTCAGAAAACAGAGAGTACATAACTCTGCCCCCAGAGGTTGTGTCACTGGCAAAGAAGTCAGGCATTACTAATTACTGAAGTGCCTTACTGTGTCCTTTGGCTTAAGTAACTAAGGGACTGATCCAAGGAGACCACAGAAATCAGAGCGAATTTTCTTCCATTTACTTCAGCAAGCTGGGGTCAGGCCTTTGTTGCAGTGTTCCAAAACCCGCTTAAATACACGTCGAGTTTCTGCTGGTCTCGTAAACTCCATCAATTGTTCCCAGATGCACTGTGCAGAAAATAATTTTCCTTTTCCGTGAGATTTAAAATACAAACAGCAAGCAATACGAGAAGTCTGTGGGCAGCTGGTTTGACTTTTGTCCTAGAAACTCCAGGCTGGCCATGCATAACCTTTCTTGAATAGAAAAAATAACAATAATTCAAATTGTTTTGGACGTGAGTGCAGTCAAAAGATTTGAAAATGGCTGTAAAGACCCTGGCCTGGAAGGAACTTCAGACACCACTGAGGAAAGAAATAAGAAGCAAAAGAGAATGGGACTGTGAGCAGGAAATTATTAAATGAAATTCAAACCAGAAAAGAAATGCTAATAGATCTTCATCCAAATTTTGTCTTAATTTTCACCTTCTATATTTCCTTTGTTCCAGATCTCCTCCTCTCTTGCAGATTTTAAATAGGCATGATAAGGCCATTGGCTTCAGTAAGGGTGTTGCTGTTTTGCCTCAATGCCATTGCAAAGTTTGTCAGCCTCAAAGACTGTGAAATGACTGCCTGTGGTCTGGAAGAACATGCCTGAGTTTCTCACAGTCTTCAGGAAAAACAAATATGAATGATATTTACACATCTGCTCCTGTATTATCCTTTTTCTCAGATATGCTGGGAAGAGGACAATTGACATTATACAGTCAAATGGGAACCTGCTCACGGAAGGATGTGTCCAGTGATCTTCCAAATAGCCTTGGAATACTTTTCTTGAACACTGAAAAGAGGGAGTAGGCAGATTTTTAGTGTGACACTGGATGGAAAAGAATTTAAATTTAATATTAAGAGAATCCAAACTAAATATCACTTCCTGTCAGAAGGGAAGTGTTTGCCTTGAAATGTGTGAAAAGACCTATTTCTTGAGATGCCTGAGAAGCAGTGGAAGGTAAGTATGCAGTAAGAGGCAGTCTTACCTTGTCAGGAGGAAAAAACCAGGTAACCTTAAGGTCAGATGTGTCTAAAATGGGTCTTGGAATAATTTAATGGAATGGGTCTAATATAATGTTAACAGCTGAATTCATCACTCAAGGATCAGTACTTATTTGAAAGTGTTCACACAGTGATATATATTTAGAAACCAACAACAGCCTAGTTTCAACTGCTTGTCACACACGTAGGATGGGTGCTAGATAAAAGTGACATGGATTTAAAGGGAAAAAAAAAAAGAAGAGGAGAGCTTAAGTATGAGCCAGTGTTCCACTCATCTAAGGAAAGGTCCAGGAGTCAGAAGAATCAGTTGAGAGCTTGTCAAAGTCATTTATTTCAGGGGTTTAATGAAGCCTGGCTAACAAACTTACTTCACGAAAAAGAAAGCTAAGGAGCTAGCCTTCAATTTGCAGTTATAAATTTGAGATACTGTATCTAGGCCATGGTAAAACAATTAGCAATACAAAATGCTTCTATACCTAGCTCATTTTAGATAAAACAATCTATAGCCAAGATTGATTTATGGAATTAAATGAAGCAATTATGATTGGGCCAGAAAATATCTATGTGCATGAAAATCCAGTGCGTATTTAAGTAATTAGCTAAGCCACCAATCCACTACAGTTAGACATATTGTGCAAATGAGTGACCCGATTGTTCTGCTGTGTTAGTGTTAAGCAGATGTAAAATAGGTTACATTCAGATTCAGCAGATTGCTATGTGGTTTTTATTCAGACCACCTTTGCTCTGATTTCATTTGTGTACAGTCATATACACCTAGTGTCACAGGGAGCAGCAACAATTTACTAGTATTTGTTTGATAACTTGTTGGCTTGTTAGGATAGACAAAAAGATAGGAAGAAAGAAGAAGGAAAGACTGAGGGACTATTTATTTGGGGAAGAAAATGCAGACATATAAACCACAAGACAAACAGGTAAACACTTCATCCAAGCTGATTTTCACATCCTTATACACATCACAGTTGTGCCTGGTAAAATCAGTAGTTTCCTTCTTCTTTTGCTACACGTTGCTACCTGTTTCTTCTTAAGCTACCGCTCTGAAACTGCTATCTTTCCTGTGTGCTTTTTATTTTTTCTGTTTCCCTGGTCTGCATTTGGGGTTAATAGTCTTAGGACCTGAGTAGCATGGACTTAGATGCTGTTCTTCTCAGTCTTAAAAGCTTGTCTATCCCATTCTTCCCCTGACAACAAAAGCTCTATGGGTTTGGGGCGGGGGTGGTGGTGTTGGTGATGTTTTTAAGGTTAGGAAGATTGTGAGGTAAAGGCAGCCATTACATTAGCCATATAGACCCACTGGTGGATTCTCTAGTTGGCAGATCTAACTTGGCTGCAGTGACAATGGAAGAGGCAGAAAGGCTCAGCAGACCAACTTGACGGTGGAGATGTGCACCATGGAGAGTGTAGGAGATGTGGAGGGACATTTGCCTAGACAAAATCAAATGCCTCTGTAAAATACAATGGGAAACGTGGTGTTGGTTCCAATATGAATAGCAAGTCTTGTTGCTTTTGTTAACTGCAAATGTTGCTGTTGCTGGGTTTTACATATTTTTCACTTGTTATGTTTTTTTCATTTTTATTTTTCCTGAGAAAAACAGATATATATCACATCCACATCTTGAAATGTGCTGCATTCATATGCCTCCAAATGGCAAAATACATGAAGAAAACTAACACAAAAGATGAATTAAAAAAAAAAATAAAAATGAATGATGCATAAAACCAGAAAACAGAAGAGTGTAGATTAAAATCCAAGAGGTGTTTATAGAACTGAGTCAACAAATCAGCTTGAACACATTCATACATTTACTTTATGCCTATCTATAATTCACTTTCTAGATTGTTTGCCTGAGTATCTAGGGCCTGATTGCCCTCTTGCTTGTTTGTTTAAATCAGGAACATCTTCGGTGCATTCACTAGTATAACAGTGACATAACAGAGAGATGAGTCAGCCACAGAAGAAAGTTATATAATGGTATTTTAAAAAGATGTGCCATAGTTTACTGTGAGGAAAAAACATTTTTTACGAACTCTCAGCAAAGAGGTGAAAAAGTTGGACTATATACTGGGGACCAGCTCCTCAGTGGCTGAGACTTGATCTATGCTGATAGAAGGTTAGTTTCAGAATGTCAGACACTGAAATGAGCATAAGGCAAGCAATCTCTCCCAGTGGTGCCACTGACTGGAATTCACACTAGCCCTGTGCATGCCAGCCAGTGGTCATTTATGCAAGATGTGAGAGCCATAGCCATCCTGTTCTCATTTCTACACTCACGTGCAAGGTGTCTTCCAAGCTCCATTACTGCACCTTTCACATGCAACACTGCTTTCACATGGCCAAGAAACAGAAGTGAAGCCACACAGAATCAGAGAATGATGGAATGGTTTGGATTGGAAAGGATCTTGAAGTTCATGTAGTTCCAACCCCCTGCCATAGGCAGGGACACCTTCTACTAGACTGGGTTGCTCAAAGCCCAGTCCAACCTGGCCTCAAGGCAGGGATAGGGCAGCCACAGCTTCTATGGGCAAATTGTTCTTGGGTCCCAACACCCTCGTAGTGAAGATTTTTTTCTAATCTAAATCTCCACTCTTTCAGCTTAAAGCCATTCCTCCTTGTCCTGTCACATGATAGATTCGATCTCCTACAATTTTGTGCAAATCTTTTTGGAGCAAGGGAGATCACATACAGAGAATAGTTCATATTCAGTCCACATGGTTAAAGAAAATTAACTTTGGACAATGAATACATTTGAGGAAATCGTGACTTGCATGCAGATAGTCCCACAAACAGGAAATGAGACTGAATTGATCTGGTAAATTACTCCTTGCAAATGAGTCATGAGTCATTCAGACACACTTTTGCAAGCATTGCATTCAGAGCTATCTGGAGCAATCAG
The DNA here is from genome assembly GCF_037157495.1 of Lathamus discolor. NCBI lineage: Eukaryota > Metazoa > Chordata > Aves > Psittaciformes > Psittacidae > Lathamus > Lathamus discolor. The sequence goes on from NC_088884.1 coordinate 114,609,753, forward strand.
TGAGGAGGGGAATAGAAGGACTGTTTCCTGGCAGAAGTGTAACCAGAGTGTCCAGCCTATCCTGTCCAGGATGGTAGCTCACAGGTAGCTGCCACCATCTCCCACCTATTGTGGCACTGATGTCTTGTTGCTGGAACAGGTTTCCACAGTGACCAGGGGATATCGCTGTAAGATCTGTAGTTTACACCAATGCCCAGGTCACCGTGCAGAGTGCTGTCAGAAAACAAGGCATCAGTTCTTTTTCAGTAAGCTGTTTGGTCTGTGAATTTTGGATCCTGTCAGTGCGGATCCTCTGCCTTTTAAATACATACTTCATAGGACTGAACCGTACATGTCAGTGGGAAATTTCAGCCTCATTAGCAACTATGTTACATCAAATTAAACGCCCTGTGAACTCATTAGATGTAGCTATACTCCTAGTGTTGTATTTATCTTGTTTTATGTTGCATTTATAATGTTTTATGTTGTATTTATCAAGAAATAACTACATTGGGGAAAACAATGATTCTGGATAAGTAGCTGGATATGTGAAAGAGGGCTATCTTCATGTAGAATACAGCTATGAAATAAAGTGCAGTGGAATAAACCAATTTCTTAGTGCTGATCTTAGAACTATTCATTTCTCCTCTATCCGTAAAAAACCCCTCATATTTTATAAGAGGTGTAGGGAACGTGGCAGCTGATGTAGGCTGTTAGGCTGCCATCCACAATTAATGTGTGCAGTGCTGGCTTCCGTGTGGGCAAGTGCTAGGACCACAGCTACTCTTCTGGGAGGCAGGAATATACTGACTCATAGAGAATTTGATGCAAAATTGTTTAACACTGCTTCTTAGCTTTTCACTGAATATAGATAATAAGGTTGTGAGAGAAAATTATTGAGCCATTGGCACTACTCGATGGATCAATTCCCTCTTTATTTTTTTATCATTCTGAGTGCCCAATCCCTCTTTCTGTCAGATAAGACTGAGAAGATGGACTTTGTATTCCCACATATTAAATGGCAGGGATATTCTGTCTGGGAAATAACAAATCTGTTACTAATAAAGCCAGGAGTAGGAGAAACTTGTGGAGAACACTTGAATGGGAGTATACCGATAAGTGCTTTTTGCTCAGCAGAGATAGGTATTGTGTGTGCATATTTGTGGGTGAGAGAGAAATGCTTTCAAAAACACACACATTTTTCAGTGCAGGTAGAATAATAGTTTTTACTCCTGAGAATACTCAGGTGACAGACAAAGTAGTGCTTAAAGAAACTTTGAGCTGAAGTGTTATTTCTATAGCCATTATCAGCTGCATTCCCATGACTAAAACGTGTTCCTCCAGAGAGAGAAGAAAGCTAACAGAGCTTCTAGCCAGTTTGCAGGAAATCTGTTTTTGTTTCTTCAGAAATGAGCAGGGGGAGTACTAGGTGAAAAAAAAAAAATAACTTTGCTGAGACCAGATTTGCAGCACACAAGCAGACATGAAATGGACAATTGCATAAGTTAAAGCCCCAGTCACACAATGGGGAATCCCAAGGTGTCTTGTTTTTAATGGTGTGGTGACATCCAAGACCAAATGAGCGCTCACTTTTTAAGACTAGAGCACATGAGGTGAGGTAGTAAAAGTTTTCAGTTGTCAGAACTGTAAATCACTTTAAGGAGTTCTATTTTTTTTTAATTTTCCACACTTAAAATGATAAGACCTTATGTATTATTAATCAAAGAGAAGGATATATTTCTGTTACATGGTTAGATGGTGCCATACCACATTTATTCCAGTTGATGGTATGACTAATTGAGGTAGCCCACAGCTGAAAATCTCTTCCAGAGATCCCACTGGCAGTCCTTCTAGTTTCATTACTCTCCCAAGAGCTGTGTAGATTTGTAAATATGTTTCGCAGTTATTTCTGTTTCTTTTTGTCAGTACAGCATCATAACATATCATGGAATTCTGTCAGCACAGATCTTTTCCAGCAACATGCCATAGAGAGACATTTTTAAATGTAGGCTAAGTAAGGGTTAAAAATTACTCAGTGGAACAAGATAGTGCTTCCAAATTGCATTTGGTAATTCTAGGTTGTCCCAAAATACCTAGTGAGAGACATTTAATGAAATGTTTTTAAAAAATAACGTTTGTCTGGGTTACAGGATTTTTCTTTCATTCGTGTTGCGTGCAGAAAAAGGCTGACAGTAAGAAGTGAGAGGAAAAGGTCTGGTTTTCAAAGTACAGTACGTATTAGCCATGTCAGTGCCTCAAAATAAGCATTGCCTCCAAAAATCAGACAAAATACAGAAGCTCCATCTGAAAATGTGGTCTAAGCACTATTCATGTCTATGTCTGCACTGAATATATCATCACTATTAGATATGAAATAGAAAACGCCAGGGATCATGAGAGAAACAGACAGCCAAAGGACATGATGGGAAGCCGTAAGATTTTGAAACCAACTGCGATTAGTCTCAGTATTGAAGGAAAGACTTAATGTCCAGAATACTTATGTATAGCATATCTAATTCACTGAGATGAACAAATTATCCAGGGTTGAACTAAAAAGAACCCTGGTTTTAGACTACAAGAGAAAGATTGCTGCTTTGAACTACAAGAAGTTAAAAAATCCTGCTTTGAACTACAAAAAGAGGTACCAGTAAGAAGAACCTTGCTTTAGCTGAGCAGCAAAAGAATTCTGCTTTGAAATACAAGTAGGGGAAAAAAAATCCTATCATATTCTGAGATGAAATGAAGGAAGAAATGCACTTCCAAAACAAAGACAAAACCTGGGTTTCAGCATTTGAAAGAGAACAAAGAGAAACAGCTGTAAACACAGCAGCAGAATTGTTATCTAATGGTCAACACCTAAGACTAGAAAGAACTTCTGAGTCATCCAGTCTCTCCTTAGCTGTATTACTTACCTAACTGCTTCACTTGCTCTTTCTGTAAAACATAGCTGACTCTGCTTACCTACCTCTCAGAAGAGGGGATATTTTTCACAGTGCTTTGAAGATGTTAAGCCTTATGTACATGCTAAGTATTGTTATTATACTTTTCTATGGGTGATTACATTGCAAAGGAGGGAATAAAAGACTGCTTTAGTTTAGAAAAGATAAATGAACATTCTAGCTATAAGCAAGAGTAGGCAATGTAGAAAAAAAATCAAAAGACTGAATAAAAGAAAAAGAAAAAAGATGGGGAGGAAAGAAGTAAGCAAGAATGCTCTTCCAGGTACATCCATCATCCATGAAATTGAAATGTCTTGGAAATGACTTGTAACTGGGTGAATTTCCATATGGAAATGATTTGCAACAGGGGAAGTGCAGTTTGCATCCCTCCTACCAGAGGTAGACCTCTTGCTGTCACATTGCCATCTGGTGGGGAAAAGCGACACGCTTTCATAGTGTCTGCTGCCCAAGGAGGGCTATCCTGGTAGAGCTGAGGCCAGAGACACCAGGTATTGATACCAGAAATGCTGCTGCCTTCAAAGACTGTTGCTTGATTGATCTTTCTGGGTGCTCCACCATACCGAGGAGATTGACTGTGCTAATCTGAAAGCAAATGCACTAAGTAATGGTGCTTCCGCTATCAGGTAGACAGAAGGCGGCCAGTCATGCTGAAGGATATGTGCGGAGTACTTCAAAAAATAATATGTAATTAGGGAGACATATGGGTAAATGAATTCCAAGGACTGGGTCCTTCATCCACTCATCTGTATGACATAGCCAGCTCCTTTCTTTAATATTTCCAGTGAAAATGGAGAAATAATGAGACACAGCATATGTATTTGTACTTCTGTATGCATTAAACAAAGAGTTTGCTTTGGATGACCTGATAATTGTGTCCAGCATAATGAAGATCCATGAGTAAAACACAAAATTAACTTTGTCTTGCAAAAAATTAAATATGTGCTGAATTAAGGTTTTTGGTGGGTTTTTGTTTTTTTTTTTTCTTGAGCATACACAACAGAGGAAAGTAAGAACGAAGCTGGAAGGAATGGAAAGGTCCATGTTCTGCAAAATGTTTTGCTATTTCAGAAGTGAATGCTAATTGTGGTATGATTATTTTGCATCTCCAAACAGTCAGCTAGTTAAGTCAAACCTTTCCAAAGAAAATGCTGATGTCTGTGGGCTAAAGCATATCTCCAATATGTGACAAGACAAATCAATTGAAACAGGAGTGCCCCAGATAAAGTTAGATTCTCTGCAGTTACTTTATCTTCATGAATGAAATGATTAAAGTCAGTCTTGTTCAGGGAGGACAGATTCTGAGTTCATTTTCACCCATGTTTGTCAGATCACCTCTGCTGACTCCATTCATCAGCCTTGCAGCAGTAAGGTTTCTGTGGCATCATTCAAAGGCATCAAAACAGAAAGTTCTTCAGATATTGATTCTGCCACTAAGTATTAGGCACACTGTTACATTTGATTTTTATGGATTGTTACCTTCCTCATGGACCTTTCTATTCCAGGCTCCCCTGAGATCGATGAGCATGCATGCTAAATAGAACCTATCAAACATTATTCTTCACTCATTTTAAACCCTACATTTCAACAAGCAGGATGGAATTCCACATACCTCAGAAAGCTACTGAGAAACTGCAATTCAGCTTCCTGTCAGATCAAGGAAGGCGAAGGACTTCCATACTGCCAAAGGACATCCTGCACAAGGAACATCTGTGCCCTTCTAAGCTGCATGGTTTAACCATTAGACACTGGCATAAACCTTCACCAGCTTCCTAAATATTCTGCAAAAACGGAGTATGGACCATTTTCTTCCTGCAGCTTGCGGTGACCCTTCTCTCAACACTGTGACGTGGCCTGGAAAGCAAGAGCCTAAGCAGTCTTCTGGACAGCGATGAGATAGTATGACATAAAACTCTACCCATGTACCAGCATCAGACCAAAACCTTGGGCTTTCCAGTTTATATGACTAATTTTAGGGTTTTGTTCTTTGTCTTAAGGGAGTTTAGTGACATAGGGCCATTTTGTCCTGCACTGTTTCAGTGCTGTGGCATGTAATGTTTTGACTTTCTGAGGAAAAGAACTGTAATATTTCTGAAAGTGAAGAATAGACCCCTATAGATTTACCTCAGAATAGGGAAAATACAGGAGCACCAGCAACTGCATGCAAGAGAAATTGAGAGACCATAATGTAAGAAGCAGCTGAGTGTTTGCACTATCAAAGGTCCTTCTGCAAGGATCTCTGTAGTGCTTGGATCATCTTTCTCTATCTCCTGCTATTTAGCTAGATTGAGCACCAATTCTCCCAGCAGTAGATAGGAAAAGAGGAGGGCACTGGCAAAAGAAAACTGCATCTAGGTTTAATCAGAGTGGTGGAATGGTAAATGGAAAGTGAAGCATGCCCCAGAGCAGTGTTTCTCCCTCCTCAGTTTGGACCAATGTGTACTGGGTGTCCAGGTCTACCAGTGTGTGGCTTTTCTGCTTGTACCCTGAAGGATCGCTTCTTTCCCTGAATTCTGTTGTCATAACTTTTTAGGTGGAGGGATTTGATGAGTATGATTTTTCAAGTTTTCTTTACCTCAAAGTAACTATCAAAACTTAAAAATCTAAAAATTGCTTTAGCTAAAAGTGTATATTGAAATACAAAAGATTCACAAAATCGGGTGATTACTGGAACAGAACTTATTCTGCTGTAGACCGATATCCTGGAGGGTAGTTAAGTCTCTGCACGTAATAAAAACTAAATTCCATAATATGAAGCTCTGATAATCCCTTCAGTGTGAGTAGATACTTCCCCTTCCTTTCTGCATAACTTTTGTTACATAACACTGAATTCTGGTTAAATATGTGCCTCTGTTCATGTGGGCTGTATGAAATTTAAATAATCTGAAAAACAGGTGCCACCCAGCATGGTGTTTTTAGTAATACAGGGCTTGATCCTCCCTTGCAGCATCCACAGGTTGACTGTTCCCACCATTACAAGATGAGAGCAAGATAGGTGGGAAGCCTTATGAAAGCTGAATATCAAATACCCACTGAAGGCATGTAACTGCAGTGTAAGAAAAAAAGCTAGTGAAGAATGAACTCTACAGAGAGTACTATAGCCACTGCTTCCCAGAATTGTTATGTAAAATAGTGTTAAAAATTATAAATTAAATTATAGATTATCATCTATAGATTATAGAAATAGAATATAGAAATAGAAATAGATATAGACATAGACACAGGCATAGACATACACATAGATATAGATAGATATAAAATGCAAAATACTTTTCTCCAGTCTTCAATGTTTCTGAAGCAAAACTAGAGGAAAAGTGTTACACACTTCTTTTTTCTTCTTTTTCATTTGTTAATCAATCATTTGCCTATTAATGTGGAAATGCAGAAAGTCTCACAGAATACAGATATTTGTCTGTAGGCATATTCACCCCAGCAGGAGTCTAACAAGTACGGTGAAGGGAAGAAGACTCTAAGACAGTGTATTCCAAGTCCGAGACTTGGCATCACAAGCATTACTGCAGTACAACAGTGTGAGAGACTCAAACACAAAATCAGTCATGCCGTTTGTTTGGGTTTCAGGCTGTACAGCGAAGAAGCATTTGTTGATCAAGCAAAAATAAATGCCACTGTGACATGACTGATTATTTAAGTTACAACAAGATACATTCATCAGCAGTTACAGTGTAAGTACAAGGCAGAAGACACAAACGATAATGCACTTGCCATTTTCACTCTATAGTAATTCCAACTTTTACCTTGCGAACTCCTTATTTCACTTAGTACCTTTCAGGACAGGGTTGTTTATAGGACTATTTGATTAAAATCAATTATCACAAAGTGACACCATTGCGGTTCCTTTTCTTTACCTAGAAGTGTTCTGAATTTACATCACCTTGACAATTAAAGCTCCAAACCAGTTTTGCAAGTCTTTTATATCTGGTTTTCATTAGTTCGTATTAAACAATTCATTGGCTTGATTTTCGCTTCAGTTAGCCTTCTCATAAAATCTGCTTAGACATAATGTTGATATCACATAGGAGGTGAAATGAATTAATGCATCAGCAGAAACACTAACTAGAAGGCTATTTTTTTTCCTCACATTTTATTATTTTGCAGATATACTTGTCAGTCATGTGCAAGAAATACTGAGACCAAGAGAGCAGGAAAGCAGCACTAAGTCAAAAGTATGCTTTGACACTGAATTCTGTTTTCATTTGCTGAAGCAGGTGTATAGTCAGCAAATCTCTGCTGAAGGGAATTATTTTTCAGATGGTCTCTTCTTGGTATTATAATGGTGCCACTAAAGCTGCAATAATTAAGGATCTCTCAGCATATCATTACAAAACCATATTTTCAAGTGGATATATAAATTGCACATAGAGAAATTCTGCTTCTCGTTCAAATGTCTTCCTAAAATTAGCATTCTGAGTGGGTTCTTAAAAAACCACACATACTAATTTGTTGATAAGAATGACTTAATGAGTATTTAGCTCAGAAACCATGGAGGAAGAGCTGTAACCCAAAAAGAATAAATGGGTTACCACCTTCCAGATCTGTGCAAATATTGTATGTAATGTAATGTATAAAATGCCCCTGTACACAGGAGCATCAGAAATTATCACAATGATCATCAGAAATGTGTCGGCTTAGCAGACAGGGAGCATCCTTGCCTTTATAGATTTTTGATGTTTGGTGGAAGGCCTGTGTAGGCTAACTGAAAACACAATATCTCACGTATTTTTAACCTTATTGAAAGGTTGGAAAAAGAGATTTACAGTGTAGCTTGCCTAAGATGGCAGTGAGAAGAAAAGCACTTCTGTTATCTAGTTCATGCCAAATCCAATAAACTCTTTCGTCCAAATTATCCTCCCTATTCATGTGTATACACTTCAACAAAAGGTGAGCATCAGCTAGATGAGCATCATGCTGAAAATGTATTAGTGACTGCATAGCTTATGCAAAGCAAGTATGGCAAGTTACTCTGGCATAAGCAAGGGGACCTTCTTTGGTGGCTGAGATGCTTTAGCCCATAACTGTGTAGGAAAAGGAGCTCAATAGCATGGCCAGGCGCTCCAGCTTGCAAGTGTAGCTTTGCCTTTTTGTCAGGCAGCAGAGGTGGAGAGTGACTCAGGCAGGGAAGATCCCGAACTCATCTTCCCTCAACAGCCAGAGCTATCCAAGGTTTTCTTTCTCCAGTTATTATCACAGAATCACAGAATCCCAAGGGTTGGAAGGGACCTCAAAAGATCATCTAGTCCAACCCCCCTGCAAGAGCAGGGTAACCTACAGTACATCACACAGGAACTTGTCCAGGCGGGCCTTGAATATCTCCAGTGTAGGAGACTCCACAACCCCCCTGGGCAACCTGTTCCAGTGCTCTGTCACTCTTACAGTAAAGAAGTTCTTCCTGATGTTAACGTGGAACTTCCTATGCTCCAGTTTACACCCATTGCCCCTTGTCCTATCACTGGATATCACTGAAAAAAGCCTAGCTCCATCATCCTGACACCTACCCTTTACATATTTGTAAACATTGATGAGGTCACCCCTCAGTCTCCTCTTCTCCAAGCTAAAGAGACCCAGCTCCCTCAGCCTCTCCTCATAAGGGAGATGTTCCACTCCCTTAATCATCTTTGTGGCTCTGCGCTGGACTCCTTCAAGCAATTCCCTGTCCTTCTTGAATTGAGGGGCCCAGAACTGGACACAATATTCCAGATGCGGCCTCACCAAGGCTGAGTAGAGGGGGAGGAGAACCTCTCTTGACCTACTAACCACTCCCTTTCTAATGCACCCTAAGATGCCATTTGCCTTCTAAATCAGTCTGTTTTCACTCTTTTCCCTTCCCCAAGATCAGACTGGGACCCAGTTTATAGCTTGTAAAACAGTATATAAGTATATAACAGTATATATATATATATGGGCAAACATGGCAATGGCAACAATGTTATTTCATGTCAGGCTCCATTTGGATATTTTGGCGTTTCCCTTCTTATGCAAAGCATGTGTTCATCACGTAGGTGTTAGGCAGAAAAGGTCAGCTGTGCACTTCCGACTTTGAGCACCAGATGCTTTCCACAGCACTGTTACAGGCGGTTCTGGGGTCTGAGTTCTGTCTTATATGTGGCATGCATTTTTTTTTCTTCATTTATAAAGGATTCAAAAAAAAAAACAAAACCAAGCATAAAAACCTAAAGCAAAACAAACCCCGACATTTTCACGTCTTTGCTGCACTATAGATGTGTTTGTTTAATTTTACTTTAAAAATACCTAAACATTTTTATGTCAGATTTATTCAGTATTTACCCAAAAGACCAAAGCAGCTTTTTTTGGAACATATAGTGATACGATCTATAAATAACAAATAGGATTAATTAGGTATTTAGCCAACAGATGGTCAGTGAATTAAATAATACAGGTTTTAGAAAACTTCGTAATTATGTGGTTTTGCCTGAGAGCCCAGTTAAATCTGTATAGAGCACTAAACATGAAAATCCAAAGGATGACATTAAAAGACAAATGTAAATAACAAAAGCAGTGAAATTCCATTTCCAGGACTTGTGTGGTTCAGCAGCAAATGTCTGCTTCTCCAATCTTGTTTTGCTGGAGTTACTTCTCTTTCATGCCAGTATAACGAGGAACAGACCCCAGGATGAACTTTTGTTCTTTATAAATCATGCTGTTCTGCCTTTTTTTTACTTTTGACTTAAATAGTTCTAGCTTACCTGTCAATTTGTCAGATCATTGACACCAAACTATATTAAACTGTAGTTCCTGTCGGAGTTACCCACTGCATATCTAATACTTGCATAACTGAAATCAACCAAATTATGTGAAACAAGGCCTGTGCGTGGTGGAATATATTAATCTTTTGCATATTTATCAGGAAAAAAACCCGAAGATTTAGTCCACTTTCCACACAGGGATACACATACAAGAAAAAAAAAAAAAAAGATTGCATAAAAAGATTTGAATCCTGATGCTTGTGTTTAAGAAAGTATCTAGTACTAACATGGACATGGACTGTGGGATTGAGTGTGCCCTGAGCAAGTCTGCCGATGGCACCAAGCTGTGTGGTTTGGTTGATACGCTGGAGGGAAAGAATGCCATCCAGAGGGACCTCAACATTCTTGTGAGGTGGGCTGATGCCAACCTCATGAAGTTTAACCATGCCAAGTGCAAGGTCCTACACCTGGGTCGGAGCAATCCCAGGCACAGCTACAGACTGGGCAAAGAAGAGATTCAGAGCGGCCCTGCAGAGAAGGACTTGGGGGTGCTGGTCGATGAGAAAATGAACATGAGCCGGCTTCAGTGTGCGCTCACAGCCCAGAAAGCCAACCGTATCTTAGGGTGCATCAAAAGGAGCGTGACTAGCAGGTTGAAGGTGATCCTCCCCCTCTGCTCTTGTGAGACCTCACCTGGAGTATTGTGTGCAGTTCTGGTGTCCTCAACATAAACAGGACATGGAACTGTTGGAACAAGTGCAGAGGAGGGCCACGAGGATGATCAGGGGACTGGAGCACCTCCCGTATGAAGACAGGCTGAGAAAGTTGGGGCTGTTCAGCCTGGAGAAGAGAAGGCTGCGTGGGGACCTCATAGCAGCCTTCCAGTATCTGCAGGGGGCCTATAGGGATGCTGGGGAAGGACTCTTCATCAGGGACTGTAGTGATCAGGCAAGGGGTAATGGGTTAAAACTTAAACAGGGGAAGTTTAGATGGCTATAAGGAAGAAATTCTTTACTGTGAAGGTGGTGAGGCACTGGAATGAGTTGCCCAGGCAAGTTGTGAATGCTCCATCCCTGGCGGTGTTCAAAGCCACATTGGACAGAGCCTTGGGTGACATGGTTGAGTGTGAGGTGTCCCTGCCCATGGAAGGTGTGTTGGAACTGAATGATCTTGAGGTCCTTTCCAACCCTAACTATTCTATGGTTCTATGATTCTATGTTTAAGCTTAAGTTTTGACAGCCTGATTCACTGCACTTACTTCCACTTAAGTTGAATATTATCTTCTGCATGTCCTCTCTATCTTTTTTTATATTGCAAAACCCCATTTATAAACAACAAATGAGTTTGCACTACAACTCTGTTCCCTTTACCTGCCCATCAATGTGATCTGGCATTTTGAATAGGTGGCATCTAAGCCAGGTGCTGTGGAAAAGCCAGTCTGTCCCACCTACTGAATGATGGTTGTTTCCCTTCTTAAACAAATTGATGTGGTTTTTTCTTGATAAACAGACCACACATATTAAGCTAGTAGCTTTAATACTGACATGGCCATGAAAATTGTCAGGGATGTCAGAGTAACAGGAAAGGCTTGTAGAGGTATGTCACACACAAAAGACAGACTAGGGTTACCATGGGCTCTCTCCAGAAGTTAACGGGAGAACTGGTTACCCAGGATTTGGAGAAGGCTGAGATTCTCAGTGACTTTGACTCAGCCTTCACTGGCAAGTGCTCCGACCACAGTGCCCAAGTCTTGGAAGGCAGATGCAGGGACTGTGAGAATAAAGACCTTGGGCCCACTGTAGGAGAGGATCAGGTTTGAGATCATTTTAGGAGCTTGAATGTCCTGAAGGAGCTGGCAGTGTTCAAGGCCAGGTTGGACAGAGCCTTGGCCAACATGGTCTAGTGGAAGGTGCCCCTGCCCATGGCAAAGGAGTTGGAACTAGATGATCCTGGGGTTATTTCCAACCCAAACTGTTCTATGATTCTACTAAAAGAAAACCAGCTTTTTTTCTCTTACTTTGTAAATTCACTTGTAAGCATCGTATTCTCATAGAGAATAGGCACATTTTCATAGAGAAAAGGCACCAGTTTACTGCTTTTAAATCTCAGTATTTCAGTGAGGTTGAGCGTTATCAATATCCACCCTTTTTAAAAATTGTATTATATATTTTACTTGGTACTTCAGGTCCTACAATCATGTGAGATCAGAAACCTTTTTTCATCACAAAAAGGAAACAAAAAGGTTTCTATATCTCATAACTGCAGAAAAAAAGAAATTTGAATCTTTTATCTGGATATCTGATAAGACTCCGAAAAGAACAAAAAGAACTGCAATTGTGTCATGATTTTAAAATCTCACTGCTTTTAAATTAAGCACATTGTATGATTTGATTGATTTTGGCTTTGGTGGAAGGTTTCCTCTGAATCTTCACTGGACATGGGTGCGAGTCGGAAGATCCCATGCCTGCCACCCATCCCAAGGCTAAGACCATAAAGGTTAAGCTGCCATTCTGAGGCATGATGGTCCATGATCCATTCTGTCTGTGGTGCCCTCCCACCATCATTAGTGCTTGCCTCCAAGTAGATGAGAAGAGCTATGCCTGCTAAAAATACAGGTCCCTCAATACCTGAAAAGTGAGCAGGAACAATAGTGTAGTGCCCTCTAGAAACTAAGGGTGAAAAAAGGGCAGGAGGGGGAGGAAGCACATTAAAAAACTGAGAAGAGCTGTACAGAAAAGTCAAAGGGGAAGCAAAGCAGATGACCTACAAACCAGCTACTTCTCTTTGGGAAAGCAGCTTTTGCTTGGAAGTCAGAAGAGAAATCATGACCAGTAGTAGGTAGGGGCTATGCAGTAAATGTGAGCCACCCCTGTTAAGCAGAACCTACAAAGCAAGCCTTTTTTAAGTGAAGAAAATTGGATTAATATTTTGCTGAGCTTGATACTACTCATGGGCTTTGTTAGGACCAGAGCTAAGGGGTCATCAGAACTGGTTTTAATTTATTTTTTGTAATGTAATTTTTTACCATTTTTCTTTCTTCTATCAACGTTTTTTCCCTTTCAGCAGCAAAACAGCATGAGACCTGTCTGACTTTCTATCTATCTGAAAAGTGGAAAGAAGCATGGATACCGTAGCACTTGCTAACCTTCATTTGGTCTTACATTTTTCTCTGTAGAACTATGATAACCTAATTTAATTAAGGGTCTGAACCTACAAAAGCGGAGTCATGGTCTGAAGGGAAGCAATGCGAGCAGTAGCAGGCAGGTAAGAAACCTCTGCAAGTGCCAAATGCAAGGTGAGCTGGGACCACTGCCTCTCTTCACACATGTCATCATGCAGATGTCATCTGATAACAATTTACTTAACACTGCACAAAGGGAAAGTTTCTCATCTTAATTACATAGAGCTCTGAAATATCGCCATGGATTTCACTGATATTATTGCATAATTAAAGTGGTGAGTAATGTAAAGTAGACTTTCATCAAGACTCATATTTTATTACTTATGGAGACCAAAACTGTGGCCTGGGATCCTGGTTTGTGGAAGTGGAGGAGGAAAATATGGGCATACAATTGGAAGCACTGGAAGGAAAGACAGTGTAGGGCAAACGGAAGAGAGTAGGGACCATGGCATTGATGTTCTGCTTTGAGAAGTAGGACAAATTGTGATATACTACACTGTAATGTGAACGATAGGAAGGAAGATGGAGTAGTCTGAGGATCTGTAGATAAATACAAGTCTGGTCATTACATTTCTCTTTAGAAACTTGTGGTTAGTGGCCAGGGAACAGCAACTCACAGCTGGCCAGTGGTAAACAGGAGAGGAAACGAATGGAGAAGTAGTAGCAGCTACTTAAGGGCAGCAAAGGCAGAGACAGGAAGCATTAGAGATATTCTAACAGCTGTAGAGGAATTCAATGCTGTGGGTGGAACAAAGACTTAAATAGCCCACACCTAAATTTCTGAAGAATAAATGCCAAATCAGCCATAAAAAGCCAAGAGAACTGACCGCTCAATTACCACAATTTACAAGACCAAAACCATGAATAGTTGGTAAAACAGCTTGGGATAAATGAAAACCAACTCCAGTGTTTCAGCTCGCACCTTAAAAAACAGCCAAGCCCCCCTTCTCTGCCATCAGAAATAGTACTTGGGGGAAAAATACTATTTTCTAAATACTCTGGTATTTAGCAGTATTGGCTCACTGATTCAGAGTTTTTGTGATTATATATAATCACAGGAGATGGTCTGGCAGGAAGCTAAAGAGATCCTCTAATCCTTTTCCACATCCACAGAAACATCTCAGTACCAGAAAATATCTATTATATTTGATTTCTGACTTTCTCAGAACCACTTACTATTAAATAACTTCGGAGACTCTTTTCTTTATGAATTTCAAGCTGGGACACAGAGAGACAGAAAATCAGGCAATTGCATTATCTTTTGGAATAGATATCACTTCTTTGAAATAGGGCAGAAATCTGCTCTGGCAGAGCAAGAAATAGTCAGGCACTGGACCCTGAACTGTCTCTTCAGTTTGCCCATTTAATGGATTAATGGCACACCAAGGTTCATGCCTACCACATGGTTTCTTTCATTACTAAGCACTGCTCTTATCAAGGAAATGCTAACATTTACTTAGCACCAGTAATACAAACAGAAAACATTCTCTGGTGACAGCCCAGCAAGACTGGTTTCATGGCTGTTTTCTCACACAACCAGCTGAGTGACAGCTTCCAGGATAGGGCCAAGTGGGCTGCAGGGTAGGGATAGAGGCAAAGAAGGGACCTTCTTATGCCCTGCAGAGAAGCCTAAAGGGGAATGGGATTTGTTTCTTAAGGACCAAAAAAAAAAAAAACCCCAGGAGGAGGATGGGAGAGAAGCCTGTTTATACGTAGATTCTTTGTTGTACAAAAAGCTAACAATTTGGTAATATGCCTGCATATTTTTTGGCTGAATTGAATTTTCCTTGGTTGTATTCTTAGGGGAATTTTATCACTAAAAACATTCTTTCCTGTGTGAGAATTGAGACATCTCTACGACAGTGCTTGCCGAATAAAAGAAAACCAGTAGAAAACTACTGACAGCCTCCTGAGAGGTAATAAAACATATGTTTCAGTAGCATCAAGTGGCAAGAAGCAGGAGGAAATCTTAAGATCTCTCTTGATTATCTGAGATCTTTCTCCTGTAACCTTTGTTTTGCCCACTGAGAAATCCTTTTGGCATTTCACAACACCTCTGAGTATCTTGCCCCAGTGCTTTGTAAAACTCCTTCTCTCGACTAGCTTTGAAATTGTGCAAATTCTGCATAGTGTCTTGAGGAATGGAAATAATTTGTCCATTTGCACTTATTGCAAATCAGAGGCTCCCCATTCAGGGCTCTGGGCAGAGTTTTCCTACGCAAATTCCAGCAAAGTGAACATCTTTTGTAATAACTATTCCCGCACAGTACACACGTTATTCCCCTGTCAAAAACAGTTTGTGCTGAAGTGCCTGGTTGTTGTAAACAGGGAACAAGGAAGATGACTTCAGGGGAAGGCTCACACACACGTAGCTCTGCAAGTATCTAATCGAAGCCTTAGGCAAACCAGCGGTTTAAATCTGTCTTTGGAGACTGCAGGCCAAAGAGACCTAAACAGCACAGGAAACTTAAAACATTATCCAACAGATGTGGTTTAATTTTGCTACATCTGTTGGGAGATGTACGGAACATGAGAATATAGGATGGCTGATAATAGCAGCCTGGAAGGGGCAAAGCCACAGGCAGTGAAAGCTGAATGTCAGGGATGTGACGCCTGAGGCAGGTGTCTCTGGGCATAAAGTGAACTCTTTCTGTTCAGCTTGGCAGCTCGATAACATTTGTTTCTGTAGATGGAAAAGGTATTTCCTCTAGAGATGCTGCAGCCATCTAGCAGGGTACATCCTGCAGGTACAGTAAGCTGGGAAATAAAAAATCACTATGGCAAATTAGCAGAGGGTTAAAAAGTTTAAGTCAGCATTTCCAGGATTGCACACAGATTTAGGAGGGCTTAATTTCTGCATGCTCAGCCTGAGGCAAATAATGGCTCAGATGCTAAAGGGCTAACCGCCCCTTTCTTGGAAGTTCCATCTTTTCACGGTTTTCAGCTCCATGAAACCCGGACATTAGGTCTTTGTGCAGTGAACACCTACAGGCTAAGCACCGCTATCACTACTAACTTCTGGAGAATGTCACTTCCTGTTTCCACCTTTATGCTTTATGTTTGGCACCTCCTTCCAGCTAGCCAGATGTGCTAGTGCAAGTGTGAACTATGATTTCAAACTTACTTCTGTTCTCATTCAGCTGTTGGGTTTGTAGTTTGGGGTTTTTTTGTTTGGTTGGTTTTTTGTTGTTTGGGTTTTTTTTAATTAACAATAAGCCCTCATATTTAGGATATTTAGGATGGTGTTCAAATAGGATTTTCATAAAGAAAGTGACGGTCACAGATTTTTCATGTTTTAAGTGCTATATGCATTGACTTCTTAATAAGGTCTTCCTAAGCATCTCCTGATTAGTCTGCTGCTAATTTATTCCTAATTTATTCTTAGTTTATGTGCAAAATCATTTTAAAAAGAAGCTATACAAAGACCTTTCACCTTGCTCTGGCAGTTAGAAGGCAGCTTTGCATCTGCAGTGTTTTCACCATACTGCTCCACAGTGCCTGACATCATCTTGGTTATATACTTCCTCAAAAGAAGCTTAGGCATTTGGTTTTACCTTCTGCTTCTCCCATTTAGAGACAACAGGAAAGGCTCTGGCTCACACTTGCTTTTCGCTAGCAGCCGCTTCAGTTGACTGAGGGCTGTTTGGAAGGTACAACCACGGACTGGGAGATACCCAGCTTAGCTCTGGCCAACACAATTCCATCCCAGAGAGGTATGGCAATGCTAGCACAGTAAATTCAGCAAGGCTAATATAGTTGCCATTTGTAGAAATGCCTGTGCTTGCTGTGAATGAGCCATAGGCTCTGAAGGACCTTGATACCCTGTAGTTATGTGAACACGCCACTCTGTCTGGTGTAAATACCCTAGATGCCTTCCTGGTGTGGGGCTAGTTTGTTCAATAAAGGCTCATATTCTTCATCCATTCACCATCAATTCAACTTTCTTCCTTATCCTCAAAAGGACATTTAAATTAAAACTAAGCCTAAAATCATTGTATTAGCATAAGTAATTTTATTATTTCATGGTACTTTACTGAAATACAGTTTGAGTATTTTCTACATCATATTGGCCAATATCTACAGGATTTCCTCCTTTCTGGACATGAGTACATGATCATCCTTTCAGAAACAGTGAAATATTTTTATGTAGTTCTTCCTTCTTCATCCTGTTCTTCCATAGCTTTGTACATCTGTGAAATACTATAGTGTTGTGTGTAGGCTTTCTCAATGCCAACGAGAGATAGAAAATGGGAGAAGATGAATTAACTGGACCTCAGTCAAAATAAGACAAATCATTTAAATATTCCTTTTATTTCAGAGGCAGAGAATAGCAATTCTCAATGTAGTAAGGCAAGACGCATGGAGAGAAAATGCAGAAAGTACCACTGGTATTTGCCCAGCAAAAATGGCTCTTGCTTGTAAGCTACAAAAATCTACACTATACAATCATGGAAATAATTATAAGTTTACGTTCTAAGAGACACTAAAATTAAACAGAACATTTTCTTCAATTTCCCCATATCTTGAAACTGACTGAAACTCTTCTGTTGCATTGCTCATTCAGTCAAAGCTCCCAATGAAGTCAGGGGTATTTAAAGCATGAAGGAATACATGACTGGCTCTTCAGGACACGTCAATTTTGATGTCAGCTGAGAAAAAGACTCCTTCTGTGAGTATAACCATTAACCTTGTGCTTTGATACCAACAGACAGCTGTAGCGTTTAGCCACTAGACAGAGAATGGAGAAGCCACACAGCTCTAGGAAGCTGGAGAAGGTAATGAAAGTTAGCAGGAAGCAGCTCACTGTGCTCATGTACTGTAGCACCCCAGGCTCCCCTGCATTGTGCCCACTGTGCATAGCCTGATCCCTGCTTGCACCTCGTAGGTGAGCAGCCTCTAGTGTTTATGGTCTGCAGCTGTAAGGGACCCATGTTCCAAAGGATACTTATTCATAAGCTTAAAATGGAAAACCAGACAGCAAGCAGGTATCAAGATGAGGTAGAAGAGGTGCTCCGGAAGTCAGAGCCCTGATCTGCTGGTAGCTAGCATCAATGGGATCCAGCAACAATGGGAGTCCTGAAAACAACTATTCTGGCTTAAATTCAACTGAAAGCTTTGCAGGGAGCTAGGGCGGACTGCTCAGGGCTTGTATGGGCATATGTGATAGTTGTGTTTCTCATCACTCAGAAAATCTATGCTGTTGCACTCTGCTACAAGCACTGATGTGCTCCAATGAAATTATGAGAAAGAATGAAAGTAAATTTGGAAGGATACAGAAATGAAAAATGACACAAAGGACCTTGAAGAATTTGCAAGTGGGAGTGAAACAGAATTGTGTTTGCAGTGCCTGTAGTGGAAATGTATTTCCTTTTACACAGGACTGCTATGAGCTGCTCTCATGTAGCCTGTGACAATCTGGGAGGCCCACTGATGATTCCAATGCATTTACAGAAGTGTAAATCCAGTGAGAGAGAAAAACTGGGAGCTATTATCGTGACATACATTAGGAAAGTATATTTACAGTGAATATAAACAGAGATAACTGTTGAATATAGTTGTTCTTGGAAAAGTTTTGCCTGTGCACTGTTTGCCCAAGTAATATCCTGTTTATCACAGGCTGAGAGCTTCTTTAATGAAATCAGTTCCTGTTTATCTTCAGTTTCTGATCTGTCTTTCTATCTGCATTGTAATGGTCTGATTTTGGATTTTCAGGCTAGTACTATGAAAGGTTTTCATCTAAACCTTTCTTTCCTTTTTTTTTTTTGCCATTCCCAGAGCTGTTCAGAGGTGTCCCCCCCAGCTCCAACTTGCCAAGGCTTCCTTGTAGGACTCCTTATGCAGCAAGAAGGGTTGTCAGTATTTCTTACTGAAATAATCTTTTTCTCCTAAGGTTCTGTCAAGCTAGACACTTTAAAAGCTATGTTAAACTGACAGAGTTCTTTCAGTTTTGCTCTTCTTTTAATTCCTGTGTCTGACTGATTCATTTCTCTTGTCTGCTCTGTCAGCTTACTGTTTATTCTCTCCTTCCTTGCTTTAGACCTGCTGTTTGTTCCCTTGGCATTTTTCACCTCTGCTTTCTTCTTGTGGGCAGCTGTATCATCTAGAGCTGGGATCACAGTACATGCTTCCTGTTCTATCACACACTTCTGTCTGAATAGATGACCTTAATTTTCCCTAAATTAAAAAAAATGAAAAATCAAAAATCTGGGAGAGTTTTCTCCTCTCCACAGTTTCCAACTAATGCTGTACTATGTATCTTGCACTGTGGTAACTGGCCTTAGTCACCTTCTCTCTGTCCCCTTCACAAATGAGCTCATATACCATTAATACTCCTTGAGAAAGAACAGTGGGGCCTTTACTACCCCTGTACAGTGGTGTATTTCAGAGTATAAGCAAAAAAACAACAAGAAAATTATAATAATAAAACAATATTGAAACTGAAATAGGATTGCCATCAGCATTCAAGTGGGTTATCTCCAGATACAGCTCAGCTGTCACAGGAAAGAATGTTATTGAATACAAAGGTTTTCTTTTTCCGAACTCATCACATACATAACCAATGTTTCACCAGGATGACAAGAGATGCTGTACTGCAGGACTTCTTTCACTTCACTGTAAAACCAAGTTTATGACTGCTTATGGTCACTAATGTGTCTTGGCATACTTCCAAGTGTTGAATCATTAACCTTGCTGTCAGAGCTAAAATCCACTTATATAATTAGGTTACCTTTATCTCAAATTTCCACTTGTGGTTTCACTGTGACTTGGCTTCTTCTTTGCCTTTTCCACTTGTTTTTTTAAACAGAGTAATAGATCTAATCCTTCATCTCCTCGCTTTACTCTATTTGATTCTGTATCTAAATCACAGAATGCAGTTGAATATTTTTTATGTCCTTATTCTGCACCCATGACTATTCCAGAGAGGTGTTAGGCCAGGTGAGTGGCAGCTTTCATGTATTTTGTTTTCTCCTTAGCTGACTTGTAACAAGACAAAAAGTTATGGAGAGAGAGAGAAACATTGTGGTTTGCTCTGAGATGCTCTGGGGTTTGCCTTTAACGACAAGGTCAAAGCACCTTTTAGTCTTTGGAAAGGATAACAACAGGGTTTGAGGCAGTTCTTATTGTATGAGAATTTTTATGTGATATTTTTGGTGCCGTTTTTCTTCACATTTTTCAACTTTCTACGTAGCACATTCCTCAGTAATTTAGTACTTTCTGTCATCTGTGTAATGCTGTACTAGGATTTAATGTGATACCCATACCTGGAGAGTTTACCCCACTAGGCAAACGAAAAGCTCTGAAGTGCAGACAGACAGCAGAAAGCACCTCACATGCAACCAGAAGTGTGCATGCTTCCAGGTTTAAATCGCAATTATGATTTGAAACTTGTACCTGTAAAAGGAACATTGTTAGAGTTGGGAGTATCTGCTCATAAAGGTCCTAGGCAAAGTGCACTAGGGATTTCCTAATTGCCAGTGCTTTTAGCTATTGCCAGAGTTAGCATCTGAAAATCCATCTTTATTCTGTCTAGAGGAGATAACTTCATGTGCAACAAAAATTCTAGAAGGGCAAAATCCTTCCTAATTTACATTTTTGCAACCTCATTGCCATCAAATATCTCAGTTTGCGTCACATGTTTGGGTTCTTTTCTCTGTATAACCCTGAAGGGATGCAGACAGTGGAACTGTACAGGGGCCATGGAGGCACATCTGGACTGGCATCTGCAGCTGTGTTAACAGGTTTGTCATAAACAAGAGCAGAATCCAGCTCAGGCATGCTCTGTGCCAGATTTGCATGACTAGCGAAAATAAGACATCAGCTAAGACACATTTTGTTGATAATTCACATCAGCTTGTCTTGGAATGCATCCATTCCCACGATTTGGTAGAAGCATACACTTCACATACCTGGTCCAGTGATGGGAATTTTTTGGCATATTTTTGAATGAGGGACTGTTTTCTGAGTTTGTTTTTTTTTTTGTTTTTTTTTTTGCCAGTTCAGAGAAAATGTTTTCAACCACTGCCTCATTCAGTGTGCTATTTGCGTTCATGTCAACAGAAGAGGTAATGGCCACATAGGTTTGCCTCTATTTTGGTGTAACCATTTGTATTTGTCTCCCTTCTATACATCCCTTTAAGTTGTGCTAAGCAATAAAAAGCTGGTTTTGGCAAAAGAAAGAAAGAAAAAAAAAAAAAACCCACACAAAAATGTTTTTCCCATGACCATAACTGGGACTGCCAGCTTTATACCCTGACAGGAAACCAAAGTCAAACCATGGAGGATGTACGGCAACCAAACCTTTCCTAGCTAAAGGGAAGGATATTTTAAGTAATGTATTGCTGATAAGAAAGTTTTATTACTGATAGCATTGTTTTGCTTTTCTCTTTTTAAACTATTATGGAAACTATTCTGTATTTAAGATTACAATCTATCTCAATTATATGTAAGACAGAAAACTTTATAAAGTAATGTCAATAACAGGATAATAAAGAACTTCACTTCTTTAGCTATATATGGAACATAGTATAACCAATGGGAAAATATAGATTGCTTTCATGAATTGCTGTGCTGTTTTAGTGAGGAGTAACATATCCTTTGGTGGTAAGAAATGACATATGACAGATTAGCGTCATCATGTTATGCTTCACAAACTATCTCCTTGGAAATGCAGAGTTCATTTTCTTCTTTGCTCACAACCTGTTTTGGGTGGAGATCACTATTGATTTGAAATGTAAATCAAAATTTCCTCATGAATCAGAGGACTTCATTAGTTGTGCATGGCATCGTTCTTTCCAATATGACCTCTGTTTGCAAAGAGATGTCTCACTCCCATTCTCAGACTGATAGAATCGGCAATGAAGGAGGAAGGCTGGGCAGGTTTGAAAAAGGTAACTATTTGTCTTGAGTGCTTATTTCAATATTTTCTGATGTGAAAGCAAAAATACATCAGTACCAATTTCCTTGCCTTCTGTCAGTCTGCCTTGTTTCTTCTACACGGTGCAAGTTGTGGGAATTGAGTGAACAGAAATGAAACTACTCATCCTGTCCTAAGCAGAGCTCTTACTTCCATTTTAATGTGCTCACTGTGTGAGAGTATTGCACGGAGTGGAACATCATTTAACATACACCCTATGATATTCTAGTCCCTGATGCCAAAGGTGCATGGTTGAATACTAATATAAACAGCAAAGTCAGTATACTATCATATTTTTTTCACAACACTTCTGCCATGGTGTGAAGTTGATTGATGTCTTTGACTGATTAGCCCAATTTTAGCATAAAGGATGGTGCAGTTTCTTTTCTGTCTTGTCTGGAAAATGCAACAAATGCGAAGTCTGATAATCCTGTTTGGTATTTGTTGACTATAGGTACTGCTCATTCCCTCAGCCCCATAGCACACTGTCATGGGTTCAGCAGTAGCAGTCATTTTTCTCCTTCTCAGTAGCTGGTGCAGTGCTGTGGTTTTGACTTTCAGCCTGGGAACAGCGCTGGTAACACCGATGTTTTTAGTGGTTGCTAAGTCATGTTTACTCCAACTAAAGACTTTTTGATTCTCATGCTCTGCCAGGGAGGAGGGGAAGCTGGGAGGAAACAGAGACAGGACACCTGATTCAAACTAGCCAAAGAGGTATTCCATACCACAGCACGCCATGCCCAGTATATAAACTGGGGGCAGTTACCTGGAAGTGTTAGATCACTGCTTGGGTCGGGCTGGGTATCGGTCGGCAGGTGGTGAGCAGTTCTATTCTCTTCCCTTGTTATTTCCCTTATCATTATTATTATTGGTGGCAGCAGTAGTGGTTTGTGTTATACCTTAGTTACTGAACTGCTCTTATCTCAACCCGTGGGAGTTACATTCTTTCTATTCTCCTCCCCATCCCTCTGGGAGCAGGGGAGAGGAAGGTGGGGGGGAGTGAGCGAGTGGGCTGCATGGCTGACAGGACATAAACCATGACACACACTTAAGGATTTATGTAGTGCAAGGTAAATGAATTCAATAGTAGAAGTAAAATTCTCTCTTCTAAGGAATATTCACGAGTACGTATGCAGACAAACAAATACTTTTATTTCTGTTCCGAGTGAAGTACAAATCTAGCGTCAAGGCCTAACAGTCTGATTTATACATTTTAGTTCATTTTAATTTGTTATGTTCTAAATAGGCTTCAATTAAATGTTTTTACTAAATGGAACATTTAAAAGTTTACATAATTCACATTAGTTTAAATTAAAATGGCAACAAGCATTTTCTAGCAGTAAAATAAAAGTTGAAAAACTTTTAATTAAAAGACAGAACTGTGAAAACTAAAAAATAATCCACTTCAATGATTTCATTATTTATACTAATAGAAAGTCTTAGTGGAGTTTCTGAAAAATTCCATAATGAAAAAAAATCAACATCTAACCTTGCTATTCTTTTTTCCTCCTTTTTTTCAGCGAAGTCATATAAATAAAAGCAAAATGTAAAGCATTTTGTGAAAAGGGGGTATGTGATCACATTTTATGGCTTACATTTCAATTGGTTTAAAAATAAAGACTTTGATGGCACTAGGTTTCTATGAAGTTCTATCATTAACTTTAATGTTCCCATAAAAGTGAATGAGAAGTTACAGTGTTTTGGTCATCTCAGTAGTTAAACTAATAAAAAGACATACTTTTTCAACCGTGCATACCATAGTAGCCCCAAATGATTACAACAGTTGTTGGATTGGGAATTTTTTCTCAGTTTTCATTTTTCTATTTATTCTCTGAAAATTTCCATTCTAGTTATCCTAAATTCACCTGAGCATCAAATGGTAAGGCTCACAAAGGCTTCTCTGTTCAGGCAAGCAAATAAATCACAGTAAGGACAAAATAATATGTATTCAAATTTCTTTTGTTCAGAGCCATGTCAGTTTTTAGCTGAAGCAATTCTTTTGAAGAAAAATGTAAATGGGAGGAATGTATATTCCATTCATCTTTACTGAATTGTTCCATTAAAAGAACAATGGCAAAAGAAAAAAAGGTTACTATTTTAGTTGGAACTTTTAGAATTATTTTTAATAAATTCAAATGGTTTAATTTTTCATTCAAAAGGGTTTACATTTTGAAATTCCAGGGGGGGTTGTCTTTAAGTGGTGCAATCATAATTGTGGCTTTCTACTGCCCTGATTTGTCCTTATTGAGCTGCTTTGTTTAATCCTTCATTCTTCATGTTCCCCCTGTAAAAGACCTCAAATCAACAACAATACAGAAAGAAATAAGACTTTTCTAGTTTCAATTTGAGAAACCAAAAGCAAACTAACAAAAAAATCCCACCTTGCAGGTCACTTGAAGGCATTGGAAAATGTTTCTTCTGAAGCTACAATAAATAAAACCAGGAATTATTCTTATAATTCTAGTTGCATTTGTTTAAGTAAGAATGAGCATAGGAAACCTCTAACCATTCATCAGGTACACATGGAGGAAAACACAGGCATGGAAAGACTGTGCAGATAAATGAGGCCACTTTAGTAGCACATAGACTCTTAAGATAAATATCATAGTCACAGAATCATAGAACGGTTTGGGTTGGAAGAAAACCTTAAGGATATCTGATTCCAACTGCCCTGCCATGGGCAGAGATACCTTTTACTAGACCAGGTTGCTCAAAGCCTCATTCTACCTGGCCTTGAACACTGCCAGGGATGTACTGACCTGAGTCCAAGCCAGTGTTTCTGAAAGGCATGGCATCATAAGCATCTACTCACTGGAGTCAAGACTGCCTCTGCATCATGGCACACCACTAGTTTGCACTATCTAGGAATCACCACAGATGTATCTAAGTGATTTTATTAGCCAAATGAAACTCCCCCAGAATTCAGGTGGCTGTGGATTTCAATGACCTTGTACAAGAACATTTCTAAAATCAAAAGAGAAACAAAAGGCATATATCAGTCACTCTCAGTCATCATCCTACTCCTTGTTTCCTTTGCAGTGGGTCTGTTCAGCTACAGCTGGTGCTGCTCCTGCTTCCTTTTTACTGCCCATTACCTGAGGCTTATACCCAAGAGACAGGGTGTGCACACTACAGTAATAGCAATGACTGCCGCAAGGCGTTGGTATACCTGTACTGACTTTTCAGCAGCTATGCTTGGGCATAGAAGCAATCCTGTTACCTTGGCATGTCATCACATCAATTCACACTGTTCTGTAGTTGTGACTGATGTGTGGACAAATGTTGTGTCTCTCAGCAGTGGAAACAAACCATAATCCTTTCACGCTTAACCTTGATCCTGCGCATTAAAAGAGACTTGAAAGCTAATGAAAAAGAGATTATCAGTTGTTCTGTACTTCATTTCACCAATAACTCAGGACCTTTAATATTCACTGCTAAGATAGGACTGTTTGGAAAACAATGTGGCAGAAGGTGACCGTGGATCCTTGCTCCTGGGTGGGAGTCCTGTTAGTGGATTGATAGTGAAGCAAATGAAAGTTAGTTTTTCAGAACAAGAGTAAGCCCCACTTCTGCCTCTAAAGATAGATGTCAGCTGTTGAATTTACTCATAGTCTGGTTATTAATTTTGAGGACTGATCATTTAGACATTCTTTCCCATAAATATCCTATCTGTCCTTTGTAATAAGAGTGAAAAACAGACGTGATTATGTTAACACAAATACAAGCACAGCAGAACGATCATTATGAGGTAGGAGGGTAAAAGTAGAGAAATTGAAAACTAGGTCATTCAGCATATGTTAACATGGCCTTTTACTGGAGAAAGTAACAGGGATTTTTGTATAAGAGCCACCCCTTCCAGAAAAATTAAGATGACATGTTAGAAGCAAAATCATTCCAATGCTAATGTTTAATTCCACAAATGATATTTTTTGCACATTGCTACTTTTTTTAAGCCATGAATTTATAAATATTATGTACATGAATGCTATGTATATTAATGCACAGTATTTTCTATGATAAAAGAAATCATCTAATCTACATAAATACCCACCCACTCTTACAAAAGATAGACATTCACATAGCAATGCGCTGAGCTTCATCAGATAGGCAGCTTTTATGGTTTATCTTTTAATATATGACCCTGGGGGAAAAAAAAAGAGAAAAAAGAATCATAGGATAGTTTGAGTTGGAAGGGACCTTCAAAGGTTGTGTAGTCCAACCCCCCTGCAATGAGCAGTGACATCTTCAACTAGATCAGGTAGCTCAGAACCACATCCAGACTGGCCTTAAATGTCTCCAGGGATTGTGCATCCAATTCTCTGGGCAACCTGATCTATATCAGCATATCAACAAAATAATAATATTTTTTTCTTATGTGTGCCAAATATGTGCTTGCAGCCTGTTAGAAATAACAGAAAATTTTGCTGTAGGAATTTTAGTACTCAGTGCTTCGTGGTCTGGTGCTTTACTAAGAAATGAAAGAAAAAGGACTCCTTGCTAAGCTAATTCTCTGTTTCTCTCAAAGTTACACATCTGTTCAATCCCAGTGGAAATAATTTAACTTTATTTTAGTTACTAAGCAAAATTTTACAGCTGACCTACCAAAGGAAATGTGGCCTTACTTTCCCAACTCCATTTAAAAAGAGCCGCAATGAAAAAAGACTTTGACCTTAGCAGTGCACAGTGGAGTTGGCACAGCAGAATTTCCAAATCTTGCATTAGCATTAGCAATATCCATTTTTAAACTGTTTCACACTTTGTAGAGCAGAGTGCAAAATTGTTACAATTGTAAAAATTACTGGTAAGAAAACTGAGCTGATGAGTTGTGACATCAATAAAGTAAAAGATCTACCAGCAGGAAAAGACTAACTCTAATCCAAGCTGCAAACTCCTATTCGTCCATGTGGACATTCCTGTGAAAATCGTGGAAAAGGTGTGATCCCAAGCTGTTAAATGAAGGTCATGTTTGAAAGTGAGACCTAAGACCCTTAGTCACTTAGGTCTCTGTAGAGTCAGACCAAATATCTTCCAGACATCCATCTCTTAATCTTGCTGTCCCAGATCCTGAAAGCTATTCAGGTTCTTAATTCCTAATGAATAAAATACCTTTGCAGCTTGGTGCATTCTGGCTCAAGCTAGGACTGGAGGAAATTGCTGTCACAGAGCAGTGCTGGCTTATATTGTTCCATAGGTTTTCATAAAATTCCATCTCTACCCCAGAGATAGTACCTCTTCCTGAGCTTTTATAAGGCTGTGAATAGAAATGAAGATCTGTGTTGTGGTTTAAACCCAGCCACGCAGCTCGTTCACTCGCTCCCCCCCTTCTTGCCCTCCCCCTACTCCCAGAGGGATGGAGAGGAGAATCAAAAAGAATGCAACTCCCACGGGTTGAGATAAGAACAGTTTAGTAACTAAGGTACAACACAAACCACTACTGCTACCACCAATGATAATAATGATAAAGGAAATAACAAGGGAAGAGAATACAACACCTCAACACCAGTTGACCGATAACTCGCCCCACCCCACCCAACTGAGCACCGACCTCTACCTCGTCCAACCCTGCAGTGAACTAGCCCTTCCAGGTAACTCAGTTACATCCTGGGCATGACGTGCTGTGGTATGGAATAGCTCTTTGGCTAGCTTGGGTCAGGTGTCCTGTCTCTGCTTCCTCCCGGCTTCCCCTCCTCCCTGGCAGAGCATGAGGCTCACAAAGTCCTTGGTCATTCTAAAACATTTGTGTTATCGGCTCTGTTCCCAGGCCGAAAGCCAAAACACAGTGCTGCACCAGCTACTAAGAAGGAGAAAAAATGACTGCTGCTGCTGAACCCAGGACAACCTGACAGAAATTGGCAGGTTTGTAACAGAAGTTTTGTGAGTATGATAAGTGGTATTTAACACTTTTTCCAAGGATGGGCTGCTGCAGGGGCTTTTGTTGGCTTCTGTGTTGCTTGGGATGGTATGAGATACGATTTTCAATCAGTGTTGGAAATTAAGTGTGCCCTTAAAGGAAGAGTGATGGATAAGTACACTAAGAGACTCTCCAAAGCCGGTAGCTGTTGAAGGGAAATTGTAGTTTCTGACAAATAAAGAAAGGAAGGACAGAGAGACAGTAAGCTAGACAGAGTCAGAAGAAAGAAGACAAAGAGAACTTTGCTCCACAAAAACATACATCTTGCCCATGGGGTCCTTGCAACTAAGCATTAAAAAAAAAAAAGAGTTGGACAAACAGGGAAATTATGTAGAGGTTCATTTTGTTTATCAAGAACTCCCATTCCTTCTGTAGATATTTTGTGCTGAGTTCTGTACATGTTTGTGATGGCCAGTGTTTGTGAAACATTGCCATAAAGTAACTGTCCCTTTCATTAGTGATTGTCCTTTAAGGCCTACAAAGTCTGTCCCTGCCAGCTTTTATTGCACTGCTCTTTTGCACACAGAAATCATTTGTCCCTGATTTAAATGGAGAAAATAAGTGAGACTTGTTCTTTGTGATCATGACGAAAACCTTTTAAAGACTAAATGCCTTCAGCTAGTTTGGGATCTAAAGTCTCTGGGCTGGAAAGGGTAAATGCGATGGCAACCACGGAGCAATACTTCAGTCTTGACATGACTGCCTCCTCTAGCAATTACAACAAAGAAACTATATGCTCTTTACCTTTTTAAGCAGTTATTCATTATTTGCATGAAATGCTGGTTAATAATGCTGTGCCTGAAGTAGCCAGAGATTTTGTGGTTTTGTTTTATTTTATATTATCTGGGTGGTTTTTTTCTCTTTATCCCAAGGCATTAAGTAGGTACTTTCATCATGCAGACTGGCTCATTTGTCTCTGTAGCTCTTCCATTGAATGCATGCTTCTACTGCCTGGCACATAGCACTTCAGCTAGCAGAACCAATTAACCTCCTTCTTTTCTTTAAAAGTGAAAAAAAATCCCTCTTCCCTTCTCTGTGCTTACAACAGGGTTAGCCAAAGTACATATTCACAGCTATAAATATATCTCTTGGAAAACTGTAAGCATGTGCCATGAATTGGATTTATTTTGTCTTGGGAAATCATACTTAATATAAAACTACAGTTTCTGACCTTTTCTTTGTTTTTCATTGTATTACTTATTAGCATAAACTAACATTTGTACTCCTGCTAATATCCAAAGAGGTGCTGACATGCTTGTGGATATGTAAGCTTGCTGGATAAATGACAAGACTTACCCATGCATTTGCTGCAGTGCATTGTAGAAAAGCAAAATATCCTGCAGGTCAAGGAGGCATTGCAGAATGAACGCCATCACCTTGACTGAATGCAATCAGTCTGCTTGAAAGCATCAACATCAGCTCAACATAAGATAGTTGCTTTATCAAGACAGGGCTGATAAACATTGTTTGAGCCACCTGGGTTTCTTCCCATTGCAATACCTATGACACGGGAGGGTGGATACCTCTTAGTAACCACTGGGCAAAAATTACACCTTGTTGCTGCTTAAGACATAGATGAAATACATGGTTTGTTTTTACTTTTATGAAGGGAAAGGCTTGATCATTTTTTGTTTCCCCAGAGTACTTGCCAGCTGTAGGTTGGAATCCTTATTAATAAGTTCAAATGCTCAGAATCCCTTTTAAGGAATTTTATGAGAAATATTTGTATAATTTTGTCTATTATTTTAGATACAATTTTTAATATGGCATGTGCTCTTATTGTTTCATTATTTTATAAACTACCTTGAAAGAGTGTGATGTGTATGGGCTAATGCCTGCTACAAACATGGTCAAGGCTTCTGACATTCTTCAATTCATTGAGCTCCTTTTACTGCCCAGCCTGAAAGCGACTGAATCTTCGTAAGGAGAGGTAGCACCTGAAGTACAGCCAAGATGGCAAAAAAATGAGTTGTGAATAAGAGTCAGAGTAGAAGTATTTGGAATTATTTGGCCAGGTATCTATTCCCCCATATGCGAAATACCTATGACCTTTCCTAGGAAGCAAAATGCAAAAAACAGATTAAGTAGGAAAACGTGACTGATATTGAAACGTTCAGTCCCTGGTAAGTACATCCTTGTCACTCGTAATGTGAAACTTGTGATGCTCCCACTAATGTTCACTTTGTTCTCTGTATGTCACTCTTCCAGTCACAGATGCTAGGAGCATCACTCTGGACTTCCCCATTCTGAAAGCCACAAAAATTCATAACTCCATCAAGTCTGTTTATATCCATTTGGTATCACAGCATTACAACAGTTTCACACAAACTCATGCATAGTGATCTGATTAACCATTGCCTCTGGCTTTGGGAAAATTAGGAGCATTGCTTTTTGGATCAGTGAAGGACAAGAGGATTTTCTGCCAGCATGTGTTGTTTTTGAGTGCTCTACCTAGACCCCCATCAGTACCACTACGCTGTGCAGAGTATGACAATATGCTAATGGAGATTCACTCCCTCTGCTATGAGATAAGGCTCCTGTTAGCTGGCAGTTTCCTCTGTGACCAGGTCTTCTAGTACTTTGCCGAGGAGTGCAGGTTGAAGCATTGCAGTTCCTGAACAAAGCTGTAAGAAGCAACCACGCATATTCTAGTTAGAGGCATAGCCATGCTAACCCTTGTAGTATCATAGGACTGTGGTTTCTGTATAAAGGGACTTCTACCCTTGCAACTTTAGCTGCTTATACTGCTAGAGGCAGAAACTAAGAAGGTGCAGCCCACAGGGCTGTGAACAGCTGTGTTGTGTTTGCACGTTAGTCTGAACCAACAAAAGCAAGCTGAGAAGAATCACAAGATCCTTGTTTCTAGGTGTTCCTTTGACTTGTTTTTCTTGTTCTTTCCCTAACCATGAGAAATTCTGTATTCAAAACTTTTTTTCTCCCTGAAATCTGTTGCTTCCCAAAGAACTCATTTTGTTTTCAAATCTTTCCTACAACATGCAGGCTGGTGAAGAAGAGTCAAGCTAATACCTACAAGTAGCCAACAGAGCTTTAAGGTAGGTGAATAGGGTAGTTTACAGTAATTGTACTATGCTTCTGCTTTGGTACCTGTTGTGAATTTAACGTGGAGGTAGGTAATAAAGTACACTATATTTGGTCATAATGGAGAGGGAATAGCACAGCAGAGAAGCATCTTCACTTGGCTGTGCAGCAGTAGTGTGCAGTGTGTATGTGAGGATGGTATGAGCAGAACTGAAATACCTCCAGGGTGTTTTGTGCTGCCTAAAGAAGTCTAGCAGAGTTCCACTTTTCCACACCCCAAATGCTTGAAGTGTAGAAACTGTGAGTAGCTGCGTGGCAGTGAAGTTGTCTGACTGTTCTTGTAACTCTAAGACCTGCTTTTAAGGCTATGTTCTCTCTTTGTAAATCAAATATTTTGGATTAGTTTTAAATTAGCTAATTGTGTAATGGAGGGGGGTTGTTACAGACCCATTCAGAAATGGGTCATTGCCTTCTCACAATGAAGGAAATGGGTGGAAGAGAAATTGTTACACAGCTTCAGGGTTAAAAACAGAATTGGTTGCTTTTGGCCTGGTATAAAACCAAATGTAGGTAACAGATTTACTGGGAAGAAAGGTGGGGAAATCAGAGAGCACTGATTATTTGTGGTGTCTACTGAGTCAGAAGCAATTGTACACAGGAATCAATCCCTGCTGTGCAGGTGTGAAATTGAGAAGTTACACGCATCCAAAATTACATTGAATACATCAGATGATGCTGTGATTGACCTTATTTTGTGTACAGTGGGTTTTTAACCTTGGACAGTAAGTAATGTGTTACAGGCAGCACATAGTCCTGATATCCAGTGTTCAGTCCATTTGTTCTTTGCCTCAATAGATTGATTCAATGACTTGCCAGCACCCCTGAGCCAAAAGTGCCTGATCTTTCTTTCCAAGTCTCAAAGACCCATACCCACTTCTGCTTCCATGTGTTCCTTGCAATGTTTCAGATCAGGAGCTTCCCCCTTCCCAGATAAGGAAGGAATTGGCAGTGATCAGAAAGGGGGGGTGAGGGGGGGTGGAATGCAGCTATTTAAAATATGGCTATTTCCCTCTGATCTCTTTTCATCCACTATTTCTTAAACATTGTTAACAACTTTTGCAAGTCAAGAGACAACCTGAGTTGTGATGCAGAGGAATTTCCAGCTCTGCTCAGTGTGTTGGTTCTGAAATCTAGGTGATCACAGCCAGGCTTTGCATCAGCCCAGCTTCAGGTAATGCAGCCAGGTGTGTCCTGTGGGATCAGGCAATTGTTTAGATTCAGTGGAGCTCAGCCCCACTGCTGCTTTCTAAACTCCCACTGTCTTTGATACTGCCTGAATTTTCTGCTTTGCATGATGCCAAGTAACCACTGTGCTAGTGAAGTAGATGAACTTGTCTTTATATAGGCTGTTAAAAATCACCACAATTTCTGCCACCTACCCTGTAGAAATGGACATAAACCACTGTAAATGGGAATTAATTGGAAGATGTTTGGAAAGAGCAAGAGTGTTACTGTAAGAAGTGCAGGAATAGCAGCGGAATTGCTGTCTCCATGTTGTGTCTTCTAACCTGAATCTCTTCTATTAATTGTCCCAATTTTCATGTAGCAAGAGATTGTCAGCGAAGGAGCAGAGGCAAAAGCTCTGCCTTGCTATGAAAATTCAGCGTTTATGATAGCTTTTTCTACAGCACACTTAGCTACTGCTTGCTCAGAGATTAAAATCTCCTACAAGGGAAACAAAGTTCATTTTTACACTACCTGCTGATATTGCATGTGAAGGGTGTCATATTAATTAATAGGCATGTGTGAAAGCACTCTCTTTCCTTTATTGAGTAGAAAAAGACATTCCAAGTTGCTGCTTTTTGCCCACCTAGAGCAGAGCTTCCATCTTGTCCCACTGCTACTGTCACTGCTGTCTGTCCACCTTTCTCCTGCTAGCCACATCACACTCTTCTCTGCCATTGAAGCAGAAATACATTAAAATGCTTCTTTATAACCACCAAATACTTTTCCTTCCACCTTTCTCAGTTCCTTGCACTGGTATTGCTCCTCCTACCAGTTCTCTGATGGATCATAAATAGAGATGTACGCAGTAGAGCGTGGTAAGGCTGTATCTCCTTTGCTGTGTGCATTGTCACGCTTATACTTCCAGGGAGCAGGTACAGAGTTCTGCCTTTCTCTCAAGTGCTGTTCTGTAGTTGCTTGGTATAGGTGTAAATGGCTACACTGAGCTCAAAGCAGAGGTGGACCCTGTGTATATAATTGCTAATACAAGTTCTTACTTTTGAATCAAAAATGAAGAAAGCTTGTGCAAAAATCAGATTTTGGGCAGGATGGAAAAAGATGAAAAGTCTTCTAGGCTTGCCTCTGCCTGCCTCTCCATACAATTTGTGTGGTAGATATTGCCCTGTTTGAGGAGAATCTGCTTCAGTTCACAGAAAACACTGGTGAGTAAATTATCTTGCCATCCTTCACCGCTTCTGTTAGGTGAGCATATGTCATGGTAGTGCGTCACCTACTTGTGGAGGCTGAACCACACAAGGTGGAATAAAACTCTCCCAGGTCAGAAGAGCAAGGGGCTGTGGAGAGCCACACACCTCAGCATAGTGACTGAAAGAGGCAGGCAGACACGCTCCCCAGGTTTAGTCCTTTAGGAAGGAAAAAAGCAATAAATTCTCCTCATTGCTACATTTGTGTGATCAGGCAAGAGAAACGGGGGTGAAATACAGATAGAAGCAAAGGATGAAGAACTACAGGGCTGCTGTGCAATTCTTATTTTTGTTTAAGACTTTAGAAATGGGAAATACAAATAAATTCAGACTTCAGACCACAGAGGAGGCCATGTAAAGGGAGGCCCTGCTGTATGTAAGGTGTTACAAGAGAAACTTCCCAGTATGATTCAGGCTCTTGTTGAAGAAATGTGGTACCACCAAAATTAAGATGAATTGGAAACTTACTACAAGTTCATTCCCAAAACATAATTACACTTTTGCCTAACATTGGATTTTAATGTCTAGCAGTTTCCTTTCATCCCAGCAGCTCACAGTGGGCAAGGTTTCATCTTGCAAATGCCGTCATCACAACTGGCAGTCTTGCTGACTGCCTTAGCAGAGAGGCCAAGGACTTGTTGATGTTGTGTTAATTTAAATGTAGCAAACTGGCCGAAGGAGTCCAAGACATCAGCATGATCCTGTCCCCATACACTGAAGCGAGGCTTAGGGTTTTGAGCACAGACTTCAGCCGAGTCCCATGGTGAAAAGCACTGTTAAACATCTTTTTACTTTCATTGAAGATTCAGCAGAATTAAGAAAAACATTGAAATTGCTGAAATGTAGAGTATTGTAGCTTTTACTTGGCCTTCCTTTAACCCTTTAGTTATAGAGCTGACTTTGTTTGGAGGAATTGAAAGCAAATATTTATTCTCATGTAGAATGAAACTTTTTTTTTTTTTAGGGGAAGGGGGAAACAAGTTTGTTGAGGTGGCCTATACTGTTGCCGTTGGAGTCCAGCCTCAGCTTTCTGAAAACAAACGCTTGCAATCACACAGAAAAATGAGTTTTCGCTGCTAGTAGTGACTCTTCCTTGCACTTCTCCAGTCCCCTGATGGATGACAACAGGGATAACCCGAAGCTCACCACAACTCAGTGAGCTTGCAACTTTTTTCTGTGCTATTACATGGCTGTTGATGGCTTCAGGGGTTACAAAGCCTTAACAGTACTGAAAGGAATTCACTTGACTAGGTAGTCAGAACTGAAGGCAAAGGGGAAATGGGAATAGATTGAGATTAAGAAGAGAAGACTACACTGTGATAATGCCAGCTCCAGGGGGTCTAGCAGTGCTTCTTTAGGTAGCCTGCTAAAGGAGGTTTTCAGGGTTGGGATGCCAAGTTCCAGCAGGGACTTGGAGCAGTCGTCATGTAGTTCTGGTGGCAGAAATGGTGTCCTTCAGGGTGATGCTTCTCAAAATCAGCCTATGTAGAATTTTGTTCATCACTTACACAGAGAAACAGCTTTTCCTTCTGTTTTCCTGTGTTCCTTGGGTAGGTTCTAATGCCATGCATGAGTTTTGACAGTGCTCTTGTCTGGACCAGTTCTGTGTCTCTATAAACTTTCCTAGCTTCACAGTGTGTACATATATAACAGTCTGATCTGGACTTGGTGGATTTAAATAGCTTAGTGTACCACTGGAAGAAGTGAAGATGTGCTGGCCGATTGTGTGCCTTGTGGATCTGACTGAGCCAAAATTATAAAGCAGTGTGGAACAAGCATGCTATACTATTTT
Source organism: Lathamus discolor (assembly GCF_037157495.1). Taxonomy (NCBI): domain Eukaryota; kingdom Metazoa; phylum Chordata; class Aves; order Psittaciformes; family Psittacidae; genus Lathamus; species Lathamus discolor. The sequence continues at coordinate 114,644,737 of NC_088884.1, forward strand.
GGAGATTAACAGAACATAATTCAGTACTTCCGTAATGATTTCTCGAGCAGCCAAGCCTGAGCCCTGGTTGTGGTAGCTGTCATGATGACAAGTCTAGCTTGCAGATACTTGACAAAGCAGTGATGATACTAGTTTCAAGTTTCCAGTGGAAAACCTCCTTTCCTTTCCATTCAGTTCTTTAAAAAATAAAATATTAAGTCCTGCAGCATGGTGGCTGTGAATTCTCTGAAGCACCAACAGCAGAAGCTCAGCTGATAAATGGTTCAGAGGGGTTAGTTTGGTTAGCTGACGGCAAAAAGGTGTATTTATAAAATAAAAAAAGGAACTACAACTGCTCATGAATGGGTTCTGGAAACACCTGATGGCTTGTTCCCTAACAGTGTGCCAGGCAACTCCTGCATACTGTCAGCCACAGGTAGACATCAATATGGTATCAAAATATGGGTACCGTATGCCACCAAAATAAGGGAAGCTGTAGAGCTGTTTAACATAAAGATCATGCTCTGGAGCAAATGAAGCACCTGTAAAGGCAGACATAAAATGTCCTTGATAGAACTGTGCACTTGTCTTTTTGGTCACCCAGGTTGTCTGATTCACCTCCAATTACTGTGCTGTTCTCAGATGATACAGGGACTCAAGAATAGCAAAGGGGGGGGGGGGGGGGTCAGGGGGAAGAGGAAAATTATCCAGCTCTGTAAGGGTTAAAGGCTTTAAAACTCAAAGAGTGTTTTCCTGCTATGCTGTGTTCACAGGGACAGGACCTATTTTAAATGTGAAGTTAATTCCACATTACCAAATAAATTAGTTTACTTGAACTTAGAAAGGCGGAGATATAACATGACTCTATCTCCACATGCAATTGGAACCCTTTCCCACACAAAGGCAGCAGGAGCTCTCTAGAGTGCATTAATAAGCCTTTCCCTGCAAAGCATTGTGCTGGAAGGCAGGGAGAGGAAGGCAGTTCTCGAAGTTGGAATGGCAGAAATGCAGCAATGCAAACAAATAGTGGTAAGTAAACGGCGTACATACTTGAGCTTTGCAGTGGATGTAAATTATAAAACTGCAAAGACAACAGCCTGCATGATTTCTGGGCCTTCGCTCGCCACCTGGCAGATCTTGGGAGAGGGCAGTGAAGCATCGCCTGTTGCTCTGGAGCAGTGCCAGACTTCAAGATGCTGGAACTAGTTCTGTATATCTGCTGTCCTTGTGTCCCTTCAGAGATGGTGCGAGGTCAGAAGAGCAGAGCCAAGGTTCAGTTACCAAGCAGAGCATTCAGAGCCCACGTGCCTAAGACATGATGGCAGTACTTGCTGAAAGTATTCACTCCCTGAATCCACCCACAGTTGCTCAGTAGCAGGATCAGAACAGGCACTGCACAGCTGAGACAGAAAAATGGGGCCTGATTGTTTGGACACCCTTATAACCCAGATGTGCTGTTTCACTAAGCAGAAAATGGTGCTGCTCTGTTCATTATACAGAAATATTCTGTCTGTGTAGAATTTTCTTTATAGAACCACAGAATGGCTTGGGTTGGAAAGGACCTTAAGGATTATCCAGTTCCAACCCCTGCCATGGGCAGGGACATGTCACACTAGACCAGGTTGCTCAAAACCCCATCTGACCTGATCTTGAGCACTGACAGGGATGGAGCATTCACAACTTCCTTGGGTACCCATTCCAGTGCCTCACCACCCTCACAGTAGAACTTCTTCCTTATATCTAACCTGAACTTCCCCTGTTTTGGTTTGAATCCATTACCCCTTGTCCTATTGCTACAGCCCCTGGTGAAGAGCACCTCTCTGGCATCCCTGTAGGCACCCTTCAGATACTGGAAGGCTGCTAAGAGGTCTCCACGCAGCCTTCTCTTCTTCTCCAGGCTGAACAGCCCCAACTTTCTCAGCCTGTCTTCATACGGGAGGTGCTCCAGCCCCCTGATCATCCTTTTAAAAATATTATATTTTTAATTATTTTTATCAATAATAAGAATAATTCTCTGTTGTTCAATACTTCACTGAACTGTCAAGATGTACATTATTACCACCGAGTTGTTACTTTTCGGTACTGGATGAGCTGGCTCCTGTCTTAGAAAACTGCTTTCCTCTTCCCAAACTGTTTACTGTAGACAAGGCCTTTTTTGCAAGCACATGATGTTGTTTAATTGAGGAAAAGTACCACGTAATTGCACAGTTCACGCACAAGAAATAAAAGTAGCAAAATTGCAGGACAGGATTTTTAAGGGTGGCTTTTCTTTATACTTTTGCTCTGAACAAAACATATTTTTACACTGAGGAGGTTTTAATTAGACACAGCTCCCATTAGCTAAGATTAAGAGCTGGATTACATTTCCTGCGTTTTTTAAGTGCTATGTGATGATGAAAAGGACAAGTGAAAAGGAAGAATTAACACAAAGTTTCATTGCATCTAGGGATATGCTAAACAACATCTGAGTGAAGATAGCCACCTTCCCTCCACCCCTGCTGATGCTGTCTGGTTTTATCAGCAGGAAATGAGAGTGTTTATGTATTGGGAGATATTTGTTTTAAATATTTATAGGGTACAAACTCCTTTAGGCATTTACAGGAGGTTTTGTGAATTCATCGTCAGGTTTTTTACAGGGACATGTTTTGGTGAAAATTTTTGGCATAATGCAAAAATATTCTGTGCTCAGCCTCTGCATTAACCTTACTGCATTGTCTGGATTAAGAGGAGCAGGGAAGGCAATGACACTGAGATAAATGGGCAGTACCTGGAACACAGGAAAATCTCAAAATGAAGTAACAAGGGTGGAATTACAACACTGGCATTCCTAACATTTTGTTCTTCCCTTTACCTCAGCCACGCTTGCACAAACAAGTATACACAAATATAATCCAAAGTGTTTGCTCTGACCCTGAGTGTAGCAAAGAGGAGCTTTGGAGTAGTAAGTGACTATGAGGCTGATGATAAAAGCAGTGAGAAGGATCCATGTCCTGTGAATAACCGTAAAAATAGAGGTATTTCCTTGTCTTGCTTCTCTCTATCTTTTGCCCCAGATGTTTCCTTTATTTAGCCTAATAATGCTGCACAGGGCATGGAGTTACAGATGCTTAAAGATAAGCATAAGTCAGCATTTTAGTATGCAGGGCAGGTATTCTGGATCATGTCCTTCAGGTTAAGGGCAGCCCATTTCTTTGTACTTTGGTTAGCTTTTATGGGAGAGGTACAAACAAGAAGCCATGTGATATTCTTTCCCCTCAATCTAAGCAACTGTATGTGATGAAGCACAAATCATGTATTTTCTTTGCCTTTTTGTCTGTAAGGAGAAACAAGGAAGAGAGTATATTCTTTGTTGCCACAGGTCATAGTGAGGTGCATGCTGGCAGATCCTTTGCTAGCTCTTCACCTGTAAAGCAACAAATGAGCCAAAATTTGATTCTCTCTTTGTGGGATGCCAATCTGCAGAAATATATGCTGAGGAGCACTTTAACCAGAGACAAATACTCTCTATTTGGCATTGCAACACTAGTGATATTTGGGATTCAGAGCTCTAAAATATTCTCATGTCTCCTTGTGCAACACCTTTGCCATAGGCATGCTAACTAAAGACGAAAATCTGGCTGGAGAAGCTAAGCTTTGTGCCCACACTTAATGAACAGAATGGTTATTTTGGCTGCTAGCTCTCCAATCCCATCTGTTAGTAGGCTGCTTATGTGGGTTAGATGTTGGTCAGACCCATGCCCCTACTCCAGAAATGCCATGTATTAAAAGGTTGATGGGTCAGTTTGATTCCAGACTTTCAGTTATTACTTGCAGACAGCAGCAAAGTATGTATGAGTTGGGATGACTTATCACTGCCACAGTATGTGAGGCTTCATTAATTAGAATCTGTATTAATTAGAAAACTTTTTGAAGTCACAGGGTTCTGTATGAGCGTGTTATTTTTAACTATAATTGTTAACTGGGAAAACATTTAAGTGAGAAGCTTATAATTAGTCATGTTTCTGTACTCCATGCCTTCATACACTCTGCCACACCTGTTGACATTTAAGTTCCAGAGAACCTTTTCTAAACAAGACAATAGCCCCATAGCAGACAGTGGGAAGGCATGCAGATCATAAGGCTTGTAAATGCCAAAGAGACAGATTGTATGCAGCAGGCCCCCTGAAAAAAAATATTTGGAAAGTCACTTGGTTTCTCTAAGTTTGTCAGTGAAGAACTGCTTACAGGCAGCCCCACTGCACTCACTGACACCTGCAGATAAACTATAAAAGGAGTTAATCAGATGAGACATAGTTTGGAGCCTACCAGTCAAAAAAGAATAATCCCAACTGGCCAACCTCAGGGTGCCTGGTGCCCTTGCAAAAAGGTGAAGGATATCACAAAATATGACTTCCCTATTAAGTTTACTGCAGTATCACCCACAGGTCCCACCTGAGACCAGGACTTTGTACATTATAAGGTGTACAAATGGAGCCCCTGCAATCAAATAGCAGCGAGTGTACATGAATGAGGTTAACAGTGCCCAGCCACAAAACACTGGCCTGATTTGCGCGTGTAATAATACAACCTCATTTTCTAGCAGAGAGCAGGGAGTTAAACATGGTACTAAACACAACGAGGCTGGCTGCTTGGTTCATTGCATCCTGCCTCCTCTTGATTTGCATGGCAACTTGTCTTTGTGTTGTATGTACTCATAAGTAAAAGCCTCTCAGTGCTCTGGAATCTGGATGGGGGTGACAGTACAAATGTCAGTGCTGGCTGCAGATTGTCTCTCATAAAAGCAGAAGACAGCATGTGTTAAGCAAGGGAGAGAGACACTTTAATAGCTCTGAAAGTAGTTCAGTAATTGGTAATTTTGAGATCTGACTCATTCTGTTTACCTTTACCTAACGGTACAATGAGGAAGTGGGATTTATCATAATTACATTCTTACCCTGAGGAGAGTGTCATGGAGGTAATTCTGAACTTCAGTGCTATCTGCTAGGCTCACAGAAGGTTTGGGATTAAATAAGAAAGCTCAGGTTTGCACCTCTCGGCACCCGGGCTTTGCTGCTACAGCGTCAATTTGAGCAAAGTTCCCTCCTACAAAGGTTGCCAGGAGTCACATGAACCTCTCCAATGCTGGCAGGGTTGCAGGTGCCTTTTGTTCAAGCAAGTAAGTGTGCTCCTATCCTTACCAGATAGCAAAAACAGTTGGATGAAATGCATAACTCTTATCTGTGAGAAATCCCTAGGCTCCTGCTGAGAAATTGTGCCCCCCCAAAACCCCAAAGCACTATTTAGAAAAAGAAGGGAGAATGTTTGAAGGCTTAAATCACCATTTATTGTTTTTAATTCCCTTTCTGTCTCCTCATCTTTTTAGTCTCTCACCAAATATCCTTCACCACACAATATATCTTGCTGTAGGTCATGGATGTAAACAGTTTTCCTCTTGTAAAGAAACTGCCTGAGTATAAACAGCATAGAGCATGGCAGGAAATAGAGCAACTGGTGGTCTCAGCGCCATGCAAGGAAGAAGGAGTAGGTTTTGTTGTTTCTGACTTATGGAGCAATTATAAATTACTTTCAGATATCAGGTGAGATCATCGTCTTCAGTCCAATTGTAACTTTGATTCACTTAGGTTGTAAAATAAATATATAAATGAATAAAAATAAGCAAACAAGTAGTAACAGTGCACAGCCCTATAATCTGTTGCTTCATTAATGGAAGTTGTAAATGCTTCTCTTAATCTTTCTGAGCCAAGGAGTACAGGGTGGTGTATCATGATGATAAAGCAGGGTTACTGAAGGGACACTCTATACACCCCTTTTTGACTCAAAGGCATTCAGTGCCATTGAACAAAAAGCTTTAATTTATCTCATATGCAAAGCTCGGGATGTATTGCTTTTTTAATCATGTTGATGGGGACAGTGCAATTACTCAGAGCTAGAAATTCTTTCACCAATGACTCGACTGCAGGTTACGTTAGAAGCAAAAGATAGAGGGTGATTCTTGTATGATGTGTAGCATGAGACTCACTGATAGCTGTGCTGGCCACAGAAGGAGGAGACTCCAAGTGCCCTTGGCTCCCACTGTAGTTGTTGGGAATGAGAGCAGCAAGGAGGTGCTGACTGTCCCTGAGGCCACTGAGTTGAGGTCCTTCCTGATGCCACTCGTTAGCACACAGAGCAGGAACCTGGCCATAACTGAAGTGCAGCTGTGTTGATGGATATACCTGGTCCTTCCCAGGTAGGTGCTGGCAGAAATGATTCAGCCCAGCATCCTGGGACATCAAGCATTCTAGCTGGATAATTGGGAAGGTCATTACAAGTATGGGTAAGGGGTGAAACCACGTTGAACATTTTGCCTCCAGATGCACGTGTAAATTTCACTGGGCTAATGCAGCTTCATAAGCCCACAGCAGAACAGTATATCTATAATGCCTGTTGCTGTAATATGTAACCACTCATCTAACTTTTAAATGCTGAGCAAGCCAGCTGCAAGCCCTCCAAGGAAGCAAGATTAGGAGGCAGCTTGTCATTGCACCCTCAATGGGAAGCACTTGCTACTGAGAATTCTTGCTACCAATAAAAGAGGATGGTTGATTTCTGTGCAAAAGTGATATCCAGATTTGGCAGCAGGATACATATCTGGGGCACAATACATCTGGCTATAAATTTTCTATATTTCAGAGCTTGGTTGTATTTTTATTTTGTTCATGCAGCTCTTGTACTTCAGCTTTGGTGAGCTGAAAGGAAAAAAAAAGTGTAATTATGCTATACTGAATATAGGTTGTGCATACATGGCCCATTGCATCTCATAGAAAATAATTGTATTAGAATAGATTTTTGGCCTGCCTCTTTCCCTCAGGCAAATTCAGTCTATTTCCCAGTCAAGTATGTCAATCATTCTAACAAAAATTTCTAATCCTTTGAAGCACTATGTCCATGCCATGGGAAAAGGAGGAAAATCTTGGAGGATATTTTCCCAGTTGCTACAGAGCTTTTCCCCAGTTTTCTCCATTCTAGGCCCAAGGAGGCGTATGCATGGGATTGTCCCTAAAGTTGAGTTCATCCCCTCTAATCTAAGGGTTGCGCTGCATGGGTATAAGACCCAATCACAAATTTCCACGTGCCCATATGTACTTAAAAACTCACTCTATCTTCACAAGCAGCACAAATACAGTGCAAACCTCTGCAGTTCATCTTTACACTATAGAATTGGCCAGAGGAGGTCTGAATTGCAAGGCACCCATTTTTGATTAAAGAAATTCAGGTCCAGTTCACGTGCTGTTGAATTTCAGACAATAAATTGTGTTAACCTAGAAGGAGTTCAGCATCACTGAATGTTTACAGAGTCAATGATCTTCTGAAGTTGCTCCAATGTTTTGAGATACTCTAACTTGCATTTTTAAGTTAGATGTTTATCCGGCTGCCTTCTTTAACTGACATCTCTCAGTAACTGTATGAGTGAGAGATCAAGTCCTTTATTTTGAACTATTTAATGCTTAATTTTATATGTCACTGCCTTTAAACTCAGTTAAGGAATAATAGCTCAGATGATTCTTACTGGTAGCGTATTAATTCTTAAGGCATGGGTGTATGATCCTTAAGTGCAGGGAGTGTATTTGAACTTCTTTGGTAAGTTCTGAAAACAAAGGTAACTTCTCCATCTACTTTACAAATATGCAGCCTGTCTGCATCCTGATTAAACTGATAGGCTAACTTCACATGGCTTGCAGAAGTGCAGCAGTGGTGTAATAATTTGAATTAATAAGAATTACCCAATATTGTAATATCAATTCTAGGCATCATGTGTTCAGAAGATGCATTTCCAGGAATGATTAAAAAAGCTGATACTGCCAACAAGTTGAAAAGCAGCTTAAATACCAATCCAATACCATGTCTGCAACTCAGCATCCATCACTTTAGTGTAGGCAGACCTTGTTCTACAGCTTTGGTCCAGTTATGGTTGAGTTGAATTAAATTTTAATTAGCTCAGAAATAGGAATTGTAGTGTTTTGGAAGTTAAAGCAGATCTTTTTAATGTTGTAAATTCAATGTATGCAAATTTGCTTTCACCACTTTGGGGCAAGCAGAACTTAAATGAATGCCAAGATAAAGGTCTCTGTCAAAGTGCTAGACTCACTCAGACTTTCAGTTGTAGTTGAAGCTGCTCAGGGTGGGATAGAGGAGAGGCCATTAATATTAATATGGACTCTACAGTTTGACATATGCAAAAAAAAGGACAATTTTGTCTTTTATTTGCCAAAAACTTTATTGCTGTCTGAAAGTACAAGAAAGTAGGTATCTAAACATCTTTGAGCTAAATTGTCTCCTTTTCCTCTTCCTTTTCTTTTGTAATACATTAAGTTGCCTTCATGAAGTCATAAAATACATAATTTTTGTGAAAGCCTGCGGCTCTATTGTAAGGCTTTCACATAAATTATAATTAAGTGGAGTTTTAAAGGGCTATTTAAAAATGTGTACAGAATGGGATTAATGAAACTAACTGGATTTGTATTTGGTTTGCAGTCAAGATTTCAGATTTCTGGTTTTGAAGATGAAGAGAAAAGCTGTGTTTTATGCTTAACTACTGGCAGGTAGCACTTCACACATTATGCAGTAGTAAAAAGATCTACTTTTGTTATAAAGAATTAGATTATATTTCTTTATTTCTAGAAGAGTTTTATTGTTGCTATTTCCACTGAATTGCTTCCAGGAAAGGCATCACCTAGGTTTTCTTTCTTCATCTTTTTTTTTTTTTTTCTCTCTTTGCTTCTAGACTTTGACTTCAGATTCTTTTTATAGAGTGAGCAAAGCTGAGCAGGTTTGGCTTTCTATTTTGAGTACCATTAAAATGCTTATAAATGTAGTGCTCAACAAAATGTGACAGTAATGGCAGCCCAAATTCACAGGTGTTGTGGTTTTATACTGCAGTCTCAGCTCCCTTGCAATTAAAAAGTACAAAAGATGATGTTGGGTGACATCCTCTAAATACATGTTTCTGTTTGTTATAATTCTAATTAGATTTCCCTCCTTTATAACAATTAACAATTATTACAGTTATTAGTATTACTTTCTGGAAGTATTATGCCAAAATGTGTCTCAAGTTCAATTCTGTTTAATGTAGGCCATAATCTCAAGAGATATTTAAATGCTGAACTTTGAGGATCTTGGCCCTAGGCACATGCAGGATGTACACACATGAATAGTAACAATGCTAGTCACATTTCTACATTTCTGAAGTTACTGAACGGTGGGATATATGCTGGATCAGGAGCTAATGGTGCTGAAATTAATGAAGGTATGTGTTAGGACCATGGTCATAAATCAAGGGGATCAAATGCCGCACCCTATAGTGATCTTCTTTGGAACACAGCTTGCAGATCTCCTGAAGTTTTTCAGTAATAATGGCTAAACAAAAGACAATTCACATTTAATGCTTAGAGTTCCCAGATTTGGCTCTCCAGATGACATGACCAGCAGTAACGAGTCCAAGCTGGCAGCTGAAGCCTTTCTGCTTGTCTGTAATTTTTATTGTATTAGGGATAGAAAGCTGACAGCCTAGAGTTTCTCCTAATTTACCTGCCTCAGAGCAGGTAAAGTATATGCAACAGAGCTGCAAACTTTCCAGCTTCTCAGCCCTAAGTAACCAGAAATCAAACCAGACACTAAGGACTAAAGAGATTGCCCTGGCCTCGGCATCAGCCTTATTGCCTGCTCTCACAGTAATTCATCTTGCAAAAGAAATCTCAAGTGTGTGTTTTGTGTATTTACAAGCCAGTCCATTTGCTGTTGTAGAGGTGATTAACTTGATTAACGTTGTCTACTTGTTGCCTACTTCTGCCGCTAAGAATCTGCACAACAAATCTGCACTTTGTTGATTTAGAGTAGCATCCAATGTTGCTAATTAGAATTAGATTGTAATTGTCATTCCTAACAGTGTGCTGTAGACATGGGCTAATTTACCTGTCCTTCAGGCAGTGAGATCAACTTCCACGCTTTCTTCCTATGGCTTCTAAGGGATAAATGAGTTCCATTTAATGTCTAGTTAAGATGCATCTAGACCAAGCATGACCTGAGGAGTCCAGAAGTACAAAGCCTGTGTGGCTTTAGACTAAGGATGTTCATCCCCAACTTCCCAAGCTCTTGACATTGTTAATCCTCTTTGTATTGTGCCTATCAGCATTTTACGGCTAATAACAAGTACTTCTGCCCCTTGCCGTTCTCTGGAGGGAATTCACAAAGTGCTGATAGAAACTGTGGCAAGCATTTCTTTGTGGGCTTCTCTAATGGAAACATGACTTGCCCAAGAGATATTCCATATAGGTTAATCAATTTTACTCTGTAATTTATACAGAAATAAATCACCAGGACTTTTCATGTGTGCTGGGATTTGCAGAACTGGGTAGTTTCCTTTGCCATCAATTTGTACTGGTTTCTGCATACAGGTTGAACAGGCTACCAGCAGTCCTCTAGGTGTTTCTCAGTCTGTTGCAGCTCCCAGAGAGCCTGTGAAAAGGCTGAAAGGGAGTGGTGAAGAGTTAGGGAAAAGCCGTATTGGCAGAAAATGCATTTCTTTCGCACTGAGGGTGTGAGACGTGGTTGTTACTGACTGAGAGTACTTACCCTGGCCAAGGATCTCCCAGCTGCCTGCCATCCTGGAGGCAGCCAAGTTACTCTGTCAAGACACTGAATGTCTCCCCATGTACCCAGAGTGACAACTCATTCCCACCCCACCTTCCTGAAAAAAACTCTGAGATTATGCTGAGGATTCTGTATGTCAGAGGTGCACACAAAGAAAGAGAAGCCACATGGAGCCTGTATCTGTAGCAGTGTCTGAGGAAAGATTGTAAGCCATCTGCGTATGTTTTAGGTACTTACACTAAACTTTTCTGTTGTTTGATGGGGTTACAAACATTTAAGTGTGGTTTCTAGAAACCCCACTACACAGGCTAAGCCACATTTGATAAATATTCTTGTATTTGGTTTTGGGTTTTTTCGTTGTTTGGGTTGGTTTTTTTTTTTTTCCTCCCAATGTCTATATAAGGGTAATAGCTCATTTTTCAATTCCCTCGTGAATTCCTCTTGAATGTGTGCTCTGTGTGCAGAATCCATCAGCCAAAACAGTCTTCATTCCAGGAGCAGCCCCAGAGTGCACAACTAACAGAATTACCATCAATAAAATGCACATGGAGTTCTTTAAGCTTGTGAACACTGATTTTTCCGCCAGAAGTATACAGTAGTTCATAAGAATACTAGCAGGAGATTCCATATATAAAGAATATTTGTGTCAGTAGCAGATGTAATGAAAGGAGACGTTCTTTGGTTTAATGCTCACCTTTGGCACTAATTCTATTGGGATTTAAATGTGGAAGGACATAAATATTGTACATGGGGAAAACAGAATCCCTATTTGCAGACCAGCTGAATTAAAAACCTCAAGCAGTTAGGTGGTCCAGATGAAAACTATTATAGTGAGAGGTGAAAACCATACAGAGCATTGTGGCCCTGAGTTTCAAGAAACACACACCCCCACAGTGATTTGCAGCAATGGCTATGTAGTTTCATGGCCAATCCACTAATGCACACGCAACCTTTAGTAGCCATAGGAGGACTTAGTTTACCAAGTGGTATCTACTGAAAGTCTCGGGGCATCAGTTACAGACAAAGTGTAGAAGAGTTGTTTCAGGCTTTTGTGGATTTAAAGTGACTGGAAAAATAATAGTTCTCTTCTGTTATTTTCTCTTCCAGTTGCTTTTTGTTTATGCCTCTCTATACCAATCACCTTTACCTTGTATTAATACTTAATAGGAGACAGGACAAAAAGGGCAGCTCAGCTTCTTGTTCCACCACCAGCTGTATCTATTTATCAATGCCTCCAAACGAATCAACTAGATGCAGTGATCTAAAAATGTGTTTTGCCTCCTATCATAAATCCCCAGAGTGGTACAGGTTTCTTAATTATGCCAGTTATCAGCAGACAATAAGCATGACACCAATCTGATACCCAAGCAGACTCCATCAGCTTTGGCCTTACAGCTTTGTACAGCACTGTAAAATGTTAGGGGTTTTCCCAATTTATATTTATCTTTTTTTTCCTGTAATTCAGGTATAAAGTACCACATAAATGATCTGTTATCAAAATTGTTCATACATTTACATTTGGATGTCTTTAATAATCTTTTCTCCAAAATCACTGATTGAAAGCAAGGTTGTCACTCTGACTAAACAGGTCTATCAATACTTTATACGTATTATCAGCTGATGGAAGACTGAAAAACTCCCTTATTTGGGGACAGAGAGACAGACTGCAGTGCAATGTTCCTGTGCAAAACTGAATTAAGTCCAGACTAGGCCTGACACACTACACATAGTTTTGTACTTTTCCACAGCATGGAGTTTGACTGGTGGTTTGCAGAAAGACACATGATTAATGCTGGCGCTGTGGCAAGGAATAAACAAATCTTACACATTATGGAATTGTTGATGTGTGTATTAATTCTGGGAAAACCAGAAAGATAAACATGGTACTGAATGTAGACTTGCCTCTTGATCGTTAAGACTTCTATCACTGGAGATCTTAATTCTCTTTGTAAACATTAAGGACACATGGCACTCTTAGGGCAGAAGAATGTCCTTAAAAGGGCAACGAAAGGCCTGGACCCATGCCCAAATGGGGTAAGACTGAGCAGTGACTCCCTTGCACTCTCTGCAGTCTGTTTTGGAGCTCCACCAGGCACAAAGTTGTGGCTAGATACATGGAGTCACAGAGCTACCTTCTACCACATGCACAATACTGCTGTGCAAACCCTTGCTGTCCTGGCATGACTGTGGAAAGGAGGGTGAGTAAGTGACTGCTGAGGGCAGTCACTGAAGTCTGTGCTGTTAAGACATGTCTGAACACCCCACAGAGCTGAGACTTCTAAGGACTTTGTGGATTCTCTGCATGCTGTGACAATGACCCTGGCTGCTGCACTCAGCCGATGGCCTTCCCTTTGGAGAAGATGAAGCAGAACACAGCTGTAGTGCAAGCTGTATCACTGTGAGATGGAGAGAAAGGTGGAAAGCGTGTGTGGAGCAGAAGTAAATATAAATGGAAAATAAATTCTTTCTGGGGAAAAAAAAAAAAGAGGAAAGCTGGCTAAAGCTGGGGTGTGCTACTTTGTTCTGTGCTTCTGGAGGGATTTTGACAATCCTTGAAACATTAGAGGTGTGGAGAGGAACAAGAATTGTGAAATCTTTTCTTGGCTTGTAACTGTGAATCTTGTCCTAGTTATGATCAGATTGTTTATCTGATTCTTCTGAGAAAGAGGATCTTTCTGCTTATGTATAATGTCCTGCTACTTTTACAGTGTTTCCCCCCCTGCAGTACTCCCACATGCTCATGCTTGTAAACTGTGATCAGTTCTTCATTTTTCTTCTAAAGTAACCAAATCTCCTGATCAGTTAAAAATTAAAAAAAAAAAATTCAAGACATAAAAAGCCAGCCAGCATCATCCAAAATGTTCCTCTTGCTCAGTTCCAAATAATGCCTTTGTCTTCCAGGGCATGATTGCATGGTGAGCAGGCAGAAAGCATCAGAGGTTTGCAGTCATTCTGAATTTTGAAATTGTTTGGTAATGTGCTGTCTGATACCCCTTCCATGTCTACTCTCTTCCATCCTATGCTTTCTATCTTGGTCACTTGGTCATTAAAACTTGCTTTTCAAAGGGATCATTAAGCAAGCTGTCATTGTTGCTACTTGGAACAACTTAATTCCAGAGAAATCTATAAGTCCCCAGGTGGGTCTGTTATGGGCAAACCTTGTTGTCAAAATGTTCTTCACTACTTCACCTCCTGTAGTCTAGAGAAGGGGGAGCTTTTAAGGATGTTATTCTTTTTTGTAACACAATCACTGGTACTGCTTGGTCGGGTCCAAGAACGTGGAATTTATCACATTCAGATTTTCAGTGGTAAGTTCTTGCTTCGCATTTCAGAGCTGGTTTTAATAACCTAGAAACTAAATAATAAATAATATTTGAGTTATGAAGGTAAGGTATCCCTTATCGCCTTAAAGCCTGTGTTACTCAGAGAGGAAGCAAAAGTCTTGGCCAGTATTGTAATCTGTGTCTTATCAGACTCTTGGAGAAAGTCTGTGAATAGTTTTAGTTCAGAAAAAATAGGAAAAAACCTGAAACATTTTATAGGGGATAATGTAGAATATTAAGTTTTAATAGATTACCATCAACTAATTTATGAACGCACATGGAATGAAATTAACTAAGAAACTCAGTGCAAGATACTTTTATCATCCTTGAACATGGATTAGCTGAAATATCTAATAACAGAATGCATTGTGTGGGGCCACAGGCAAGGGTCTTTTTATTTATATTACCTTTCAAAAAGTTACTCAAAAGAGAAACAATGAATGAAAATGTAGGTCTTGAATTAAAGCAGTAATAAACTAGGCAGCCGCAGATAACCTGCAGTGCTCCCCATTCAAAATAAGGTTCTCGCTATTACCTTTACAATAGAGTCCTGTAGGTGAAAGGGCACACAGTTTTTCACATAAAGGACTTATTCCCAGAGGGCGCAAGCTGATGCCTGTAAAGCTCTGTGGAACTTCACCTGAAGTAAGAGCAGACCCAGAATAAGTACATCTACTCGGGACAAAGCCTAAACCTCTTTTTTTCTGTCTGTTACGAGAAACACATGGTTAGACTTCAGAAGTAAGGGGCGTCCTCTATTTTTCAAGTATTGTTTGATAGTATCTGTGCTGCACATGAGGAAATGCACAGCTGAATTCCTAATAACATCTTCAGAGAAAGAAATCTTAAGGCTGTCGATTTAAATTACTGTAGTAGCACAAACTACATAAGTTGCTTTGTAGAGCTGAATATAACATGTCCTTTAAGGAGCTAAAGGTCATACTTAAAACAGGATCACATGTTGTGTTATGAGTGATTTTTATTTTCATAAACTTTTCATCTTCAGCTGTGGGGCTGCACATTTTTGTTAGTCCGTCATTCTCCAGCATTTGTACAGTTAGATGAAGCTGAGTATTTCTATAAAAACAAATTGCTAAACAGTCAGAAATGTTAATTATATGACTTAAATCACACTGTTTGTGAAACACTGAGGTCTATGATAAGATGATAACAATAGCTGAGTGTTATATCTGTGTTTATGAAAAGAATTTTAGAATAAATGTTCTGGAAATGGCACAGTTTCTCTTCTATGCTTTTGCACAGAAGTTTTCTGCTCTCTGAGTTCATAAGCATTAAATACACTCACAGCTTGGAGCACTTCACAAAACAGAATAAATACATCTCCTCATTCGAATCAATAAAGCTACTTCAGTTAACAAAGACTTCATTCTTGTTGGAGCAATCAAAATCTATATAATGTTTGCTTTGATTACTGTACTGGGATATCTTTTCCCTGTACATTTGAGCTCTAATTGCCCCGCCACCAAGAGGCCAGGAGAAAAAAAGACTGAAAACGCCAGGCAGGCTTCCCGTTACAGGCTGCAACAACGGATTTCCTCCTGCTGCTGCACGCTGCTCAGAAATTTGAGGGTTTCCCTATGAAAGCTTCTTTCTGTTGGGTAAAAAAGATAACCCTGCTACATACCAGTAGGAAGTAAATGCATTCTGGAAAGGTACAGTAGAGAAGCTAGTAGGGGGAGTTGCATTTCAAACCTGGAATAGTTTGTCAAGTTTCAAAATGAAAAAGGTAAAAAGAAAAACAAATAAACAGCAAGGCCGTTTATTCCTGTTCCTTTTTTTTTCCTCACAGAGTAGCTATAAATGGGAAGGCTGGGGCTGTTGCCATACGCTCAACCTCCCATCGTTTTCTTAATGTGATCTGTTTTCACAAAATAGCTCATGCACAAGACTGCAAATACACTGAACTATAAAGAAAGTCTGTAACAATTAAAACCATGGCATTTCTGATCTAGAAGATGACGAATGGTATACAGGTCTCTGTGGAGGTTAGATCTTATTGTGGAGTACCAAAATGCTATGTTAACAACTGGGTTTATTGAAAAATGTGTTTCTTCACAAAATCTGCATCTTAAACGTATTTGTCAGAAAGTTTCCTTATTCTTTCTTTGTATTTCTTTCTGTGTGCTATTAGTTTCCTCCCTTAAGAACTGGCTTTATAACTGTGGTAATTATAACTTCACCTTATGCAAAGTCTAGCATCAGGCAAGAGAATCTATAAAACAAGAAATGGAATAAAAGCAATCCAGCATACACACCAACATGGAGAATTTGAGACAAAGATCCCAAACACAATTGTGCCTGTATGTCCTGGTGCATAAGGGAGAGAGAAAACTCAAAAGCAAAGGTGGGCAGTGTGGTAATATTGAGACATTGGAGAAAGGATTCTTCTGACACCAGTAAAGAGATTTGGAGGAAGCTGACACTGAACTGGACAGAATTAGTACTTGGTGAATAAAAACCCTCAAACACAGTGGAAGCTGATGGGATTATCCCAGGACAAAGACTGACATCTGTCAGTCACATTAATACTCAAAGATAGATGTGTAGTTACAATGCTGCAAAAATAAAAAGCGAGTGGAAAGTCAGAGAGGATTAGAACTGTGTTATGCGACAGACTGAGGTATTTTTCTAGCTATTCGCATGCTGTTGCTCAGCCCAAGCCAGAGCTCTAGGAAACCTGGTGTAGGATGATGCAGTTTAAGAGGGCCAGACCTGAGTGAAGTTTGTTTTCCCAGATAAAATGCTTAGATAATGAGAAGCCATGGGACTCTGACATGTTCCTAAAACATTCATAACTCATCTCTCTGTTGGAGAGAGCGAGCACTGGGAGGCAGGGCCGCAGCGGTGGATCACACCTCCCTCTGCCGGGAGACCCCGCAAGCGCTCAGCACCGGTTCCCATCGGGGTGCGCCGAACAAATGTAAACTGACAGTGGCCCTCCCCTTTTGTATTTCCACGGTGAATTTCCAAGGAAGTGAACATGGAATCTAAAATGATCAAGCTTTTTCTTTCTTTCTCTTAAGTGTTACTGAATATTAGTAGATGGGAAATGTTTTGATATTGTATTGTGCAACAGGAATAAGGAAGATAGTTTGAATACTGAACTTCAAATGCTCCTGATGAATTGTGCATGGATAAGCTACAGCTCAGGAGCTGTTCAGAGAAAACACTCTCCAAACAAATGTGAAGGGAGAATAAATAAATAAGAAATCTGTGATCTGTTTCCAGAAAATTCACATAAAAGAAAAGCTCTTTGGGTGCATTATTTTGCTGTTGCTGGAGGATGCAGATTTCAAGAATGGGCAAGGAGCCCAAGTCCCAGTGCCATTCAAGAACGTGATGCCTCTGACTACTGAAAGTGAGACTTACACACCTTTGAATATTTTACCTTTGTTCCCTGAGGCATATGAGTCCCCAGCTCCAGCAGCATCCTTTCACACAAGTTACAACAGGATGTTACGCATAGTAGAATATAACAGGATGATGTGCACAGCACCCAGCATGAACACAGGGACAGAATTTGGCCCTACCTTTAGTAAAATTACTTGAAATGGTTTTTTAGTTCAAGAACATCCGTTTCAGATGTTATGAAAAGAAAAACTATTCAAAAGAAGGATGAGGACAACCAAGTTAATTGCCATAAATTTATTAAACAAACAGAAGCCGTTCACCTGAAAAAGCATCAGGAGCAGGACATCATATGGCCTCCCAGGTGATCCAGCACAGTTCTGGAGTGGTGGTTGTTATGAGGTGAAACACTGTTTAAACAGTTTAAACAGTTTAAACTGTTCCTGTGGGTAGTAACATATATATTGACCCAGGGTCTTGCATTAGCAATGTTAAGACTGAAAATCTAGCACAATAGTATAGTCCATGAGTACGGGTGAACTTTGGAAGATCTGTTTCCATAAATAAGCAAAAAAAAAAAAAAAAAAAAAAAAAAGAAGCAGTGATTTTGGAAGCTGAAACACAATAAGTTGTTTTATTAGATTTCACTAGGTATGAACGTAATTTTCCTTGGACCACAATTCCACCCCAAACAGTCATTCCCAGCATGAAAAAAATCATCTCGGATGCTTTTACTGGGAACGAGGTTGTGTTGCTTTCAAAATGTAAGATATCATGAGGGCAGTTTCATTTGCTGATCCACAGTATCACACAAGACAACCACAGAGGAAGCAGTTGCCCATCTAAACTGCAAGAGAAGACTGAAGTACTTGTTAGCTTGTGGTATGTATGTCAGTGAAGTGAAAGGCTTGTCACACACCTGGTTTTTGGATTGTGTTGTGCTGGGTTCTGCCATAAAATGAAAGCAGCATGGCAGAGCCTGGGGCAATGGTATGGCCAGAAGCAGGTGTGTGATATACCCTTCATGGCATGCATGCCAGGTGCTCCCCAGCACTGCAAACAGCTAGTGGAGAAGCTTGCAAAATACAGCCCTCTCTCATATACTCCCGTGCTGCTTTAGGTGTATCTCAGTAGCTGAGGGGCTGCTCTTGACTATCAAATATAATCACCTGATGTGAAGCTTGAATCTACATCCCTTATTAATGAGTCCTCAGGCTGGTAGCCAGAGGTGACAGTATCCTCCAAGGAATGCAATCCTCAGTGCGAGGATGGGTTACCGAATCTTAGTCATGATTATCAGTGCACAGAAGAGATTCCTTCCCTTGTTCAAACCAGCATTGCTCAAGTTCCATGTAACACAAGGGACCTTAGTACCTCTGCTCCAAAGCCATTAATCAAATTTCACAACTCTTTGCAATGGGGATTGAGGCTCTTTGTTTTAGTACAGTGCCTGCTGCAATGTGGTCCTGAGCTGTGCCACTGCAACAAAAGAAAATATAAATTTCCCTTGAGCTTGTAATTAAATGAAGGTTTGTATAAATCATTATAAATGTAGAGGATTGTAAGAACACATCTAGAGTAAAACCTGGTACTTATACTACCATTCATGATATTAATTATGAAAGTTGATAAGACTTTTCAAATCCAATATGCCTTCTAATTGATTGTTTTGCAGCTCCAGATGCTTGGGCAATAAAATACACTGAAGTCAAATTCACCAGCTCTGTGCTTTCAAAAACTGCATGTCAAAGGCTTGACATTTCTGACTTGACAACAGGGTGAAAAACTTCAAGTATCGATTTAGAACCTAACTCTCATTTAAAAAGCTCTTTTGGAAAAACAAACAAGCAAGCCCTTAAGTACATGAGTTACATAGAAACCTCTTAAATGTTAGCCTAAATTTTAGTCACTTATTTTGGGTTTCTAATTTGGAGTTGCAACTTACCTAAAAAATTAGCCAAGGTGACACCTGTAAGGCTGCTAAATCCACTTCCCAATGCAAACTCTTTGACACCAGGTATTTTTGTCTGCGTAGAAAATTGGAGATTTATATTTACTTCAAATGAGTTTATGAAGGGTATGCAGTGGGTTTTAAGGACATTAAAGGTAACAAAAAGGTAAACTTACATTATATGTAGCTTTAAGTCACTAACTTTTGATTCAGCTAGGAAAACACTTCCCCAGCCAGGTTCTATCATGGAAAAAAACCACTATTGGAATAAATCCAGGCAATTTGCACTTTCTAATGCCAAATCCCTGAATTATCTCAGCCCTTTAACTCCTGTGTCAAATCTGAAATTTAGTAAGCTGGGCTAATAATTCTGCTTATCTCATAGGGAGAAAGGTAAAGAGCCCTTGGAACAGGCTGGCTCCTGTATAGGCAGAATCCAGTGTGGTGACATTAGGGATAGCGCCAACACAAGTGCTGTTTGTCAGTGCATGGAGGACCTCTGAGGAAGCTCTGTGATTCAGGCACACGGAGCATCCTTGGATGCCCTTTGTTATGCATAATGGAGCACAGAAGTATTTGAAAGCACATTTTCTAGAGAAGATGTTTATTTAGCTATTTGTTGCTGTTGCTAGAACCATTTTCTCCAGGTTGAGGTGTACCTGCTTCTAGTAGAAAAGTGATGACTGAACACCTCAGGCTGCAGTACCCTTGTTTCTCTGTTACCCACCACACCTTGGGTATTGGGAAAAGACTTGCTTTCTCCCCAGGCTGAAAGCTTGTCATCCCCATGCCATCACTTCTGTCACAGCTGTGAAGCAGCCATGCTCCCCTGTGCACCTACTCCAGGGCAGAGAGGCTGACAGGCTGGCACCACCAGGGATCCCCAGGCAGGGCTGCAGGGACATCATCTTGAAATTGGGATGGACCTATTTAATGAGGTCACTGAGCTACTAACTAGAAACTAAGCCTGGAACTATAGGTATTACTCCTGGGAAGCCCCAAAACATCAAAAATAAATTAACTCCACTTAATGGAGAAGCCAGCCCTCCCCCCCCGTCCCTCGTGGCAGTAGATGTGCCCGTCAGCTGGTGCTGCAAGGAATACATCTTCCATGTGTGACATCTTTCAGGGGTCTCTTTTCTTGTCTCTGCAAAGTTTCCTGTAGCACATGGAAAACAGTAAATGCCCAGCTCTCCTAGCAAAGGAGAGATGCTCCCAACTTACAGAGTTAAGGCAAAACTGGTGAACAAACACCATATGTGGGGAACTGCTCTGTTGACTACCAACCTGAGACATAAGGCTGGAGAGCAGGAGGTCAGGGATCGGCGTGGGGAGCATGTGCAATCAAAAAAGCTCTTTTTCAGAACATGCTACAAGTTGAGAATTTCCTTTACACCATTTATACAGCCTCAGGACTTAACCCATTGGGTTTTGGTGGAGCCTTAGTGTTTTCTGAACTATGCCATAGTGCTTGAAGTGTATGGGATTTGTCCCCTTAAAAGATACAGTGCAGCCAGGAGATGGAGAGCTGCAGCGCTTTACTTGGAAAGAACTGCTTAGAGTTACTGGGTAAATCAGCCTGTTGGGCTTGACATGCACCTTTCCTGGTGCATTTTCCAGGCATACCCATGTGCACTGCCCAGAACAAAATCTGCCCCATTTTCTTCTTCTATGCTTGTACAAGACGAGGAATGTTTCTTTCCTGTCACACTGCAGCTTTGTGTCAGCTGCTGTGGAGAAAAACCCTGCCCCCCCCCCCCCCCCCCCCCCCCCCATCTCCCAGAGATGGGAACAGTCTGGGCAATTCCCTGGGAAGGGCATTAAAGTCAGGGGGCAGGTGTGACGGAGCCTCCCTAGGGCAGGCAGCTCCCGTGGCCCTTGGGAAACCCTCCTGCAGCATTAGCAATGCTGCTACTGTTTTCCTGCCAGGGGCAGAAGGCAAAGCCAAAGTGAAAGTGTCTGGGAAGATCCCAGCTGTGCCTCGGAGGAAACAGCGCTCCTTGCCTTGCATACAGCTCTGCTTGGTGGAGCTTCTGGGCTGGAGAAGGCAGTGGTCTCCAGAGTACCATGGTGTGGGGAGGGCTGTTGGGGCTGTTGCCCCCCGGCATGGGCAAACCTGGCATGTGAGTACCTGGGTCTGGTTATGGCTGGGTACAGCCTGCCTGGGCTCTGCAAAGGGAAAGGCAACTTAAAACCCAAAACAAGCCCTAGAAAGCAACAGTAAAACCCAGGTAAGCCGTGGCTGAGCAGTGAACCTCTGTAGGCACTGCCATCCGACTGAGTGGGATTTGAGGGGGCATGGTGAAGGCAGAGGCCAGTGGAGGCATTTTTGGGGGTGTAAAGAGGAAGGAAGGGTAAGGTCTGGAAACAAGCAGCCTCAGCCTTAACAGAGAGACCCTGGGAGGCACACTGGGACACGTTCCCCAGGGATGAGGAGGTTCCCGACATCGCTCCTGATGCTGCCCTTGCCCCCCACCCTGTTGCTTGTGTGAGCAAGCTGTGGGTGATCGCTGGCCGGCGTGGAGCTCCCCACCCTGCACGTTGTGTATCCCTAAGGACGGGAGCGTCCTGAGGGCGTGCAGGGTGCCAGCCCCACGGGGACGGTGCGGGGACGAGAGCTCCAGGGGTGTAGCGGGGTCGGTCCAGCGCGGCCCCGGCTCCGGGGGCTCCTCCCGGGAGGGCTGTGTGTGCGAGTGGGTGCTTGTGCGTGTGCACCAGCATCCCCGTGCGGGTGTGTGCACCCGCGGGTGTGCGCGCAGGGGGCGCGGGCGGGGGAGGCGAAAGGGGCCGGTTCTGCAGCGGGTGGCTCCCAGCCTCCCCCGCCCCCTTCCCTCTGGGTCCGCTCCTCGCTCCGGCTCGCATTCTATCGCAGGCGGCCGGCGCAGCCCCCGCTCCCAGACCCGGCCCCGGCCCCCGCCCGCCCCCGGGGTGGAAGCAGCAGCGCCGCGCCGAGCCGCCCGCGGGAAGAAGGCAGCGCTCCGCCGGGCTCCGCGCCCGCTCCGCGCCCCTCCGCTCCCCTCCGCGGGGCCATGCAGAGCCCCTGCCCCCCCGCTGCCCCTCGCCCCGCCGCTCCCTGCGCAGCCTGAGCGCCTCGCGGGGGCTCCGCGCCCCTCCGCGCCCGGCGGTGGGACGGGGCTGGCGGAGGCACAGGCGGCACAGAGAAGCTCCGCGGCTGCTGCGCGGTCCCCGGCTGCTGCGCGACTCCCCGCCTGCCCTGGCCATGGGGAAGGGGCTGGAGGGGACGGCGGCCCGCTGCGGTGTAGGACTGGGATACCTGCTGCAGACCGTGGTGCTCCCCGCCCTGGCCGTCCTGGGGGCCAGCCGCCCCGGCTCCGCGGCTCAAGGTAAGGCGGAGGGCGGGTGAGAGGGGCCGGGACACTCTCCGGCTGCGGGCTGAAAGGGCGAATTGGTGCCGTGATTTATTTTATACATTCCAGTTTTCTTTCCTGTGTGTATATGTGCGAACGGCGCTTTCCCCTTCGTGCACTGCCCCGCCGGGCTCTGGGGTCCGCTGGCCCCCGCCTGGCTGGGTCTGTGGCTGCTCAGCCTGGCTGGGACAGGCGTTTCTCTGCACACCGCCCTGAAGCGGGGTCCCGTGGTTGGCAGGGGCTGAGTGAGCCTCAGCGGCAGCCCTGGGGCGGGGTGCGGCGGGGGCCGGCAGGTGCGGAGCGAGTGTCCCTGCCGCTGCACGGCCGAGCCTCGGGCTCTGCAGGCCGGGGTCATTCGTGAGCCCCCATCGCCCCCACACCCTTCTCCTTCTCGCCTCAAACCTTATGTATCCGAAAGGAGTTACCGTGTTCCTGCGTTTCTGCTTTACTGTTTCCCTTTTTTCCTCCCTTGTCGGGGGGTCCTGGAGTACCCCTGGGTCCGTTTTCCCTGTAGCCCATGTCTAAATTCCCCTTTTCCAAATGGCAGTGTCTTACTTCTCAGTGTGCGTTGAGCGATGTCTTCAGAGCATCACAAAGAGCCCAGGCTCTCTGTGTCACCCACCAGGCAGACAGCCACAGCAGGGGGCTGTTTCTCCTGCGAGCTGATACCGGATAAACTTTCTCGGTGCTTTTCTTCTCTCTTCCCAGGAGTTAAGACCTAAAGTGGAAATGCGTGGCTTTTACTGAGCACTGGAGAGAGAGAGAGGTTGCTGCTGCGTGTGGGCAGAGCTGTGTATAGCAAGGATGTGTGGGTTCATTAAAGCTCGTGGAAATCCTTGTTATCTGCTTAACAGGAGAAAGGATTTTTTTTTTCTATATATGCCACCAAGAAATAATAATAAGCACCAAAGCTTTGGTTTGGAGCTGTTAGTATAATGCAAGTGGAAGCATGTTTGGTTTCCTGCCCCATCATCTCTGTGGAGGGGCACTTTGAGTGGGCTGCACTGATCAGATCTTAGGCTCTCCCCAGCATTACCAAGTGCACTCACTCCTCTCCTGGCCTTGCTGCCAGGAGACTGGGGCTGGTTGCTCTGACTCCCTGTGCCCCTGGCAGGCTTTCGAGAGCTGCAGACTAGCTGCTGGTGGGCTGCGTGCTCCGTACATCATGTCTGTACATGTAACAGTGCTAATCCATTTCCTGCTGATACTTACTCCATCCTCAGAGTCACGTTCCCTTACCCATATCGAGTGTTTATCTTTCAGGAAGATCAGAAATGTGGTTGTGAAAAGGTGGTAGGAGAGGAGAGGAGAGTGCATATATCACTGATGCATTATGTCTTGTTTCTTCTGTGTCTTGTATACCATCATCTCCTTTCACTGCTTGGTTTCATATTCAAGATAGGGCAGGTCTGATGTTATGTATTTAAAGGTTTTAATAGTGGCATGTGAATGTAGACTTAGATGTCAGTAGACTTACATGTCAGTAGGTATATATCGCTCTGTGTAGATGCAGAGAAAATATCCTCTTGGATAGTTGGATCTGGAGCAGAAGAGGAGCCTGCCCAGTTGCTGGCAGGACACGGGTAATTCGCATGACAGATGGCCTGAGCAGGAAAGAGAAGACCCCCTGCGTTCGACTGTTTCTGAGCCACAGGGCATACCTCACACTTTCAGAGGGTTTCTCCCTTCCACGTGTACCCTTCCTACATAACACAGCTTGGGGTGGCAAATACCCGGAGGAGAGAGCAGCCAGGCCCCCTGTGCTGAGAGGGGCACAGGACATGGGTGTGCTCATCTGCCTAGAAGGGGATGAGACCTCTTCAGCAGCATTTCCCGTTGTGCTGTATGTGATAAACTTTCACAGCCGAGTGGAAAATCCAGGGGATGTGGTTGGGATATCATAATTTGTTCTGGATTTATTTTTCCATGTATATGTGTATTTTCATGTCCTGTTTGCTCGGACCAGGCATAGAATTTGGGTGCAGTCCTGGGTTTGGTGTCTTTCCCAGAGCTGAGGGATTTTGGTTGGCGTTTGCCGTGGGGCTCTTCACATGTGTGTGTGGCGCTTCAGCAAGGCAATGAATCAACAGTTTAACTATGCCCTCTTCAGGAAGTTTTCTCATCGTGTAGCACTGGGCAAAGTTTTTCGTCTGCTTTATTTATACATTTCCAAAAATGCATTAACATTGAAATGATTCTTACCCAACCTCTTTTCCCAAAGTAATTCTCCATTCAGTCTGTCTCTTTCGAAATGGAAATACCCTTCTAGTCTTTTCGGTTGCATTCCTTTGAGAGCAATAGAAACAGGACACATGGAAGTTACACTTCAGCTGGTCTCGGTTGTCTGATTTCAGTGGGGCTGGAATCAGCTGACTTGTTTTTTAATCGTTCATGTCTTAAATACTTGCGATACCTTGAAAAAAAAAAAAGCTTAAAAGTGGTGTTTTCATGCAGCAAACGCATAGTTACGATTTAGAAAGCCAAAAAGCAGAAGAGAAAGAGGGCGTGTTCCAGTACTTGCTGCTACTACTGTTTCTTATTTTACTTTTCTTCTCCGTTCCCCAACTATCTTTATCTTTTGAAGCAGGCTAAGGCAGCTGTGAGCATTGCTGGAGCTTCTGCTTTTATGTCTTCCTTTTCCATTTCCTCATGGAAAAGAAATCTATTAACTGAATAGTTGATGGACCAACCCCCACACTCCCTGGCACAGAGATTAATATCACTGCATCTCGGCATCCTCCTGTGAGCTTCTCAGCAGAGCTAAATACGCTTTTTGTTTTATTAGCATTTCTTATCTTCTTATCTGAAGTTGTCTAAGTATTTTTTCACAGTTATCAGGAGAGAACAGGAAATGGCCACAATGATGGAGACAGACCTTAATTCTCAAAGCAGTGCGAATGGGGCCAGAGGGATAATCAGGCTAGAATCAACTCTGATCTGGCATTCACTGCATTTACTATACCTCTATGATAACCTACATCAAAATGACAATTCAAATGTCCCAGGCTGTGAGAAAAACAGCAACTGTCCCTGGGCCCAAGCACATACCCCAGCCTGGCATTTCAGTGCCATCTATAAGAACAACTTTTCCTTTTGGTTTTTCAATCAGCAGAGACTGAGTTTCAGTAGGGAATCCTTACTCTCCCCTTTTCCTTCTCCTTCCCCTCCTTCTCTCCCCACTCCACCAGACCCCTCTCTCCCCCCCCCCCCCCCAATCTTTGGGCATTAAAAGTGTTTGAAGAGTTTATCCTGTGGCCCCCACCTTTTTGGGGTGTAGATGGGATGAAAGGGAGGGTCAGGCTATATATCTGTACTGACCAGCGTGTTTCAGACAGCTTTATGGGCTAATAATGATAGTATAGGAGATGGATAGGAAAGCTAAAGGGACTACATATTGATGAATTTTTATTTCAGTTGTTCCTTTACAACAAAAGAGTACATTTCTTTTTTTTATGCCTAACCCCTCAAACCTAATTAAATCAAAGTGATAATTTAAAAAGAAAACTGTAAAAGAGCCATATGTGCAGATATTTGTCTTGCCCCAGTGCAGTCTGTATTAGCAGCAGCAGCAGTTTGAAGATGCTTGGTGCGGAAAAAGTGAAATATAACATGTGAATGTACTAACCTTTTGGGATGCTCTACTTAATTGAATACCTAAACACATCTCATTGAAAAAAGGGGGGGAGAAGGACTTAATTATCTTGATGCATCAGTGGACTGCTGGCGTTTGATCATGTAGGTGTAATAAATAGTATTTGTGTTAGTGAAATGAGGGCCAAGTAGTATTTTGTTGGGAATGGATAAGCCCCTTTGGAACATTAGTTTGTTTTAAAGTGATGTGCTCTGGCAGATTTCAGTGATGTTATCAAGTTTGGACTGGATGCAGTAGCCAAGACTGGTCCTGGGTAGTATTTTAGTACTGCAGTTGTCAGCGCTGAAAGCAAAGCAGCCACCGGGTTTTCTTTGCTGACTGAGGTGCAATTTAAGTAGGATTAAAATGAAGTGGATGGATCTGTCTGTGGAGGAGGGATTCCTCTCTGGGAACATGAGCTAGAATCTGTGCTCCTCTTCCTCTGGCTCCAGCAACTGATTGTAAGTTATGAAAAAAGTATATACATCAAATACAGCCCCCTTCTGATAGCTTCTCAGCATTACTGTCAGTGTCATTTCTTCTTCCGTACGGTAACAATGCCTGAGTGTAGCTACATGTTTCCACAATTACTGTGCATATTTACGCTTAATAGTTTTATGTGGATCATTCATCACACAACTTTTTTCTTTCTTTCTTTTCTTTTTGTTTTTTGGTAATGTCTCAAACCGTGATTATCCACTATGTCTTGGGATAGCTTTGTATGTGCCATCCAAATTCAGAAACAGGAAACGGCATTAACCATATTAAAAAGATTTTCCTAATTTAATTTTCCAAATACAGTATGTCTGAAAACAGGAATACACTCTGTGCCAAGGCCAGGCAAATCAGTTCCATAGCTGGTCTGTGCAGCAAGAGAGGAGAAAATGTGGATTATATTTATTAGACATTTACAAGTAAATAAGTTGGGTTTTGTGCAAGCTGGAGTGAGGTACTGAGGTGCAGTCTGTCCAGTTCAACTGAATGGGATGTAAAGCAGCATCTTTGGGAGGTGAGAGGAACCCAGGCTGACTAGGACAACAGTTATTTCCATACGGTAATACAGTAAATGAACAGGGTTTTGTGTTTATGTAAAATACAAAGGAGAGCTGTACTTCGAAAAGTGAAGCTAGATCTGTTTTGTGCTGCCAGCTAAGTAATCTTGTTTCAGGTAACCTGTTTTGTAGTCAATGGATATTTTTGTTGCTTTATGGTGTCTTTCCGTTTTTTAAATCACTGGGCTTTCAATGAACCAGTTCTGCTTACTTTTTCTGGAAAAAGGCATGAAAGTTGCTTTCGCAGCTTATCAGAAAAATGTGTTTTAACTGCTGTTGCAAAGGAGAATTCCTAGGTGAATGTGCATTGCTCAAAGTACTGAACAGTTTGCTGTGGTTTAGTCAGAGGATTTGACTCAGTGTGAGTCTCAAATATTCAGATCATTGGTTTGTCATTGAAAATACATCACTGGAAGCTGTCTGTGGAATAGAAGTTAATTTAATCATGGGTGCTCTGCCTATGCAATATGTTCCATATAACTATATGTCACTGTGGGGAAAAAATGGCTTTCCCTTTCACGTTTCCTCTTTCCTCCCTTTCGAGTGGGGAGAGAGTTGTGCTGGTTTGCAAAGTGCGCATCTTGTTAGCCACCCAGTGGAGGCATTCAAGTTTAGCAGGCAGCGATCTTGGCATCGGTGCCAATAAAGCAGTAATTACATCGCCTGTCATTTTCATTAGCTGCCTTAGCTTTCATGTTCGACTTGGAGGTATAAAGCAGCGCAAGCTTTTAATGGCTAAATCAAGGATTAAAAGCGAGTAGTAAGAGACGAGCAGTGTTTTTCCAGTTGGCTACAACCTCCATCAACACAGAGGCAGAATGTTATTGTTCAGAGGCACAATTCAGTACTAACTGCTTCCAAGGACTGAAGGGATGGTGGTGTTTTATGTGATTTATTGCATGTGCTTGTTAGAGTCCAGTCTCAGGAGCAGGCTCCCCTGAATCTTTCCATCATAACATTATCCAAGAGGCGATCTGAAGGAAATAGTATTAAGTCTTCTGGGAGGCAAACTGTATCCAAAGAAAGACTTAATTTGCATCATTTGTAAGCAAGCATTTGAAATTATGCTAAAAGGGAAATGGTTATAACAACGCTCATGTCGAACAAATGGGAACAGCAAAATTCCCCTTAATTTCACATGTACTTTGTTTCCCTTCGTTTAATTTAATGAAGTCATATGCAGATACTCCAAACTCCAGTGTTGTGGTGGGGACATGATTTATTTACTATTGTCATTGGTTTTGTGATAGGTCTGCTTAAACATTTGAAGAGCATCAGTCATGATTTTTGTATTCGGATTTGCCTTGGGTAAGGATGTAACATAAAACCAACTGTAAGGCGTAGATGTGCATGCTAGCTGGAGAAGGTGAAAGCAAGCCCCAGACTGTAGTTGTGTTCCAGTTGCTTTCCTTGAGGCTGCCTGTGCTCATACAAACAGCACACACAGGTAAGGCAACGACAAGTCAGAGCAGCAGGCAAGGGCTGCCAGAGGTTTTCCCAGCTTTGAGTAACCTCAGAGGTGCTTGTATACAGCTTTTCCCTTAGGTAGTCATCACTAGAACAGCTCCCTACTTGCTTTTATAACTCCACCAAATCACACGTAAGTTAAGCAGGCAACATGCAATTTCCTCCTAATTCATTGAATGCCAGTTTTTGGGGAGTCCCTTTATAGCCTGGCACATTATTATATAAAAGTCCGGGCCAGGGAAAAACTTCATGCAAAGACAGTTTCATTTAAAAATAGCCTTTTCATCAACATGGAAAATCTGGGGGAAAACAGAAAACAAAAATAGTGACCGGTTGGTTTATTTGCTGGGGGGAGGTTGAAAAAGCAACAAACAAAATCCAAGAAATCTTAATCGAAACCGGAAAATACGCAGTTCTTTTCATGAAAAGGTCAATATTTACCTCACTGGCCAAACTCTTTCTACTTTGCTCTCTGCAAATCTCTAGGTATTCAGTGAAAATGAGAAAGTTAAAAGTTGTAAAGTCTTCCAACAATAACAGTTTTCATTTCGATTTTCATTTTTCCATATATTTCAACCGGCCTAGTAAAAAACCTCACTGTTAAACTTGACTTACTGTCCTGGCTAAGAGCTGGTTAAAGCATATATTGACAGCACTTTCTAGGTTTCGCTCTCTTTTATTAAATCACATGGATACTACTTTGATAGACATTGGAATAGAGACCCCAAATTCTCACTGGTGCCAAACATGCCCTTAATGCCCCCATGGAAGGGCAGGCAGTGCTGGATTTCAGTGAGCACCTTTGCTATTCCCAAAAGCAAGCAGTGCTGCTCCAGCTTGCATGACAGTGAAATAATCCCATCGGGGCAGCGATGTCCCCTATGTCAGTATGCGATGCTGCAGTGCATCAGCACCTCCTCAGATTCCCACTTTCCTTTGTTATGGGTCCTACATAGGCAGGACAGGAGGTAGCCAAAAAGCTGTGTGTGCTTGCCCTCCCATGGGGGACATCTGCAGTTGTGTCTTTAGGATAGTTTTGCT
Organism: Lathamus discolor; assembly: GCF_037157495.1. Classification (NCBI taxonomy): domain Eukaryota; kingdom Metazoa; phylum Chordata; class Aves; order Psittaciformes; family Psittacidae; genus Lathamus; species Lathamus discolor. The sequence goes on from NC_088884.1 coordinate 114,674,547, forward strand.
ACATGTTTGCGTTGCTCGAGACAATAGGAGTTTCTTATTTGTCATGTTGTATTAGTTATTTAATCTTTAATTCATCTTGCTGGCTTGGGAGAACAGTTGTATTTATCCCTGTTTGGCGGAGAGATACAAGGGGAATTGCTTTAGGGTGCAGAGCAAATATGTCAGGAAGCCAAAATGTGAACTTGAGGCATCTGAGTATCCAAGAGTCTGGTGCTCCAGTCCGTCCTCCTCCTCGTCTGACAAGCCCAAAGATGGATGCTACGGGGGAATGCTACTTTGAAGGCTCCTGGGTGCCTTCCTGCCTTCCCAAATGTCGAATTTGTTGGGTCTCACTAATAGTTTTCTTTTTATATCTGCTGGTATCTAGAAATATGTGTAAAAAATGAAGGGCAAACCCATACGTATGCTGTTGCTCAGAAACAGGGATGCTTCTTGCAAGCTCTGACTTCATAGTGGCAGGTGGTTTGGGAGGATTTGCTTCACTGAGTGAGATCTACAGTGTTATCCCAGATTTGGAAGGAGCAAGAGCAGATCCAGTGAATGACTGCAGCACTGTTGTAAATGGAATGAGGATCACTGCCTTGGGCTGTTTTATTTTGTTTGGGTTTAATCTGCAGTTCAGGACTACCTTACTCAAGTGTACTTCATTCATCTGAATGAACGACTTACACTCCAAAGGACCCTGTTGCTTTATGAGTCATAAAAGCTATGAAGTTGCCCAGGCAATTGGATCGGTATCTTTTTTTTCTCCCGTTGAGGTAACATTATCAACGCTAATGCTGAGGAGCTCGGATAGGTTTTACTGGCCTGGCAACAGCTGAGCATTTTCTTGTTAGGTAGCTGCTGCCAATCCCTTTTTAGTTATTTTCAAGAAGTAAAGTAGCTTTATTTCTTAGTCTCATATTGAGTGAGAGGTTGAAGTGTTAAGCTCTGTGGATTAACGGTGTATCCTTTGAGAAAAAGGAAAGCTTGTGTTTTTCTTGGTCCCCTGACTGCTGGATGCAATTGTTTGAGAAATCTTGAATTTCATCAGCTAGATACAAGGAAACATGCAAGTAAGCCTTGAATGATCTCTCGAAAGATGTTGACTCTATTGCAGCCGTTTTGGAAAGTTGTTTGAACTGATAGCTGTTCCCCAGGCATTTCTTTGCTTGAATTTAGTGCATTTCACATCAGGCAGTGACGTGAAATAAACCAGAGGGTTTTTAGTAATTCAGAGCTTCTTGGAGAGCTATATTCCAATTATAAATTTGCTAAAATGACAGCTGGAACATGAATTGCTGCACTCTTATGATATGGTGTATTTATTTATTGTTTAAATATATCACTTGTCTTATCCAGTCCCAGCATATGTGTTTATGCTGTGAAGTTTACATAGTGAGTGAAAATAATAATATGGTCTCTCTGAATGATGTTAATTGCAGTTCAGTCTTACTGAAATCAAGTAATAAGAAGTGGGACAGAGTAGCAAGCAAGACTAAGCCTGTTGTTATATGCATTGGATTTACCTACACTGACTACAGCACAGGTAATTACTGGGAGTAATTCAGAGTACAGACATGCACACTGCCTTAGTCAGAATTAATTAACTCTTTCAGTAATATGTCTCCTAGTTTTGCCAGTTGCTCAGGAAGTTAGTGCGGATGTATTATCTCACCTTTCCCTATAACATCAACAACTTCATGTGTCCACCTGGTTGCTCTGCAGCTCTGTGTGTATGAAGGAAGAGTGGCTATGGCAAGCGGTGAATAGCCAGGGCTAGCAGGGTAATGATGCAGTGTTCAGACTGAAATTTCAGGTTGTCTGCAGTCAGATAAGACTAAAGATAAATCTCTGCTCCTTGATATTTTCTTTTACTTTAGAATTAGGACAAAACTAAGTGGTGTTCTCCACTAGGAGAAGATAAAGTTTCCCCTGTTAAACCTGATCATTTCGGATCTGAAAAATGGGAGTTGACCATGGGAACTAGAAGTCTACTTGGTTAAGGAATGGGCCTATAATTAAATGATGAAGAATGTGCCTTTGTACTGGTGTCATTCACTGAAAATCTCACTGAATTGTCTCTTGAAATACCAGTATTCCTTGCTCTAAGCTTTTTGGCCCCAAAGCTGCACTCATTTTTGGCAAGTTATCATCCCCATTACAAATTCCTTTCATGCAGATGTTGCAAATGTAGCTTTAGGGACTTCCTTTCTGCTTCCTCACCAGTTTCTGAAGATGAGAGCAACTTTTTTGGTCTCTTGTTCAATAAAATGCAGTAGTCTTATACAGCACATCTGTGCTGGGACAAACATGAGTGCTGGTTTGCTTCCTCCTCATGGAAACTAGTTGTGCTGTAACAAATAGGTAGTTCCTAATTCCTTAGTTCCTAAGTAACTAGAAAGTTTGCAGTTAGGAAGTTCAGTACTGAGACCTGTCAATTTACTATCAGTTTCCCTTTGTTTTTTTAAATCACTGGTGCTTATACCAAGGATATACTTACACTGTCTTACCTTGTATACAAGGCCAGGTTATGACCATCAACAAATATAGCTCCATTAATTTCAAATTCAGTGTATGTCAAAAGCTTATCTGGTTCTGTGTTAAAAATAGGTTGACACGGTTGAGTGAGATTCTAGGCTGGACAGACCTTGATCTCACTGTTCCATTTGTTTGTTGGGTTTTTTTCTAGGAAGTCTTTTTGTGTTTTCTTTTCTCTTTTGTTTAACTCAATAATTTGAGTAACTTTGAGACTTTCTATTTCTGTTTCCTGTAGCGATGTGGCTCTTTCCTGTGGAGGGGTTAACACAGTGACTCACTGGAAATCATGTTGGTGAGATTCTTCCAGTAGATGTTTTTTCTCTTGCGTTTTGTCATGTTATTTCAGATGAGAACACTGACAGCCAAATGTCACCAACTGTAGGCAGATATCCACGTAAATATCTATTACACACAAATGTGTGGCAATTTCCTGCCTTGGCAATCAGTCAGTTTTGAACTAAAGACCTCTACTATTAAAAGCCTGGGCTTTGAAGACTTCAGTCAGAAATGCAACCTAGTAGCTGGTAACAAAAGCGGTTATTATCCTGGTTCAGGCAGTAGAATGAGAAGTGTCATATGCCTTTCGTGAGTACAGGAAAAGACAAAATTATTTAGCTCCCGCTAGCTTTTGTCCTTTGCTTGTCCTGCACTATTTTGTATGGTGTTCTTTTTTCTTCTAAATGTTATATGTTAATTCTTTGTAGCAAACACAGCTATTAGATAAAACCTTCCAAATCTAAAAAAAAAAAAAAAAAAAGAAAAAGAAAATCCTAATCTACTTCCTTGCTTTATAAGCAATTCTTTCATTTTGTAGTATCTAGAAGAAAGTCTTCAATTTGCTTTTATAAGAAATATTCTCGGAGAAAACCAAATTAAAATGACAAAGTGACATTGTCTGGACTATTCATCTTCTGTATTTTACTGATGAGCTTATTTTCTGAATATTTGGTTTCTTTGCAAAGATCCTTTCTTATACGGAAATTAATGGATGGCAGTACCTCGATCAGATTTTGCTTTTTGTCTGATTAGTTTCATGAGGTTGCTTGGGATTTACTCACTGGAGCACGACAAGGAAAGTTCAGTCTTCTGTCTTTAAAGTTTTATATCCATTAGTTACCAATGCGGAGCACATATTTTGCTCGTGGAGGCCAGGCTGAGGTTAAGTTGGTTTTAAAGATAACAGTAGATTCCAGCGTCCTTGCATTTGTTTTGTATTTGGTGACAGTCACTAAATCAGAGGAAGGAATGTTCAAACAACACACTTGAGGGAAAGCGATTTTTATAGAAAGGGCCCATTCCTGCTAATAGCCAGTAACTGCACATAACCCCACTGACATTAAAAGTCCATTAGCAAAGCCCAGTTTAAACACCAGCTGATGCTATGTCAGCTAAATGTACATTGGAATTTTTCATGTAACACAGCAATAGCACTTCTGTAATTTCTCTAAAACTATGTACATTAAGGAAAGCAAATGTCATCTGATAGTAGTAAGATGAAGAGTTCATATTGAAGTGGGGAGGACTGTAATCAAACTGAAGTTACCATCTGGTTGCATTAACAAGAAAAGCAGGGAGTGTCAGGTTTCTGAATTAAAGCTAGATTAACAAATCCAGTATATAGGCTTCTGAAACACAGGATAAGCACAGAGCTGCTTATCTGCTTGGTTCTTTATTGTTAAATACATTACGACCTTGTTTGAGGAAAGTTTCTGCTGAAGTCATTAAGATGCTTTGTCATGTGGAGCACTGGCTTGCCATGGGCAAAAAAAAAGGTTATTTGCTGGCTATTTAGGAAATATGTCTCATTGCAGCAGCATGAGAACATTTAAACTTGTCAAGATAGTGTTTGTATGCTTATGGACTTAAGTTCTAGTTAACCATTGGTTCAGGAAATAGAATCTACCCATCTCAGTGGATCAAAAAGAATGTTGAGAAATATGTACAAAAAATAGTGTGTGCTAAAGAGGAGTGTGGTAGGGGATGAGCTTGTTATTCATCTTCAAAAGCAACCAGCAGACTGATGTCCAGTACTGTGGTCTTGAGACCCACTGAAGAACACTGTAGCACCCAGTTTGGCAGTCGGTCTAATTCTGAGAAGACACTTTGAAGTCTATTTTGAAAATAGATCTTGTGCTATAAAGCCATTATGGAGACGGGCGAAGGGTTGCTTAGGAAGTTAATGTGAGAGCTGGAAACAGAGGGATAATTAGCTTCTTACTGACACGCTCCCAAGTACGGCTAAGTATCACTGTAACCTCCCCTGCCTCCTCTTTGCAGTTATCCATCCATTAGTGAAACTTTGTATAAGTACTGACAGAAGGAGAGCCTGAATGCCTGATGTGAGTAGACATACCACTGCAAAAATCCTGTGAACGCATCTGGAGCGCTCACTTAAACTCTTAACAAACTGTGTTAGTAGTGCAAAACTCTTGACTGTGTTATGAGGCTGAACTTGATGTTTTTTGTCTTGCCAAGTTGAAGGAGTTGACATCAGTAGCATGCCCAGAACGGATCCTGTGTTTGAGAACCACAGAGTTTAAGGAGAGTAATTCAATTGCATTTTTTTCCCCCTTCTGGAACATAACATGTAAACATATTACTGAAATAAAGCCTGGTTTTAATTACGAGCAGTAACTTTTTCATGTTGACAGATTTTCACATGGAAAGCTTTATTGAAAATGAGAGAAGACCTTTTTGCCATCATTAGTTCTTGCTGCTTAGTGCTTTTATCGAGTACAGTAAAATACCATTTGTAATTAATTCCAAGCTTATATGGACATGTTTAATATAATTACCAAACAAAATCCTGTTTACTGACATATTGCTTATGAAACTAGTCTGAATAATCTGGTCTCTGGCACGCATAAATCAGGCAGTAATAACAGCTGTAAATATTTCACAATATACTTAGAGTGCTTTGATTTTAATGCTGAATCCACTTCTGAGTTTTAGGGATAAAACAGGTCAGATATTACTTTTCGCATATGTTCTTTCTTAATCTGTTACACTGCTTTGCCTAAAAGTTACTTAAGAAAAAATCATTATTGTATTAGATTATAAAAAAGTAAATATAGACATGTTCATGAGCTGGGAGAATTATGTAATTGAATTATGCAGGAGCTAACAAAATGATGCTGTTCACGTTGGCACGGAACAATTGCTCTAATACAGCTGTGAATTTTTTTCATTGGAAAAGGCATTTCAGTGCCAATACTCTTTGTCTTTCTCAAAGTTTTACTATTTTTATCTGACTATTCAGTGCAATATGTCTATTGTGCACTGAATGTATATTGTACTCTAAGCCCGAAACACGTGCATAAAACTGTTAGAAGCCATTTGTTATGCAGCTGATTTGGGTGCCAAAAGGGCTGTGAAAACTGAAGGTTTGGGGACCTGGGAGACTGTGTTCTGAGACCCTCTTTCTGGGAAGGCTTTAAGCCTGTATTTAAATAGAAGGAGGGAGACCGAGAGTCTGTCTACCACAGAATATTTGGGGTTGCATGAAGCTGCAAAACCATCTTTGTGAATTAGAACTGTGCGTGTAGTTTGTCCAGTTCAGCGGAAGGCCTTGAAATTTCAAGAAAGATTTATAGTCATCCCCCAAGTCATTTTCCCGTCCCAAACAAAGACCTTAAAAAAGCAGTTGGGTGAAACAAAACATTTTGCAATTTTTGTTTGCTTGGGAATGTTCTTTAACCTCTAAAATAAACCAAGAAATAAAGTAATCAAAGTGCTATTTTGAAAGTCAAATTTGAAAAATGTTCACTTTGGGGATTATTTTTTTTTTATTTTTTTTTTTCCCAGTTGCATTCCCTCGCAGAAGTTGGTACAAATTTTAAAATTTTATGGCCATTGTGCTCTCTGAAGAACTTATTAGTCTCCAAAACTGTGCCAGGCTCTCTTATGAATGCTGTCTCTTCTAAGCCATGAGCCTCACCCAATGGAGGAAGATGAAGATCTGTGGCGTAATTGGCACACTAAGCTGCCAATAATATATTCTGCAGTTAGTTAAGGACAATAAATGATTCCACGCAGTCACTTATGCAAGTAAATGCCTGTATCAAGCAAAACATGGGATGTTCTGATTTTGTCTCCTGTCGGGGATATGTCTGACTTCAGCACGATTTTGCTACAGTTTCTATTGTTATGATATCTAGGCATTATGGAATTTGCTGGTACAAATGCATTTCTGACTCCCGAGTCATGAAAATAGCTCTTACTTGACTAGAAAACAGTAAGGACTTTCAACTGTATTTGCTTCTTTTTACTGTTCCTTTATGCGTATCAACAAGATCAGCCAGACTTTTGAAGTGTCTTGTTTTGAGCCATGGACTTTAGCACTTTCATGGAAGTACATTAGTTGCGAATTGCATTTGCCACAGGGTCTGTAAGGTCAAAATTAATCTTAAAGCACTATTGATTACTTTTTGTCAGCTACTGAAGTTTAGTTTGTTTGAGTAAAGTAACTTTTACCAGCAGTGCAAAGTAAAAAATGTTGTATTGCTTGTTTTCTGAAATGGCATCTGGAAAACAGATACAAATACTGGACTGTTTATTATCACTTGTGCATATTGTAATGTATCAGGGAAGGTTTTGTTAAAGGTAGACCTTAAAAGAAAACCATGTTCTTTAGTGACTAGATTTCATCCACCTTTGCCTCGCTTTTAGATGGTCAGTATTTTACAATAAATTAGTACATTTTGATCAGTATAATAACCTGTGGTGTCACTTGATACTTATGATCAGTATCAAGTGTCCCTATCAACACCCTGTGGGCACATACATGGCTATGATTTGCAAAGGTATTACTGTAAATTATATAGCAGGTTGTTGTTTCTGGAGAGGTGGCAGGATTCCTGAATGCAGTACTTTGATTTTTGGAAAGCAGAAGTACCAATTCTTAGGTTTCTGTAGTGTGAGAACTTGCACTGAAGTGTGAGTCAGTGCTTGAGAACATTGCGGTACATGAACAATATTAAATTGCTTTGTTATGTGTATGTGCAGGCTGCATCCAGACACTGTCATTGGGAAGTTATTAGTATATATAATTACCTAACCATAAGGAATTTCTGGACTGAAATAGCTTATGTAAGCCTATGTGTCTCCTTCCCACAAACCCAGCTTAAAGGCTCATGCAAGTCTCTTGCCAAGGAAGTGTCTTGCTGACTGTAAAATATTACTTGGGAAGATGCACTTACCTGCAAGGGTAAAGACCTTACTGGATAATAGCCCTACCTTCAAAAGTCAGTTCTTCTGACTTGTGCCCTGGGTTGTTTATCAAATGCTGGGTTGTTTCATATTAGGTGTGTTGACCTTTAGATTTTGGCTGCTGCCATTATCTAATCAGGAGCAGGAGTCTTCCTACAGGAGCCACATTCATTAACGAGAATTTGTGCAACACGTAGCTTTCATGACTTGAGGGCTAGCAGATCGGACTTGTGTGCGTGAAAACCCAGTAGTCATAGCAGTGCGGGTCTGGAATTCGAGAAGGCCAAAGGTGTTTTGATTAGTGAGGAAATGGATACCAGCTGGGTTTTTTTATGCTTATAAATATATGTAACTGTATTTAGGCATACAGGTAAATTGTGTATGCCACTTAGCTCCATCTGTTCCTAATAAATTTCAGCCCAAAGGCTTGAAGTTTTGAAACTTCTGATCATTCTCAGATAGGTGAACTTTCTAAGTGGAACAGCCAGCCTTCATAAAATGTGTTGCCAACTGAGCCTCTCGTTTTGTGTAAACCAACACAGCTCCCCTGCAGTCAGTGAGTGCCTCAGTTCTGCACCACCCCAGGGTTGTTAAGTTAGGACTTCTGTAAGACTGTTCATGCTGGAGAGATCTCTATCTCATCTGTTTGGACAGAAAAGTGTTCCAGGACTCTAAGAAAGCTTTTTAAAGAGTGGAAAAAAAAAAAAAAAAAGGAGCAGACATGGCAGAGTACATCAGAGAGAGATCCGGTGTTAACAAAAAGATTCTTTGCCATTAAAATGAGGAGGAAAAACGTTTGTATCTTTACAAGATCTTGTCCCACTTAAGAGAGCCTAAAGAAGAGATAGGCATCTAGAATGGCAGTTATTGGGTAAAATGCTGGTGTATGACAAGTTATTTTGGGATCTTTGTTTTTTAAAATATTATTATTGTTTTAAGTTTTCATAGTCACCCACCATCCTACGTATGCAAAGACTTAACAATTAAAAAGAAAAGCTTCTATGTTCACATTGTGCCCGCTCTCTACAGATATTTGTTCTCAGAACGTCACCCTACTTCTGATCAAAACCTGAGATGAACTTTTCTCAGTAGGTCTCTGTACCATCACAGCCATTTTCCTAGCTATGACAACAGTGGGTCACTTTTGATCATCTTAGGGCATATTTACAAAAACAAAACTAAAACTCAATTTACCTCATTGTCTTCTCTCAAAGTAGGCAATGGAAAATTTAAAACATACAAAACCAGACCTTTTAGGATTAGCAGCTTCAAATGCGTATTAGCAAGAGTGCAAAAAATAAGTTTATTTGGGGAATTGAGAGTTTTGAATATACTGAAGTTTTTATTTTTATTCCCTGATTGGTAAGACAAATACTGCACTGTATAAAGTAGTTAAAGCGTCCTCTTTCCCCCAGAATACGTTTTTATAAATAGAAGGTATAGACTAAACATTATTTTCTTTTGCATGAAAACTTGGGATGGGAACAAACTGTACTGCGGGATTCCATGCTGTAGAAAGGCAGGAACAGAGGAGTACGTATTTACTAGCCACTTCAAACCCACAAGACAGGCAGAAATGCACGCAGGCAGTCTCTTTAAAGGTTACCAAAGCATGTTACGCATGGGCCTACTTGGGGCAAGAAAGGGGAGATGGTGGTAAAGTAGCTAGTCTGTTCTGTTGGGTCACCAGCATCCACAGGGGACTGGTCCTGGCTAGTGACCACGAGGGGCTATGCAGTCTTTACCTGCAGCTGTCTGCAGCTGAGTGGACTGAATGTGGCCCTGACATAAACCGGGAGAAGCAGGAAAGTTACCAGCAGTGGGTGTTCATAAAGAAGCACTGGAGAAATGTTTGAAGAGGCAAATGCTGCTCTGGGAAAGACCTCAGGATCCTCTCTTCAGGCTGGAAAACGAGTCTGTATGAGTTGAGGCAAGCAGGGGAGGAGAACTTGAATGCCAGCAGAAAAGGCATGAATTTAAGTGTTTTGTTTTTAAAAGAAATGTGTCGTTATCTATATGAACTAGCTATGATATTGTGGCCATGAGGGATATTAAATAACAGAGGTACTTTAAAAACAAGACAAAAAGTTAGTATTGCCCCCATGTTATCTCCTGCTGTTGTTGTTTTGACCTGGTTTGGTTTATTTCACATTAATGTGAGGCTGTCCCTTATCCACCTGAGGAATCTTGCAGAATTGAGAGGGGAGCACTTAGAACAATTTTCTGAATTGGTCCATCTAGCCACTAGATAAAAGATATTAGAGGGTCATTGTTATCTTTGTATGCAAGAGGAAACTGTAAAACCCAAAGACAGTATAAAACAGCATCTCACAAGCTGTCGGAGTGGGGAATTTGGAGTGAAGTAAGTGGAAAGTCTTAGTGAAAAGGCCATGGATCAGGCCCTTGGTTTTTGAGTGCTAATGCTGCTGCCAGGGCAGAGCCACATGTTGTCTATGACTCTCCTGTTGGGATGCTGAGATAGGTAGTGTTCTGGTGCGCTCGCTGGGTACACTAAACTGTAAATTACATAAAAGGAACTGACAAAGTCAATTTCAGCATTGTGGTGCTTCATACCCATCGAAAAATGTCAAAGAAAATTTAAAGCATAAATGAGAGTACAGGCACAGTTCTGTAAAAATCCTTTCTCTTGTGAGCAGTCCTATTAACCTTCAAAGTGTGATGACACTTCTGCCAGTATCTGTGTTTCAGTGTGTGAGTAATCACATGCCTCTAATATGCAGCTTTGCAAGGTTATGGCCTAAAATGAGTAGTCCCATCAAAGTTTCCCAGCGGGATCAAGAACAGTCCCTTAGGAAGGAGTTCAGAGCAGGAACATAACTTCTCTGAAGAATTCTTAATCTAAACTCCCCACTGCAGGAGTTCTCATCAAAGAAGTTTTGATTATGTCTATTGATTACAGGGTTTTTTTTCCATATCTCAAAGAGTAAATCGAAAGGTCATTTTTTATATTGGTGTGCAAGGAGTTTTATTGATTCTCTTTTATAAGCCATTAATGAAATCTATAGAAGCCTAACAAGATTGTATAGTTAACCTTGGCGAGATTGCCTGCTCTTTTAACATGTGCAGAAAAGGGAAAATACAATGTTCCATTTTGGTGGGTTAAATTATGTGGGAGCAAGTGAATTTCATGGAATCAAATACCTCTTAGCACAGAAAGAGAGCATGATGTATCTATACTAACCCATTAACTCCAAAATGTGCTTAGCAGAGATTTTTTTTGGAATACTTTGTTTTCCTGCCTAATGGTACCACATATTTATCACTATGAAAACAAGCAGGGAAGTCAATCACTCACTATGCATGCCAGAAATGCCTTCCATAGTCACAATGGTGGTGTGTCAAGAGTCTGTCCCACTTTAAAAGAACAGGCAGGATTTATCCTGGAAATGTACCAAAACGGACCAATCTTTCTCAAAAATATGAAGCTGGGATCAATTTTGCAAAGTTAAAATAAACAGTAGTCACATTTGACCCACTATATTATGCTAACAGAGGAAGAAATGTAAAGAGCTGTGGGTATCTACAGATTTGGCTTGGTACACACTAAACATGATACATTGGATTAAAAAATTACCCACCAACTTAAAAGCTATTCATAATAAAATTTGGGAAGAATTTTCAGTCTATGATTTCATTCCAAATTATTTTCTTAAACATATTTTTTTTATACCAGTTACATTAATGAAGACCATCTTGGCTACAAAGTACAAAGCTAATGCCCCCTGAGAAAGGATGCCTTTGCATAGTGGAAGCTCAGAAGCCTTTGAGTGAATGTCACATATTTTTATTTGCAGTAGGAAAAACATATTGGAGAGAGGCAAGTATAATTATCTCCATTTTTAGATGGAAACCAGAAGAGTGGGCGGCAGAACTGGGTAGCGAACAGACACAGGAATTCCCCCTCTGGTGGGCTCACAGAAAACATGGAAGTAATTTGTGGCATGAAAATGGCTGGTGTTGCTTGTTTCCATCAAAAGGCCATGGAGAAAGTAGGAAGCAGGCGCTGAGTTTTTACACCACAGTCTGAACTTGGCTTCAGTGGGTGACCGGCAAGCTGTGGGTACAGACGAAATTAGGAGTGGGGCTCCTGATGCTGATTTTTGGCTCTGCAGACCTGTGGTGAGAAGTGCCTGGCTGCAAAAGCCCAGCTGGAGGAGCCCTGTCCTGCAGAGCCATTTGTCCTGCTTTGCCAGTGTCTCAGAGGGGCAGCCCTCTATGGCTTGCTCCGTGCCATGGGGTTATGAATGAGTCTGTGTGATTTTAAAGACACCCCTTACATGGCTTTTCTGTTACTCACTGTGTTCTGCTGACAGACAGGGTACGCCACAAAGTCACCACACACTAGCTGTATAATATGCAGAGTTTATTAAACAAGCACGCTAAAGCCAATACGCACACTAAAAGCAAGCCCACTAATGTGAATTAGGTAAATATCTCTCTCTATATATAGAGAATAAGTACAATAAGTCAAATCAGAGATGTAGGTATATAAGTAAAGCACCAAATAAAGTTAGCAATGCATTAGATCATTACTGTATAGAGAGAATAAGAGATTAAGATGAAATACATCACCAGTTACCACTGAATCATAATCTAGGCCCACATTTCCAGCTGGGAAGCCCCATTGCAGCCGATGCCAGGAGTCTCAGGTAACTGGGAAAACTCCTGTGCGGTGCATCCACCCATAGGTGAGGCTTCTCTCATGGCCACAAGAGGGTCCCACTTTTATGCCCTTATCAAAACAACTGGCTTTATGCCAGATCTCCAATCGTTTACTTGTGTGAACATGCAGTTTCTTGTGATTTCACTGTTCTCCACTCTGACAGCAATGGCCAGGCGCCCCAGTGCAGCCAAGTATGAAGGTCTTAGAACAACTGCACACCTATGTTTTCCTGCCTCTTTCCAACAAACAGTCACCATGAGCACAAACATATATACTCTGCTGAATACACTGTGGCAAACAGCATCCTTTGTTACAGTTCTCAGTCATGAAAGGGAATCGGCTCCCAGCTAGGTTCCCATCCATTACACACTGCCCTTGTAAAAAAACTCCTTTTCCCCACACTGAATGGACAGCCTTCCCAGAGCATTTCCAAGACCATTTAGCAGTGAAGGTGAGGGGATGCAGGTCTACCACTGCCCTGTGCCCCACGGGGCTGTGCTCGAGTAGGTGACTGTGTTGGGTTTTTCATGAAGGAGCCATGCAGCAATGCTGCATGCTTGAAGTCTAAACAGGTGGAAGTCCCTCAGGGTCTTGGTGCAGTTACTGAAGTGCCTTCACTTCACCCCTGCGTCAGGCACCGGTTTTATTTTAGGAGGGTGGAATGGGCTGAAGATGGTTATCTGCAGTTGCTGGAGGGGCATCAAGTAGTGGGTCAAGACTTTGCCTTTGCCCAGAGTGTGAATGGCTCTGCATCTCAGTCTGGAGCTCCAGTCTTCAGAAAACTGCAAAATCAGGCTGTAAAGAGATATATCCCACAACAGAGAAACAGTCTTCAGCTGTGCTCTTGCACTTCTGTTGGCTGTCATGAAACGGAGGGCTAGATGTTTCTGCATTTCTCAGCTCATGAAACACATACAGGTTTGTATTTTTTATAAGTCGCAGTATGTGTTCTATTACTGGTTTGGATTTTGAGTAATGACCATTAAGGCTCTGGCATTTATGAAATTATGCCTGCACTGGAGATCTGCAGTACATTAGCCTCTCTTTATTTCCTCCTTTGGAAGATGTATCTGGAGAATCCATTGCTTGGGTCTCCCTGTGTGGGAGCACCCCAGAGAACAGCTGGAGTAACCTTCTGAGATACTGTAAGAAAACGGAAGGATTACCTGAACAACACGTCTAAAATGCATGAGGTAAGTAAGTGGATCAGAGGGACAGGCAGGCATGTTACCTTTTGTTTTCATGTATAAGTAATACAAGGAATAAGGGTTTGGTTATTTTCCTTTTAGTTGAACATTTTGGTTAAAATTCCCTGCAGTTTGGAGATGTCAATACATCAGTAGACTCATGTATTTGAAAGTTAAAGGCGTCTTGATGGCTGCTAATACTTAGTTTTTACTTCAGCTAGGCTGCTGAATTTTTATTTATTGATCAGATGAGCATGTAGGGTTAAAGGACCAAAAAGTATCTGGACTCAATTTGTAAGGAATAAGAAAAATAGTATAGGCTATCCCCAGGCTCATTTCCAGGCAGTATGCTTCCAAGAAGGCAGACACTTCCAGTTTTGTAACAGAAAATACTGAAAAAATACTGGGAGATAACTGAACAGATGGAGAGATTAAAAGATGAATGGGTGGATGCAAAGATGAAGAGAGATAGTTGGGATTAATCCATCCTTTGCAAGCATAGTATATGCTGCAGACGTGACTACTTTCTGTGTGCTTGAGAGAGTGTTCAATGGCTTCGGCAGCCAGGCTGGGGGGTAGGAGAGAGGGTGCTGAGCTGTCTAAAAATACTTGTGCACAATCCAGCTGACCGTAGAAGTGAGTCTGAACAAAGCTGGTTTTAGCACATTGCAGTGGAGGAGGCATTTGGCTGCTGGGGAGTGATGGCCCCGTTTGCTGTCCTGGTGACTCAGATTTCTCTGTCCCCAAACTGCACACACCAGCCTCCTTTGTGCTTGCAGGTGAGTGCATGTGCCGATGATGAGTCTACCAGTAAAATAAAAGCTGTTGCGAAGCCTTTGTCAGAGATGTTGCTGCCTAGCCCTCTGTCTGGCTTCTGCAGCTTGCCCAGGTCACTGATTCACAACGTAGAAGGAGGATAACATAATTCAAAGGGGAAATAATAACCACTGACCTAGGGGTGCTCCTCTTAAAGTGGTTTCTGGGGTTTCTCCAGCAGTCATTGTGCTTCAAACATCCCATGGTGGAGTCACGCAAAACTGTTAACCATTTCCAAAAGCCTTGGCCCTGCTCTATGGGTGAGCTGCACCTTACCCCTGGCTGTGCTGGGTCCTCCCACCCGGCATTTCCCATCAGTCTGGGAATCCATTAACATTCAGAAACTCTTACCTGTATTTTGGCATTTATTGCTTTACAGAAGCTAAGAAGTGATGACCTGTGCTACAAGGCTGGCTGGTTTTATCTTTCCTTTGATACTACTGGCTTCTCTGAACAGGATGGAGATGGTGGCTTCTCCGGGCTAAATGAGGCTTCTTTCCTGATGCTGAATTTGACAGTATCTTTGTTACTACTCTGTTTTATACCTTTGGGTCCAAATTGGTGTTTGAATCCCAGAAATGGCAGTATCCTGCACAGAAGTGCTACCAGGGTACAGCAGTATTGGTACTGAATATGCTTTAAAAGGCAAACTATGTTCCCCACAAGTTCAGAAGCAGGGGTTAAAGCCTAGGTAGGTATGTTCTAAGCACTTGCACTCACTTCACTGGTCTCATAACTACAGCCAAGAAATCATACTTTGGACAAGTGGCAAAAAAACACAAAACTTGCTTTTAGGAAGTGCAGAACAAGAATTCAAGCTTCATACAAGTGATTTTTAGCTACAAAATGGGACTCTGTTGCAGTAGCTTTTAAAGTATCCTTGCCTTTCTGGCTGTGATTAACCCTCCTCATGTGTTGCTCAAAAGCATCCCTGCCCATGCACAGACTCTGTTCCCCCCTCCCCCTCCCCACCTTTATTCTGTGTGAAGAGGCAAAAAAGAAAATAGGGGAAAAAAAGCTACTTTTTAAAAGTTCAGGAAATTCTTCATGTGTGCAGGTTGATATTCAAGGCTTTGCTGGCAAGTTTGCATCAGTGAAGGGTGTGATGGAAGCTGGACCCGGGAGACGGAGCTCTCCATTCGTTTTGTGTCTCCCAGCCAAAATGGTTCTGCTGTTGGCTGCTCTCTGCTGACAGAAATACGTGCAGACAACATTGTGGTGTTGTATAAACTGTTTTGTATGTAGACTTGACCAATGAAAACATGTAATTGAGAACTGGCATTCTTCCTTCCTTTTTAAAAAGACATGCTGCTAGGACTTGCTTTCTGCTTTGTATTTAAATAACATCCATTGTAGCTGTCTGTTCTCACTATTCCCTGAGCATAAAACAAATGAAAGCAGAAATATGTTAAAGCACGTTAAATTCTCTCTAGTATAGCCTCAGCCTTTTCTTCCAGTTTCTTCTTTCTGTGACTACGTGAAGCAATTCTCAAAAGTTAATCTGTTAATCTCTGCCTCGTTTCCCCGCTCCTTCCTCCCCTCACTTCTGCCAGACACTCTGGATTTAAACGTGAATCTTTTTGAAGTCTCTAAAACCTTCAGTTAATTTGCATGCTTTTCACTGTCATACTGTTGCTGCACATCATTTTGAAGGGAGGTCCTGACAGAGCAGCAGGTTTGCCTCTGGCAGAGGTCTTGCAAGTCAGGAGACCAGCCTATCTTCCCCAAAAAACCCATCCCCAGCAGCCTTCTTTAGAAAGTTTCTGGTGGAATTCTGCAGACTCTTTTCAGAAGCTGTCCCAACAGCTAACCAAATATTTTGTTGCTTCTCTGGATGTTGTTGATAAGGTTGATGCTGTCATTAGCTGTAATGCTTTTTATCTCCCAGAGCAAACAGAAGTGTTAATACGGATTAGCATATTTGTCAGCATGTCACTAGTTTTAATTTGCATTACTGTACTGGTCATCCTTGCCACTATTTTCAGCATCTGGATAAGGTAGTACTGAAATTATTTGTAAATCCTTAAAGTCTGTTGAGTTGTGATGTGATTGATCATTTGTCTGAAAATTTGTGTGAAAAATATATTGCCTATCAGAGGGATGTCAGCGGCATACTTATAATTTAGTATTTTCTAGCGCTAGGAAGCAGGAATGGCTGTTAGTATCTTGTATGCCTTGCCAGGTGAAATGGTATATTGCCAACACAAAGAGTTTGGGAGTAAAGCATACATAAAAATTTTCCTTGAAAACAATTCTGTGACTACTGGCAAATAGCAAACATAGCTGGACGATACTCAGATCGGATTGTAAATAAAGCTAAGAAAGGAGTAAGGTGGTATATAACTTAAAGAGAAGAACATGGTAATTCATTTTTTGCCACTACTTTATCTTCTTGCTGCCATTCTTGAGCGCCAGTCGGAATTACTGTGGTTATTTCAAAATACGAGGTTGAGTTATGGAGCTTTGTGAAGCATAAATCTGAACAGCTCTGATGCCACCTTTGACTTACACTGCACATAAAAGACAGGTTTTGCTTAGGAAGAAAGTTAAAAGGAACATCAGTAGCCTGGCACGGGTAGAGTTGAGAAGTTTGGTGAAGTGTGGCTGGTGCCTGAAGCAGGGGTGATGGTGTGGAGGGGAAGAAGGAGTTTGCAGGACTCAAACTGTGCCTCCACAGCAGCCAGTGGAAAGACTTCTGTTAGTGCTGGCAGGGACAGGGCTGTACTCAGTGTATTCAGGGATCACCAGAGTGAAACAACAAGTGAACCAGCCCCATGCAGGACTTTTTCACAATGCACTTCTACTTAAAAAACAAAAGCAAACCCACAACCAAACCATCCATTTCAGTGGCAGAGAGCACAGTTTGCTTTTCAGAACAGGACAGGCAGTGCTGATTTTCAGCTTGCTTTAATTTCTACCCCTGAGAGCATGGGAGAAAACTAGAGGAGTGACAAAAGCAACTGAAACACATTAGTGTTCTCTCCCATTCCAGCTGTAATTTCTTCCACCATGTTCTGCCTCTACCATCATTCTAGGCATTGTACCTGGATGTATGTTATTCTTTTATAACTGCAAATATTTGTTTAGAGAAAAATGAGTGTTTAAATCTCTCTAAGGGAGAAAAAAATTAAAACAGTAAAATCTGGGATACTTCACATAAACCTTTTTCTTTTGAAAGTGGGGGGGGGGGGGGGATGGAGAAAGAGGGGGAGTAAGACAGAAGGAGAGGGCAGTTCCTTCCTCCTCAGAGTATCTCGCAAGGGCGATAAGCAGTGGGAGGCTGTGTAGTGCTTGATGCATTGGGGCTGAACACACTCCATGTTTCTTGAGTGATTGTCAGTGGTGCTCATATCCAGCGGACAGGGGCTTAGGCTGGCTGTCTCCCTTTGAAGAACTAGCATAGCCAGAGCCTCCCTCTGGTATTTTATCAGTGTGTGCATGAGGAGTGCCAGCTTACACCCAGTGACAACACATCCGCTATCGTGCTCGACTTTTTCTTTCCCCTTTAAGTCAAGGGGAATCAGCGCTCAGAGTGTAGATAGCATGCTCTTTGATTGCAGCCAGTGCAGTTGCTAACGTCTTCCAGATGTTTTATAGTCCATTGCATCAGTTTCACAAGAAAATTCCTCTCTTTGTTGCCCATAATTTCCTCTTATTTTCAGTTAAATCTATACTCTAATGGACATCTCCTTTATAAGATGTAAATCACTCCACTTTAGCAATCGGTAACAAACATTTACTGTCTGACAGCTCTACGTGAAGTTAGTGGGATTTTTATAAACTGGCTTCAGTAGAAACAAGATTGAGTATATAGTAAACATTTACCTAAAGAAAGCCTGCTGTCAAACAGGGAGTTGGGGAAGTATTGCTTACATGAGATTATATAAACCAGGATATTCCTGTACATAAAGAATAGGGATTTAATTCTCACAGTCCTGTCTGGCTGCTGAAGTTGGGGAATGAAAGGGGGCTGGGGATTCAGCTGTGAGTGTATGGTAAGCGCTTCCGTCTTCAGCTGGAGTCAGTAATTTTCAAGCCCTTCAGTAGGCATAAAGTCTCAAAGCTTGGAAGCGTATCTACATGATTCAGTTGAATAAATGTGTTTGACATTGAAGACAAATATTGTACTCAGTAGGGCAATTTTGAAGTCTAATACTCTCCTCTTGCAACTAATTCTAAGGCTTAATTACTGAATACCAATATTGTATAATTCACAAATAATTCCCTGGCTGCCTTTTGTTCACTTGTGCCTTTAGTACTATATTATCACATACCAAAAAGATTATCAGATAGATAGCATTACTGGTTTGTAGATGTTCTGCAGTGCCAAAAAAATATCAAAATGCAATGACTTGCCAATTTGCAAAGTGGTCTTTCACTGGCTCCACAGGCATATTATTCCACTCTTTGGTTTTCCAAGCCTGATTTACATATAGCAATAAACCCTTCCCTTCATAATACTATTAATCTCCCAAATTTGAGAGCAGACAGACTGAGTTTCCTTTGTCTCAGTTCAGGAAAATATATCCTTTGCCCGTATAGCCTACAGATTAGTTATCTGCCATCAAATTACTGTAGCCCTAGGAAACAAGAGATCAAGGTTTTCTGTGTGCACAGCTTCTGCCCGAGTATGAACAACTGCAGCTCTGCTGACTTTATACTGCATTCTTTTCCAGGAGGGCTCCATTTGGTCCACTTTAACAGCTTGAGAAAGTACTTCTTTCTTTCTCCTCCTCATTAGTTTCTTGAAAAGCTGAGCTGTTCATATCAGAACTTTTGAGTGTCAGGTTTCAGTTAGTTGAAGTATTGTACATGAAAGGACATAAAAGCAATACATCTAGCAGTAGAAATTGCTAGAATTGATTTTTGTACCATAAATTGATCTTATTTTTAGCAATAATCATATTACATTATTACATCTAGAGATTTGATAGATGTGTGCAGTTTTGTCTCCCTTTAATGAAAGGGTGTCAGTCAGAAACTTGGCATTCCTGTGCTCAATGTAAAAATAACGCTGTGGGAAGGACTGGGATTTTCACTGTGACTATGTATCCCATCATCAGACAGAGCAATTCAAATATTTTGCCTGACAAAGGCATGAAAACTGAATTGCTACAAAGCCTTTGGAAAGCAGCGGAAGGGTTCAGACTTTACTGGCTCACCTGGTAATTGCCCACCCCCAGGAGAGGAGCTTTCCACCCCTACGATCCTTTAATCTTGGAGAGGTGCAGAAGGCTCCATGGAAGGTCTTTGCTACTGTTAGTTTGTTAATGTCTAAATGAGAATTTTGAGTTGAAGCTCAGTTTAGTCATGGCTCTCAAATTCCTTGGGCCAAGCAGTGAGTTCAGAATAGTCCTCATTGTTTTCTGGGTTTCCGACCTAGATCTGCTACTAAAGTGGAGTGTCTTTAATCCCCCTGAAATATCACATATGGCAGCCACAAGAGTAATACAGTGCTGCCAGCCCGCCTGACAAAGATGAGGTGACATGGATCTTTCTTTGCATAGACTTTTCTCTGCTGCTTGGCTTTTTGTACTGAGGGAGGTGGCAGTAGCTCGAAGTGTTACCCCAGGCATCAGCGATCAGTGAGAGCAGCGTGGGAGCTGCTGCCGCATTCAGTGCTAGCAGGGATGCAAATTCTCTGTCACCAAATGCAAAGCCAAACACCCAGTGGAGATGACTCAAGGCTGTTGGGTGCTAGTCATGGCTGTGACTGCAGCACAGAGACTTGCACAAGGGGTTGGGGTTGATGAAGAGGTTAGAGAGTGGTAGGACTGAAGTAAAGCTGTTTGAAGCAGTTAACGAGATGAATTACACTGTTTGTACTATGGTGTTGGGTTGCCAGCCATGGCTTTGCAGAGGGGTTCAGTTTCATTTCCCCTAGTATGTGTTCATAGAGGACACAGGCTGTCATGCAGGGAGGAATCTTTCAGTGCCTTCTGCCATGTACCCAGGCAGATGGCTATGTCCTCCCACAGTTTTCTAGGAAACTACAGAAGAGCAGCAGAGCTTATTGCAGCACAAAGAACAGTGGAAGAGGTCTTCAGATACTCCAGGCATGCTTCTGCACATGCAGAGCAAATGTGAGGTCACATGGTCTCACGAAAAGCACGTGGACACTGGGGCTGTGCTGGGCTAAGCCCTGTGCTCAAACATGGGGAGCAAGCGTTGAGTTAACCCTCTGAGAAAGATGCACTTTTAATGGTGCTGCTGTGTAGAATGAAAGTGAATCAGTAGGATGTCTCAGAGAAGCCTCACATTGCTCTTGACCATGTTAAATCTATCTGTGCTTGAACAAAGGCCATTAGTTTCTAGGGCTACCTATCCATTACCTCAGATGAACAAATGCAAGGGCTGGAGGAGAAGGATGTTAGAGCAGCAATTACGTGAGGTTGTATTAAGGAGCCACAGCTGGCCACTTAGCTTGTCATTAGCAGCCATTGCTGGGCTCCAGTCAGGAAACCCTAGAAATCTGCAGAGGAAGCCTGAATTAGCAAAATTGTGAGGACAGTTTTGAGATCAGATGTTCAAAGGATTAATTAACTTTTGGAAAAACCACCTGCTGACGGATCCATCCTGAGCCTTTGAGACTCCAGGGTTTAGACCACCACTGAGCAGCATGTGGTCCTGGGGCTACAGTGTGTCAGAAGCTATAGCCATGTAACCAGCCCCCTGCAGAAGGCAAGCAGCAAATTCAGTGTTAGAAGCGCTTGAGAAAAATAGGGGGTCTGAGCTGGATGGCAGAGATAACAAGGTATAATTTGTGAATGCTGAAGGGCCATGCATCAGTAACAAAGCTGGAACAGTATATTGAATCCTGCTTGCTTGTCTGTTCATTTGGTATTTTGTACTTGTACATTCTAATGGCTCCATGTCCCCACTTTAACATGAGGATTCTTTTTAACTTGCTGACCTACAGAAGCTACTGTGAAGCTGAGTCCATTAAGCTTTGAAGTTTTCAACCTCTGCAGAGGCTGAAGAACTACCTGCATATAAAGCACTGCTGAGGGAGCACAGTGGTATTTTATTTAAGCAACAAGCACACAGGTTGATACTCTTATAGCACCAGTCTATAGCAGTAAATAAATAACCAGAGCTAGTAATTTTAAAAATTACTGGGTTTTAGGGGATTTTGTCCCTTATTTGAGAGAAGCACTTAAGAATGGGTACTTAGAGACTGCTTTGGTAGCAGAAGACTTATTCAGCCACTTTCCCTCTGATTCAGTGTTATTGTAGTGAGCAGAACTTATGGCTGTTACTGCTGTATAATGCAGTGAGTGACAAATACTACTTAGCATACTGAACGGGGGCACTGTCCCTAGCTTAATCTACCTAATGCCCCCACTGCAAGATATAAATAGATTAAGAGAGAAAATCCAATAATTTTTCCATTCTCCCACCAGAGCAATACACATTACTTGTTCTTTGCATCTAATTGCATTACATGGCAGGGATGCAATAAACATTTAATGGCAGTCGCAGTCATCTGTCACTTCGCTTTAGATTGGTAATGTTCAGTATGATTAACATGCTTAACACTATATTTGCAGGGGGAGGGAGGAGGATATGATTAACCCACATCAAAGAAGTTGTGCTTTTAGCTAAAGGTTTTCTTTAATTAGAGTTAAGAAAAAGGAACAGATTGAGTACCCAGTCCTCCAGAGGTACCTTAATTAATCCCTCATGAAACCAGGATGGGACTTCAAAAGTCTTGGGCCCGATTCACCTCCAATGGTGCTTCGGTTTTGCACAGGTATAGTGCCACTAAACCAAAACTGGAGTCACACCAGTTAAGTGTGTTAAATGCAAATAATTAGAAGTGTTTAGAAAAACTTTTGAGTCCCACTGTAGCTTGTTACTTGACATCTTCATAAAATACTGTATTTCAGAGGGAGGTGTGGTGGGTGCCGGGAAGCAATGTGGTGTGATGTACGCATATATTTTGGGACATGGTGAATATAATTGATCTAAACAGTTCATTAGCCTCAAGAACAGGGTGGTTCCATCCCAAAGTCTGTTAAAAACATGGAGACCATGAAATATATTGTTCAAGTTGAACACTTTAATGGAAAAGATACAAATCCCTGTGGATGTGTTAATATTAAATTATTCCCCCACCCCATTGCAAGGTGTGGGGAAAGATGCTCAGTCACACTTCTTGAAAAGCTGTTCTGCTTTGCCTTGTATAGTGTCTTGCCATGTAATGGGAAACGTTACACATCCAGTGGCAAACCCCAGCTGTTTAGAAACAGGGAGAACAAAAGCTTTCACACACTTTTGCTTGTAGCAGCACCAAGAGCTGTGCTTTTAAATACATTGGCCTTTGGCTTTATTAAGCGACATTAAATGACACTGCTTTAAAAACTGCTCTCTCCACACCAATGTTTTTTGAATTTACTAGCTGGGCATGAATTGTGTAAAAGAAAACCACCCCCCACTATCCCAAGGTAGGTAAGAAGAAAGCATAAACCAGCCACAATAACAGAGTTACTGTGAATTGCAAGAGCAATTTTTAAGACACACAGGGAGGCACCAGCTTATTCCAGACAGAGACCACCAGCAAGTTGTCATCTGGTAAAAACTTTCAGCCAGCGTGAATCTGAGCCAAACAGTAGCCTGCAGGTGACAGTCTCTGTAGCCCATTAACAGTCTCCAGAGGCCTGTAATCCTGCAGCTGAGCCCACTTCTCACTCTTCCTGAGAGCTCGGTTCATGTTTGCATTTGCTTTGCTGTGCTTTGGCTTGCAGGCAAACTGGGGAGCAACTTGCTCTGTGATGGCGTTGTGGTTCCCCAGATGTTAGGCGGTTTTCCTTCTCTGGCTTCTCCTGTGATTCGAGAAGGATTGCTGTAACATTTTGTCTCTTAATTTTGCCTTTGTACTCTGTGTTTGTGGAGAAAAAGAAGGGGAGTGGGGCTTAATTTCCTTGTCTGTTGGAAAGTCAGAGTTGGGATCTTTCAGGAAGGGATGGGATGAGCAGAACAGAAATCCAGTGCTGAGCTACTCTGTCCTAAAAAGAGCTCCTAGAAATTGCGCTCAGCAAGGGTGAAACACTGGGAGCATGTGTGTGTGATCGTGCAGAGACTCTCGTCAATAAACTCAGCTCTGTAACTTGCCAGCGAGTTACCTGCTGTACGGTGCTCTGGGCTTTTGCTAATTTGATAAGGTCACTTCACATGGCACTATCTGCAATGCAAACAATTACCAAAGGTGGCAAGGCAGCCTTTCTACTATGAAGCACTAAATCATTAACTTCTGTGTCACTGAAAAAGTATCCTCACTGCTGTTTGCATCCTTCTCAATCAATATCCCCAGACAGAGTATCCATGTCCTTCATCCCCCCCAGGAATGACTAAACCTTTCCAGCAGCTCCGAATCACTCAGCTAATGGTCACAGGAGCACAGACCTTCATTGTTCCCGACACCACCACAGTGCTTTTCTTTGCATATCAGCCCCGTGCTTCTCCGTCAGAGCAGACACAAGTGCAGTTAGAGGAATGTGAGGGAGGCCGTTACATCACAGTCAGGGCACGCTGCCGGCATTCCCGGGACTTCACCGTCCTTCCCAAAGCGGTTACTTGCCATCATCACCCGGTGTGAGTCACCGCCGCACCACGTCTCCACGCTGGGAAGGGCCGAAGAGAAAACAGGGTGCCCACAGCCGCGACATTGCCCACGTAGATGGAGCGGCAGGGAGCGAGGAAGCGAAGCGGCGTTTCTAAAGCTCCTTCCCGGAAAACCCAGCCCCAGGGGCCGCGCAGGGCCGGCGGCGGCGGCGTGCTCCCTCTGGCGGCCGGTCCCGGGAGCGGGCTGGGGGCCGCCGGGGAGCGTGGGGCCCGTCGGGGTGTCTGGGGTAGCACGGGGTGTGGGGGGGAACTGCAGGCGGTTGTGCCGCTGAGAAACATCTGAAGCGTTGTAATGCTGCCACTAAATCCCCACGAAGCTAATTCCACAGCAGTTAAAAAAGAAGATCACGTCTATTGCTTATCCGTCCCTTGCGTCCCATGAATCAGAAGTTTTAAACACCTCAAGAAGAGTAATGAAGTTTTGATTGCTATTTTTGCATATACAACTTGGATTCATCTGTACGCATGCCTTAACTGGAATTTCTAGTTGTCTTTAAACAGCAATTTAGAACAACTTAGCGATAAACTCCTTTTGTATTTCATTCTGTGATATTCCTTTTATATTTCACGTTGCATGGTAAATCTTGTCACTTTCTAAAAGCAGCTAAGGTGCTAACATAGCCATAAGAACTCCAGAGCTCCAGGTCCTTTCTTTATGAGTTGAGAAATCATAAAAATAAGAAAGATCATAAAGAATCAGGTAATTCATGGGGCTAGAGACACCCATGAGCATGGATGCAACTGCTTGACTGGGTTTGGGGGTGGCAGAGCAGGAGGGAGTTCTACACTGTCCCTTCCTGTCCACTTATGATTAAGTACATGTTTTGGTTTAATTTTCTACTAATGAGACAGATATTTACTTAACTGCAATGGTTGCAGGGCTTACTGCCTGCCTGTGCAGCTTGGGTTTTGTGGTCTGAGATGTTTGGAGCTTTTTCTTTTCACAAGTAACAGGTCTTTCAGGAACCTTCCTGTGTAACTAATATCAGAGTGATACTTCGAAGCTGTATCTGTATGAACAGTGTGTGTATATGGATGTCTCTTTCATCCTGCCCATATTTAGTGTGGAACAATGCACGATTTAGCTGCCCCATTGCCAACCCCTCTTACCCATATTGAAGCCAGTGCTAGACTGTAAGGAAACTGGGGGTGGGGGGGGGGGAATGGTGTTCCCAGAATAGGCTGTATGGTCCCCCCAGATCTTCTCTTTCTTTCCACTTGCCTGGCTCTGCTTTCTCTGGAAGTATCTGCAGTCACGAATGGGGGGTGGGAAGATGTCTGCTTTTACACATTGGCTTGAATATTCAGCTCCGTTGTCAGTTTATTATTGTGCTTCAGGCCTTGTTAGAAGTTTTGATAGAAGCATGTGTATATAAATATAGTCATGAGCACATTTATTATTTGCAAATTTACACTTAACTTAAGCTATTAAATAAACAAATGGAAACAGCCTGTACCAGTATTACTGAACTGCCTGAAATATTCATTTTAATCAGGTCTTGCAGTGATGTAAATTGCTCTAACCACATTCAAATCAATGTTACAGTGCAATTTAGAGCAATTTGGAGATCTGTCCACAGTATATTATTTGTTAATAATTTTGGGAGAGAGTTTTATTTCTTTCTTTGAGGGCAAACTCAGAGAAGCCTAGATTTAGAAACAAAGTGAGGCAGCCTACCGTTCGTTTTATGGATAATACAGCTCAGCAGCATATACCATAAACCAGTATAAAAATCTCTAGTGCCAAAAAATCTGCTTTTTATTTATTTTTTTTAAACAAAAATACGTATTTGTATAGCATACAAAATGTGACAGCATCAAAAATAATAAAGCTTTTGTAAATTGTTTTTGTCCTGTGAGAAGGCATAAAGGACCATGTAGGAGAAGGGCAGTTTAGAGGAGTGTTGGGTAGAGATTACTTAGCATCCCTGTTGACATGCTAGCCCGGAAGGGAAGACCTGAAAGCAGAAGAAGCTGCTTAGGGTAGCTGCTGAGTGGACTCCGGTAGGGGTGATATGTCAGTTCTTGGTCAATGTGTAGAGAAGGACACTCATCTCTTCTGGTCATTTCACATGTTCCTGGAGATTTTTCATATATCTTAATAAATATGTTTATTTACATATATATAAACATGTATATGTATACAATAACTAGGAATGCATAAATTTAGCAACTAACTTTCATCTTACTGGAGGGAAAATAGCGTTACTGGTACCATGTAGTGATATTACTGTGATAGTATACTTTCAATGCTTGAGCAAACACTCAAAGCTTTGCATCCTTGCAGGAAGCAGGTGATTCTTCCCTTTCCACCACAGGGCAGGGGAAGCACCACTGTCCCTCTGTTAGAGAAGGCCCCAGCTTGCACTCATGTTAAATATCACATGAAACCCAGCAGAGCAAGGCTCGGTGTTCGGGAACTTTAGGGACACATGCATTGACTGCTGTTCTGTCTTGGGACAAAACCCACTCAGGGACAGGGCTCAGCAAGGCAGGGGTGAAATGCTTGGACCACCACGGAACCTGGTGATCAAAACCCAATAGTTCCCTGGAAGTTTTGTAGCTGTGAAATGCAGGCAGGATCCTGGGTTTACAGGTCTTATCTGTAATGATTTGGAGGTAGGGGAGCTGTTGGCTTTTCCAGACCCACTCTTCCTGGCAGCAAGAGTGCTTTTGCTATGCTGCACTATCTGTCATTACCTACTCATCAGAAGCCATGAGAGTCAGCTGCTTGGTCCTCTGAGTGTTCTGTCTTCCTTTAACATTCCTAAATTGCTTGAAAGTTTATTTGCAGCTGTAATAGCCTGTGCTATCCTAATTTCTGTCTGCGTGTTTGTAAAATCGATGTCAGCAGCCATCAACATTTGAAATCATTGCAATATATTACAGTTATACCCCTTTGATGCTGGTAAAGACTGTTTAAGAATAAAATAACAACCCTGCACTTAATGCAATCAAAGTTCCCTCAAAACTGGTTTATACCATTATCACTCATTCACTATGGTTGGAAACATTTTGTATAATGCTAGTAGAGTGACTTCCGGTGAACAATGCAAGTTAATACTGATTTTAATGCTCACAAACGATACTTTAAATCCCCAAATGCTTAATGAAAATTTCAGTGTACTCTTATAAAAGAATTCATGGATGTGAGCTGCATAGCATACAAAACCCATAGATTCTTCCATTCCAGAATACAATCTGATATATGACGTACTTGTTTATCTTGTCTCCCCTCCAGGTAAACAGATTCATAGAATCATAGAATCATAGAATAGTTAGGGTTGGAAAGGACCTCAAGATCATCTAGTTCCAACCCCCCTGCCATAGGCAGGGACACCTCACACTAAACCATCCCACCCAAGGCTTCATCCAGCCTGGCCTTGAACACTGCCAGGGATCTATAAATATTTGACATGGCCTCTCGCTTTTTCTTTTTTCCTTCTCTTTTTTTATTTTTCTTTCAGATCACAGAAGTGTGTTTTTAAGACTCTGTCTGCATTGGGAAATTCCATAAACTAATTCCCAGCCTTAGCTGTTACAGGAATCCTGGTACTGACAGTGCTTCGTACTCAGACCTATTTTTAGCAGCACTTTACCTCACTGTAATGAAAACTAGCTGCATTGGGTAGCAATGGGGATTTCTCCACCTGACCTCATCCTCTGACTTTGTTTTGACTGTTTTAATTTCTCAGCTCCTGTATGAACTGTGTTCCCAACAAGCTAAGGAGTGAGACACGGAGGAGAGAGGTCTGTAGCTCATGATGAGGGGAAGTGCTAACACAGTTGATTCATAAGCTGTTTTGGTTTTGTGGGTCGGGGGGGGGGGAGTGGGGGGTAGGAGGATTATCACATACCTGAAAATATACTTGCATTGTAAAAGTGGAAAGCCAAAGAAGAAGATTAGGTGAATAAAGGAAATAAAGAGAGCTTCAAAGGGAGATTGGAAGAAGAGGTATGTGAGGGTCATGCTAGAAGAATGGAGTTCCCACCTCCAGTCCAGGTCTGCACAGACCAGCTGGGTCAGCTGTGAAGGGAGAACCTCTCCTCTTTGGTCCTCGCCCTCCTTACTGCAGCTGGAGATTTTACAAACTCTGTATAAGCTGGAGACAAGCATGCACAAAACATCATCTGAGATGGAAAAATCATTTTACTTGTAAGCCACCAAGCAACAGTAGACACTAATACATCCGAGTCACTACTAAAGTAGGTTAGATTGGAATTAGTGGCGTATGGTGAAAAATTCTGTATGTATTGCCTTTTCCTCTGGGTGGTCATTAAGCACAAGTTAGATTTTTATCTCTCCAGCTTATGTGTTAAGTTCTAAGGGAAGGAAGATCTAGGAGGTATACAGAACAAAGACAAGTACAAGCTTGCTAATATTTGTGCAGCTTTATTTTTTTTCAACTTTTGGCTAAATTTTTTGGAGTCAAGGTTTGCAGCAGGAGAGAGACTTGTCACCCAGCTCGCAATGTGAAATCACAACCAAAAAGTAGTCCTTGTTGCTGCCTGGGCTTTGGGGGTTTTTCAGCCTGACAGACGCAAAAGCTGCACGGGCATACTGATGTTTTAACTACTGACGTTCAGCAAGCCCTGCGCTTCAGGTTTGTGCAGCAAAGAAAGCATGAGTGCAGAAACTGCTGGTCTCTCTCTGGTCTGCTCTCACCCTTTTTTCCTTTCTGAAACCTTCATTAGTTCGTCCATTGCTGCTTCCTTTTGCACCAATTCATTCATGGAGGGTTTCCCTGCCTAGAGGAAGGGGAAACATGGCTATAATGGCTTCATCCCATTGAATTCAGTAGAGTAAATGGCTTTGCATCCCCTGGTGCATTTAGTTCACCCACTGCTACCCTTTTCTGCTCCCTAAGGTGCCAAGGGGGGATGTCAGCATGACTCACTTCTGTGCACAGCACTTGAGCGGGCACAGCCAGGCACACTCAAGTGCCACTGTTGTGTGTGCCTTAAAGCACAAACTATTCCACTCTGAAAATTGCTTTGAGATTGTAAATTGCTTTTTTGATCCTTTGGGATGAAAAGTTCTATATCAGTGTATTATTATTAATGACAATAAATTATTCTTGAGGCAATGGGGCTGCTTCGCTTCCTATAAAGCAAGACGAGTAAATGCATTCCCATGAGTACTTCCAAAACATGAAATCCTGGCGGATGAGCCTAGCAGCCAGGCAGCCTGCTGTTTCACTGCTGTGTGTGTGTTTTGCTCACTGAAAAAGCCATGAAAGAAAATGCCCTGCAGTTCACTGGTGGCGTTTGCTGGGAGCCGGCTGTACCAGTGCACTCTTTGAGAGGCTCACTGAAGTCCTGGCTCAGTGACTGAAGTGTTTCTACCATTTGTTTTTCTAGGATCCCTTCCAGTTCCTCTGAATCGGTGTCTTGTTTTCCCACCTCCCCCAGCCTGTGCATGGGCCTGCAGTGCTCCCTGGGCCTGCAGCAGTTGGCTGGCGGGGGGGGGGGAAGTTTGGGGTCAACAAATGATTCAGGGTTAAATTTCAGTAACTCCATCACTAACTTTTGGCAACACCTGTGTCCTCTGTTTTTTCTAAGCCGCTCAAGTTCGATACTGCAAGTTCAAGAAAGAATAAGGAAGTCCTTACACTTATCACTCACTGTGGCAAAGCTTGTTTTTTCTTACCCTGCTGCTGACTTTTAAATATTCAAGATTTATTGTTTTGAAAGGTGCCCTGTGCAAAAGCATATTTCAAAAGGCAGAGGGGCTGACAGTGCTTGGCGTGTGTTCTGGCATTTCTGCAGCACCATTAACAAAGTGAGCTTCGCAAAGATGCTTTTCAGCCCGTAACAATAGAAATGTTCGGCATGATGGATCTGTGGCCAAGCACGAGCAGGGATAGCTTTGTGCAAACTTGAGAATGGGAGAAGCGGAGGGATGACAAGTCATGTAACGGCACATGTGTGCGACAGTATTTTTCCTTCTGTTTTTAGAGTGAGAGGCTATGGCAAACAGTTTTGTGCCAGGGAACCTGTTTTCTGAAAGAAATCCATACACTATGGGGGAAAAAAAAGCAAAAACCAGTTGTAAATTGCCCCCCAGCCACTTTAGACCAAGTTTGGAAGGCTGAACTAAAGCTAAATCATGAAAAGAGTTCTCGTTAATTACTGAAATGTCATGTAAAATGTGTTTATTTGCTAATCTGAGAACAAACAAGGTGAGAAGACCAAAAGAAATACCCCAAAACTACTACCAACTCTTTTCTTTCTACTGAACCTGAAGGGAATGAGGTAGCTGATGCTTTGGAAAGAGAGGAATGGAAAAGGGGTAGCAGTGGGTTTCTCCAGGTCTAGCTCAGAGGGGTCCTAATTCAAGCAGTCTTGCAATAGAGTTGCTGATAATAATTAGCACAAGAAGGGGTTGCCCAGTGGTTGGCGGAACTGTGGCTCTGTGACACAAGGTCTCTGGCATCAACACCATGGGAAGGGGGACTTGCGGCCCCCTCCCTGTCTGAGCTGTGTGCGTCACCCTGCGACTCTGCCAGCTGGGTTCAAAACAGCTCATGGAGCTGCTATTGATGCCAGGGCTGCTGTACTCCACAAGCTTGGCTTAGGTATGTAGAGCCTGTAGGTGCTTACTCAGGTTTTTGAAGGTAGTAAAGTACTTCTGGGCCCTGTGTGTGCATATGTCCCGTTTTCACAACTGCATGCATGCCTTTTCCAAGAACACAGAGACTGCTAGGTTTTTAATGGTAGGTTGACAATACGCTGATGGGATTATTCTGGATATACTTCTTCTGGAGATCCGTCTTCTGGAGATCAGGAAAGTTGTGAACAACAGAAGGCTACTCTTTCTCCTCTCTAAAAGGGTGAAGAGTAGAGCAACTGCAGGCTTTGGTTGCTGGGGGGATTTTGTAGGAAATTCTTTTGGAGGGTTTGATGGGGAGAGTATTGCAGCTGAAGAATGTCATTTATCTAAAGGAAGCTGGAAGAATAATAAAAGGAAAGTCCCTTTTACCCAAGCCATTGAGAGAGCTCTGTGAGTTTAGCATGTGGGCAGCTTCCCCATCTTCTAGGTGTGGAATCATAGGTAAGATAACCAGGGGAGCAGTTACGAGCCCCCCTTGATCCATTCTGAATTGCACGGGTGGCATACTGTGATTGCGAGCTCAGATGTAGCACTGCGTGTGTGTATCGCTTTGAAAGATGCTAATTCAGAAAGCTAGTGTGGTTAGTTTTAAGAGGTCTGTTTGCGAACATGCGTAAATGGTGGGTATTGTAGGATTCGCTATAGTTGTTGTTTGGAACTATCAGTGTAATGAAAAAATTGGTGGGATTTTGGTCTCGCAGGCCGTGTCTTTCATTGAATTGCCCTGTTTTGAGCTCAGCTTTCAAGGACAAAGAGGTAAATGGATAGGAAATGCAGTTTAATGTAAGATGCAATATCATCACAGAAAAGGTGGGTCTAATAATAAGATTAAATCACACTAACAAGACCACATCTTGACTTCGGTCTTCTTCATTCAGACTGAGCCAGAATTTCATGCCCATTGCAGCAAAACATCCTTAAAAACGTTAGGCATACAGGTATTTACAGGCTTCATCAGTAAAATATAATAGTATGTGTCCACGAACTGGTGTTATTATTGAAGGCTATAAACTAGACCTCATTGACAATAAAGGGTTCAGACTTGCGTGAGTAATTTTTTGATTTATTTTTCTTTTAGAATTGATTGCAGTTGCCCTCCATTCAGAGGCTGGAGGAGTGGATGGCCAGGGACATAGTCTCTTCTTTTGTCATCTGCTTTTTGCAATTTAATTTTTTTAATGAGACAAAAATAAAAGAACCATTTATCTCTCTGTGTGGAGAACAATTTAATGTGACCTAATAAGAGCAGTAACAAAATAGAGGCCGAAAATGATAACGATAAAGTAGACCGCTAGTAATCTAATTGCATGGAATTGTGTGTGTGGTGTTTGTTGGGGTTTTTACTATATAAAAGAGTGAGCTATGCCATCAGTCTAATTATTAGGAAATTAAGAGTGAAAGGGAAATCAGGCAGAACTGTTCTACTCAGAGGGAAGCAAACATATGGAATAAGTTGTAGAGCAAAGCTATTAAAACCAATGTTTGAGTTGCAGTGAGACAAAGAGGGTGACATGTTTGTTATGAACAAGGAGGGGATTCTGAAAACCCTGAAACAAGCAAGTAAGAGGGGGTGAAATACATTTAAAGGGGATAGACTAGGTTCGGTGGGCATAGTGTCCTTTTCTTCTGTGGTGAGTTTGTACAGACTTGTAAGATAAGGGAGAAAATTACTTTTACACTGAAGTTGCAAGTTAACCCTGTGCTCTTAAAAAGTACAACATGAAGATGGAAGCCTTCATTTTTCTTGCAGCTACTGTTTCAAGAAGTGTCATTTCCCATCCACCAGATTGTTGTTGAACTCTGGTGACACTGGTTTCAGTGGACCTGAGTATTTCATACCAGCAAGTAGGTCCTTGTGCAGGCTTGTCCTTCCCCCTGAACTCAATTGGTGTCCTGTTGGAAGAAAAGATCCTCCGGTGCTGTGGTTCTGGTGCTTCAGCAAGATACACAGCAGAAGCAGAAACCATATGATGAGGGTGTCATATGAGGGTGCACTCTGTATGTAGAGGGTTCAGCCCTGCCGCAAGAGACTTGCTCTGTTGGCCCCAGTTAGACTGCTCAGGTGAGGGCAGGCAGCCTGTACAACTTAAGCATCCTTGTGACCCAGGAAAATAATTGGGAATGGTCACTGTCTTTCCAAGAACTGGTCAGGATGGCTGTGTTTTTTTCCCCCGGTTTTGGGAAAAGTATGGGATTCCTTTTAATGTTAATTTTAATGATCTGAGCACTGCCAGGGAATCCAGCTTCCAGTCCTTCCTCTCCCTGCAAAATCTGCCTCTTCCAGGAGGCAGCTGTGATTGCAAAGATAAGGCTGTTTTGTGAGAAACCATTCCTTGCCCCCTGGGGTCTCCTTTGTGAAGTGTGCTGAAATGAAGAGCAGAAGGACAGATCCTTTGGTCCAAAGTGATAGCAAGAAAGAAAGGAAGTGTGACCTGAGTTCCCCTAATTACAGCTCTGAGCACAGAGATCCAAGGCCTGGGGTCTGGTCTTTGCCCCTACGCCTTTTTTTTTTCCTTGATGTGAAACAATCCCATAAGTGTGATAGCTGGTCTGTGGGTATCCTAGCAATGATATATGCTGCCTGCAATGATTGCCTGCTGCTTTGCATCAGAGCTCTCCTTATTTTCTGATTAAATGCCCCCCGTAACATTAATCTTTGCATCCTCTCTTAGGTCTCAGAAGTTTCTGACTTCTTGACCAAAAAGTCAAGTTAATATTTAAACTCTCTAATAAATTGTTTATTAACATAATTAAAGAGTTCATAATGGATAACACAGTGTAGGAAATTTTTCACTTTTAAGTTTGTCTTTTTTTTTTCAGATGGGTAGCAAATACCGTATTTGAGAAGTTGTGGCAAGCCTTAAACTGGGAAAAGCCAGCCCTGGTTGTGAGCTTGGCTCATCTTCAACAGAATTTAGTCTCCCATTTTCTTTAAAAAATTTGGCTCTTTCCCAAGAAAAAAAAACCACCAACCAATAATCTATTTATTTCTACATCTGCTGGAACCCTTTTCTATTAGATGATGTGCGAGCAATGATTAATTAGTAGCTTTTGTTTCGGCTTTAAGGTTTGTGCAAGTGATAGTGGGAAGAGGGGGTTTGTGAGCTGGTTTTCTGCCAGGGGTTGTCATTCACATGGTTGACAACTCCATCTCTCTAGAAGGCCATATAATAATGTATTTCAAAATAAAAAAGTCAGTTAAGGAAACATTCATCACTTTGAGAGTGTGTTCAAAGTGAGTGTCAGGCATGTAATTCAAAAGCGCTTCAAAGTAGGGTTCCTGAGAGAAGAATTAACAGGAGAGAAGCACCGCCAGTACTCCCTGTGTCCTGCCCTATCTGTTTTTTCCTAATGGGAGAAACGTGGCTTTTTGTCCCCATCTCAGAGGCTCCAGGTTCAGCATTACTGGTCATGCCTGAGCACCACAGAGCACTGGTGTGGGTTCAGCTGGCCGGCAGTGCCCTGTCGTTCTCAGACAGATAGGGACAGCACTGGTCCCATTCAGGGTATTGTCACATTTGAAATGGCTCCATTAATATGACATCAGTGTAAGGTAAGCGCTGGGTCCTCAGTGTGCTTGCCAGCTGGTATCCCACACTTCCACAGTAAGAAAAGGGAGCAGATGCTGTGATGTGGCTCTGTGTTGCTGCTGGTTCGACAGCAGCAGATGTTGCGTCTCTGAATCACTTGCACACTTCTGCCTTGGAGCCTGATCCCATTCTTGACGGTCACCTCACTCTCTCACTCCCACTGCTACAGCCACCACTCTGAGATGTAGTTTTGGGATTCCCAGAACAAACTGGTGGTGTCTTGCTATGGCCATGAGACCCCATTCACTAGCCCATGACCTAGCTGCAGTCATGTTAGGAGAGATGGGTACTCGAGTCCTTCAGCAAATTGAGTACTTTTATCTCAAGAAAACAGGGTGAGACTAGCACATGTTAAATTGCTCATAATGCTGTTTTTTCAGTTATTCAGTTAGAATTTTCAGAAATTTCAGTTATTCAATTAGATTTTTTTTCAGTTCTTTAAATTCGTTTCACCATTTTATTCCATGTCATTGCGTTGGACCAATGTAAAGACATTATTTTGCTAATCTTGCTGTTTCTGTGCAGCATTCCTGCTGTTCTGGGTCTCAGTCTGGATAGACCCTTCCACTGTTCTGTGACAAACGTGTATTTTGGTCTCGCCATGTTCTTATCTATCTAACATCTCCATCGATACATAGGAGCCACTGGGAGTTTTAAGCCCAACTTCTCTTGACCGTGTTAGGAATAGGAATGCATCTTAGACCCATTTGTGCCTTAAGTGGAATGCTGTTTTCTAGAATTTTTGTTGCTTTGTGTTCAGGCATATACTGCATGGCAGTGTTACTGGGCAGACTTCAGGGATTGCTGTACGCTATCCCCAAACCAAAACTGTCTGACAACTGCAGACAAGATGAGCAAGGTGCTATCAGTAAAACGTTGTTTTCACCTTTAGATAGCTGGTAAACGAAAATTGCTCTCCAATTTCTCAAAGAGAGAAGTGTTAGAAACTATTAGCTAAAAGCTTTCTGCCTGACAGCGTTAATTTCCTATTCATTTCATTAAAGGGACATTTTTTGGAAAGACTTGTAAATTACAGCATGCACCTAGCAGAATAATAGCTTCAGGAAAAACATGTAATAGCTCTTCTTAATCAAAATAAGGGCAAGTTGTTGTTTATCCAGCTGAAGAGCTGTGGATTGCTAAAGCTTGATTTCTGTTTTTCACATTAGATGTACATTTTTTTGAACTATGTTTTAAGAAAAACACGGGTATGTTTCATTAAGGTACATGCTTATTTGGTTATTTGTTTGTTTTGAACATATTTATGCTTCTGTTTGCTTTTTGATTCCCATACCAGTCTCCCTGTCCCTGTCCTTCCCTGAGTGTGACACATCAGCCAAAAAGAAGCAACCTCATACGGTTGGCTAAAACAGAATTCTGCCCCTGTGGGATAATGTAGCAGGTATTATCATTGTTTAGATAAATCTGATGATAAAACCTCCTGACAGAGCTGAATAATTCTTGTCTTAGTCATGTTATAGATCAGGTGGGAGTTTCTGCTGGCGCTTGTGCTGTGATGCTCAAGATCAGCTCACACTAACTGTACACATGTAAATATATGTAATAAACACAAGACCGAAGGAGATGCAGAATTAGACCACTGTTTCTAGTGGGGCTTTTTGAAAAGGCTGGATGCAAGCTGGCTGCAGATAGCTAACATTGTAGTCTTCAAAGACATTTAGATACCAAGTCTAGATTCCCAAGGGTATTTAGAAAACAAAGTCAGTTTAAGATTAATATGCCAAGATTTTGTTTGTTTGTTTGTTTTTTCCATCTTAGCTTGGCCTATGTGTGCTTTAGATAGTTTGTACTGTAAAGCTGTGATTCCTTTTGTATTATTTTCTCTGTGCTTTTCAGTTAAGACCCGTTTTTGTCTGTATTTCTGCAACCTGTAGGTTTAATTAAGCCTCAGAACCTCAGCTTACCACAAAGGGTCTTATTTTCATTATAAATCTAAAAAAAAAAGCCAAGAGAATTTAAATATGATAGAATAAATGTGTTTCTAAAATAACACAACAATTTAGTAGATGCAATCTGTTGCTTGTTGCTTGTGTACTTATAAGGACTGGCAGCATACTCTAGCATACCTTAGTACCTCCCAAAACCTGGGTGCTTATACTCTTTCCTCAAAGACTGTCTAAGCCACCATAGATCTAGGGGCTACTTTTGAAAGTTGAGTATATGGAGTTAATTTTTTGGAGTATGTACTGTGTTGGATTTTCAGAAATGAAAGTGATTTCCATTGGTAAATTCATAGCGTGATGGTTGGGTGGAGGTGGAAAGGGTTATGTGGAGATTGGACAGGACTATGGCCTTACTGGTTACAGACTGTCATGAGCACTGGCTTTTCCCTTAAGGAATCTGTCAGCATTTCTAGCCTGTCTATGTAGCCTCCCCGGGAAAAGGACTAAATAACAGCCTTCTCTGTTTGGACAAAATGAAGACTGAAAAGCATATTCAGATTGATGTGTACCTTTCAGTTGGCTTCCTTGCTCTGGGCCAAGGAATGTATTTACAGATCGCAGCATGGCATGGAGTTGGGAGTGAAGAACTGGAGCCTCTCCGTGACATGGCAAAGGGCACAAAATGTGTGGTTAACGCCGCAACAAAATCACACTTTTCAGTGCTAATGGCTGACTTTACTAATAGTGGTGTTGATGCACATGGAGAAGAACAGGACAAAGAAATGATTGGGAAAGCCACAAAGAGCAATAACAGTCCCCAGAAGTATCTTTTTTTTTCCCCTTTTTTTTTAGCTATATGAAGCGTGGCATGCACTGCTCTTGCCTATATCGTATTCTCCATCTGGCTGGTTACTGAAAGCACAGATTCTCCTGGGCTTTTCTGAGTTATTTACTTTAATATTCTGCCTTTTATAGGAAAGATTATCTTACAAACTGGATTCTCCGTAGTGGAGAGATTTTTATGGTTTAATCCTGTTTTTGATATCTAATTCTATTTTTTCCCCTTGAATTTAATATCATTTCCCCCGACACACATACATAAACATGCACAGGATTTCATGTCTTTTTTTTTTTTTTTTTGCGGTAATGTCTCATGCAGAGATTCTTTTCTTACCACACTTGATTGAGAAATAGCTCCTGTGGGATTCAGAGAATTGTTCTATACCTCCAGCTTAGGGACTGAGAAATCCTTGTGCGCCTTGTTCCCTTTAAATGGAAGCTTTAGCCAAGCCCAATTAATACAGAAGGAATCCTTCCATTGATTTCAGTTATCTTTTGGTCAGGCTCTCTGTCTTTTATGCTTCATTATCATTATCACGGAGCATATCATAATACATATATTTATCCTATTACATGCCTGCGAGGTAAGGAAGTGATAGTCTTTTCATTTTACTGGTGGGGATTTGAAGTACAGTGAGATAAAGTGCTTGATCTGTCAAGAGACTGAATTCAGTTGTTAAAGCCTTGGTTTAGATAAATGCCAATTTATTGTCACCAAAAGGCCCTGCCTAGTGGCTGTAGGTGTTTGTGAAACGTATGTGTCCTTTATGCAGATGCTGCAGTTCATGGAAAGTAGTGTGAAAACAGTTCTGGGAGCACAGCTTGGGATCCAGGACTAGCCATCCTTCTGGGATGACAGCCTTAAGTGAGAACAGCAAACCTTCTTTCTCTTTCTGTCCCTGCTCTTTTTCTCCTGGGTATGCCATGCACTCAGTGTTATGGTCAGTGGCATACATGCAATAAGAGTAAAATCCACCCTGCTAAAAGTATTGTTTGGTGTCTGTAGGACTCTACTGATAGATTATGGACCTAAGTTACCTGGAACTGTGCCTGGGTACTGAATGACCAGTGACTTATTGTTCTGCTTTGCTCCTCTGAGGTTTCTTGCAAGACGTTGCTTCTCCAGAAGAAGGTTCAGGGTTGGAAAGCTCTAAGCTGGCAATTGTGGGTTTGGGGTTTTTTGGTTTCTTTTAGTTAAAAGGCAATTAGTTTGTCTCCAGAATGGCTGGTGACAGGATGCTTTGGTTGCACTGGAGGATGTGCTTAGGATGGGAAGAAGAACATCTTCCAAACTATAACCAAAGCAAAACAATTGGTTTTATCGGCCCTGGGATCATGCCAGGGGCTTTCCCTGTTCTTTCTCAGTCACACCCATCCTGCTCAGTGGTACAGCACTGCGTTATGGTGTGAAAGATGGATCTCTTCTGGTTTAGGTATTTAATTTTCTGCAAGGAAAATACTGTGGGGCTTTTTTTCCTTTTCTTTTTAAGACATTCGTGTAAAGGTCCCGTAATGCCTTAGGCAAGTCGCTGTGAGATTTAAAGCAGAAAGCTTAGGACTGTGTTTAGTCTTCCCATTAGGCTAAAAGGGGTTTAGATTTCCACTGATTGACCAGTGAACCCTCCCTTCCTCCCTCCCCCCCCCACCAGCTCCACTTCTCTGGCCCAGATCAATGTCAGTAGTTAAATGGATCGGTTATTTGAAAGCTGTCTGTTGACCTTTCCTTCATGATTGATTGCATGAAAAGTGCACAGGAGTGTGGCTTCCAGCTAGGCGAGCAGTCACTGCTGACGGCTCTCTTTCACCACTCCCCATAGCCCACTAGGATTTCCCACAGAGGAATCGGCTGCCTGCAAAGATGCTGGACCAGAGAGAGTGCTCTCAAGTAACCATAATGAAGCTGAAAGCCAGCTCTAGTCTTCCTCAATGGCCAAGAGGAATTATTTATGAAGGGGAGACCAGGGCTGAGTGGTTTACTGCCCTTCAGAACACTTTCTGACCAGAGGTCTGGAATCAGAGAGCCACAAGAGCCCTGGGTGGTGGTTGCCTACGGGTGTTGGCAGGTGTCCTACCAAAAACAAGGAAAGAGGACAAACCCAGGGCCATCTGACTCTCTCTGGAGCACACACCAGCATGCACTTGCCCTCTCACGTGCTTGCCATCTCTCACACGTGCTGTCCTAGCCCGGAGAAATAATTAACTTTTCTATCTTTCAATATGCATTTGAAATACAAAAACAGCCTGCAGGAGCAGATGCATAGAATTAGTTTTAGACTGGGAAAGCGTAAGAAAGAAGAGTTGCACAAAGACTAATGTTGTCAGAGCTTTAATTTGCTTTAAATCTCCTGTAACCAATTCCATGGTAACAGGTTTTGATTTCTGGCATATGGAACATTTTAGTTAGTCCTGATTGTTAGCATTATGAATAATAAACCCACCTTTTAACTCTTAAAATAAAGTTTGACAGTGCAATAAGTGACATTCTGTTTGCACAGAGGCAGAGAATACAAATTACCCTAAATCAGGTAATGGGAAGCTGATGTATGGTGATTATGTTGTTTCCTCACCCAGTTTTTAGTAGGTTGTGTAGGATTGGTAATTCACTGCATGATCTCCCTTTTAAATCACTTCCTTAATAAACATGTAACACCAGCCTGATGTGGGGCACAGCATGACTCTATGCTTAATCTATATTTTACAAACCAGCAAAACACCACAAGTAATGAAAAGGTTTGTAATGTCAGTGCTTGATTCTGATTATCAGGGAATTGCTCTCAGTAGAGCATGGGGCCACGGAGAGAGCTGGAGAGGAGGGTGGAGCAGGCTGAGAATTGGGTTCCTGCTGATATATACCAAAAGCCTACCAAAATACCATAAATACCAAAGCCTGGTCTGGTGCATGAAATGACTGTTGTAATGTAGGTTAGTGGTGGATGCCGGGTAATAAATGTTGGGGTTTTTCGTGACAATGATTTGCTATCAACCGACTTCCCTGTTGTTCATCAGTGCTCTTCATCTTTGGCACTGCAAGGAGTCCTGCCAAAAGGTTAACCTTAACCCTTCACAAACAGTGGAGAAAATAGTGTGTGGAGGAGCTCTGAAAGGTGTGAGCTAGGAGTGAGGAATGAGTTAGTCTGCTGGAGGCTGAAAAGGCCTTAGGAGTATTAGAGACGTCATGAGTATGATCCTGCTCCCCACAGAGGGGAAAATACTTTTAGCCAGATGTATTTATCTTTGGGGCATGGTATGGTGGAAGAAGGACAAACAGATCTGAAAATGTGAGACCTACCTCTTCTAAACTGCCTGTGCAAGAGTCACCCTAAGTTTCAGCTGCTACAACTCAGTAGCAGCAGATGATGACAATATACACCAGGTTTAGGGCTAGGTGAGACTGCTAGCAGTGGTTTTATTGTATTAGGTGTAGAACAGTTTTGGATGAAAAAGCCACTGATATGAGTGTGATTCCCACTTTTGAACATGGAAGTGCTCATGAGAGCTTGGGAGTGTTGCGCTGTGGTATTTATTATTGACTAACTTTTCCCTTCTGGCTGCTGGAGTCTGATTGGGGTTATCACAACAGGTGTCATGCTGTGCGGATCCTAGCGACGGGGCTGAGCTGAAGAAAGGTTTGAGTGCCCATCTCTGCAGCCAGGTGCTGGCCAAAGGTGTGCAGGGCCAGGCCAGAGCTCTCACCAAACCCCTCCATTTGCGTTTAGTGCCCTAATTGTTAACAAATGCCATCAGAATGCTACCAGTTGACACTGTTGGAAAGTACTGGTGGAAAGGGTTCACTGTCACTTTTGCATCATTCTCTAAATGGCCTAATAAAAGACCAGGGAGAGCTGTTACAGGGTTAATAAAAGGAATTGTAGCTCTTGTAATTGATAGTCACTCTTGCTCATGTATCCAGTCAAAACCAATACCTTTGTTTTTCCTAAGAGGTGAGGGATCAAATGGTGACTTACAAAACTGTAGGGAAGTGAGATTATTTCAGGGTCTATAAAGAGTGTCATCAGGAGCAGACAATTTATTTCTTCTCTTGGTGCAGGATAATTCAAAGTTATTCCTTGTACTGGTGGGGGAAGGGAAATGAGGAAAAAGGAGACAGAAAAGGAATAAACTAAATGAAAAAAAGTTGGAGCTAGCCAGCTTGCTTGTAAACCCTGTTTAAACCTAGTGCATGCTCAGTCCTGACTCATCTGGAGTAACTCCATGCACAATGCTTATTTTACTTAGGGTGGCTTGATGGGGTGAGAGCAGTGTTAGGCAAAGCAAATCCATGATGTTTAAGAAATATTTCTGTAGTTAGAATTATCAGGAGAGTTGGTGTGTGTTAGAAAGGATGCTGGCACTTATTTGACCCACTTACTCTGATAAAGACAGAATGGTAACAAAAGCTTCCCAGGCAGAAAGCTGTTGTATTAAGACCTTGAGGAAGTGGCTAACCCCCTGGATGCTGTGAACATTGAGAGACTTGGACTCATGCAAGACTGTTGCAGAAATGCCTTTGCCTTCCTGCTCAGTTCTTTTACCAAAGTAA
Source organism: Lathamus discolor (assembly GCF_037157495.1). Taxonomy (NCBI): domain Eukaryota; kingdom Metazoa; phylum Chordata; class Aves; order Psittaciformes; family Psittacidae; genus Lathamus; species Lathamus discolor. The sequence goes on from NC_088884.1 coordinate 114,716,073, forward strand.
TGTGGAGAATCTAGACAGGCCATCTCTAAGCTTAATGTCCACTGGGACAGTGCCTTCCTTTTTCCAGTAAACCCTCAGGTTTTGCGCCAGTGATTGCCTTTCTTGATTTTTTTTTTTTTAATAGATACACTCCTAAAAAAGAAATGCCCAGGAACATTCTTCAGTTGAAAACTGGGATTAGGGCATTTAATAGGGCTTGAAACTACAGACCTATCAAAGAAGACATTTAGAATTACAAAGCTGTTCATGGAATAGTTAACTGCTCAAGAGTAGCGAGCACCCATTGCTTTGGGTGCTTGAGCGTGACAGGGTCAAGTCAGACTAGGGATGTGAATTTCGGTTTCTACTGAGGAACACCCACTGAGTATCCTGACTATTGGCTTTTGGGTTAATTTCTGAATCTTAGATCTGAAGAAAGAACTGGCAAAAGCTTCAGAGAAATAAGCTTATTTCAATAAATTCTTTTCATTATGGATACTACGGCGGTTTTCTTTTGGGAGGGAGAAAAAGGAGCAAGTTTAAAAATTTCCAAACAACCTAATAAAGAATGAAACAAAATACAGATGTCATATTGGCACCCACTATCCCTTCCTTCCCCAAAGATCCTTGCATTGCCAAAGCTGAGATGCGATGATGGTTTTTTGCGACAAGTGTTTGGACAAATCCTCATTCCAGTCCTGGTGTCCTTGCAAAGTCCTTCAGACCCAATATTACAGGGATCCTTGTGTCTGCCACTGATCTTGCCAGCCTGTGGACAACTTCCAACCACACATTTACAGCTTGGAGAAGCAGTTACCCAGGGTTAGTGCAGTGCTTTGTTGGTGGGGAGTTATTACCCAGCAGAGTACTTGATTCCTACGCAGGGTCTTGCAGCGTGCCCAAGATAACAACAGCTTACCTTCAAATAAAACTAGGTTTGAAAACTAGAAACTAGAATTGTTTTGATAGCTGAACAGAACTGAAGAGAGTGCAAAGCTTTCCCCCTTCATTCCTTCTTGCCACGTAGTACAGCTGTCTTTAGCTGTCCTTCCGGATACCCAGCCCTGGGTGCCTGACTTCCTATGCCAGGGTGCTCTGCACCTGCCTTTCTGCAGGGAGTCCAGCCATCCTTTCTACAGCATCCCCACACAGCTACCTGAAGTCTGATAGACTGGGGAGTGAATATTCTTTACTCTGCACACTACTGGTTCAAGGACGACAGCAGATTTTGCAAATGATCCTTTCATCCCTCATAGAAAGCTCTGGGTCTGGGCTTCAGATTTCAGCAGGTTTATTTCCCAAACGGGCCTTTCCCCATAGGTAGCACTAAGAAAGCAGTAGGTTGATGGAAGACGCAAAAGAGCCATTTAACTCCCTGCCAGCTTAGTATAATGGTCTGCACCAGTATGCTGTCTTGAGGAAAAAAAAAGAAAACAGGGGGAGGAAATCTCAGGCAATCTGGTTTGTTTTCATTTAGAGGGAGAAATGGAGACATTTTGAGAGATTAAGTGGTATGCCTAAGGCTGGGCAGGGGGTCTGACCAGGGCTCAGACCTGAATTTACTTTTGCCTGGCTGTGTAACTTGAGCTCAAGACTTTTTCTAACCTTTGAATAAAATGTTTAAAGCCAAACAGTTACAGTTCTTTCTGGCATGGCTTCTTTCACATCATCATAGTAAATCCAAGGATATTAGAAAGTTTAAGAATAAACCTAGGTCACAATATCCTGCATTTTCCTGAAGTCTCCTAGTGAATTTGAGAACCTAATTTCTTTCTTTTTTACCATGGTAAATGTAGCACCTGCAGTGGGTTGATTCCTTTGCAAATGCCAAATCTAATGTTTCAAAGAAAGCTCGAGATGAAATGAAAAAGGAGAGCAGAAGGGTATATAGCTGTCATTAGCCTTAAGATTGTTTATGAAAACCCGAGATGACCTACAGCTTTAAATGACATTGATTGGCGTACTTTAACTTTGTGCTAATGGACTAATGACTTGCAAAGCTCTGAACATTCAAAGGGAAAAAAGAAAGAAGACTAGCATCTGTGAAAGATGTTGACTGCAATCTGTGGTATTCAGCTGACTTTTCCAATAAGTGTGAAATATGCAGGACACTGCATAGAATTGTAGTCGTTGCTATTCAAAAGGGAATAAAAAAATATCCCTCAAATAACAAAGTCTTTTGTCTTTAGTGCAAGGAATACAACACCTTGGAATCAGTGCTTTCAGTTGTAGCCTCTTGACAGTAGAGGCAAACCTTGGTACAGTTAAGCAGCACGTAGTGTCTGAACAGTCCTTCTAAATCTTCAGTCTAAAGGAAAGAGTACTGAGGGGATAAAGGTAAAATAATTCCTCCTCTTGCTGCAGAACACATACCAGCTAGCTTTGATTCTTGTTTTTCCCCCTTAACTCAGTCAGATGTTTGGGATAAAAGGGAGGGTAGGATTTGCCTTAAATTTTCAGTGTAGTGCTGACTGTTTGTTCTTCTCGTTTTATTATCCTGAGTAAAATCTGCCACTATGGGAATCCTTTTGAGACATGAAATACTGCTGAAAGGTCACTGTTTAGAGCACAGCCAATATAGCATGAGACACTGCTAATCTGTCGGTTCAGTGATGAATATGTTGACAAGCAGCTGAATTTTAATAATTAATTATGATAAAACTAAGGCGAGTTAATAATTTAGAGTCTGATAATGGAGAGTGGTGTGACTCCTTGAGTAGGCAATTTCTGTTAAGTTTCACCTCTGTTAATTTTAACCAAAAGGAGCACTGTCACTTTTAATTATCAACGAGCAGCTCTTGGAGCTGTATGGCTGGCACAGAGGAGGTCAGCTCCAGTAAATGTTAACAGCTCAAAGAGAAAATCTGGGGAGCACATTTAAAGTCAGTCTAAAACTACCCAATGCTAGTCTCAAGCTTTATGTTTGGCTTACCATAGTGGTGCGTTACTGAATGAACAAGTGGTAAAAAGGTGAACGGATAGAAAGTAGGTGTTTGTCATCCCAAGTATCTCAATCATGAAAAGTCAGTATGAAGCCCTGACCTTACCAGTGATGGTAGCAGAATTATCATCATCTCTAATGGAACCAGAGTTTACCTGTTTGTGTGCATGTTTTCACTAAAATGGTCTCATGATGTGTTCCTCCAATTTTCTCCTCTGAAACCATTTTGGATTCCTAAAAGTGTGACATGTAGGTGCTCATGCATTTGAATTCAAAAAGCCTGAGTGAATTCAAGCAGGTTGCTCCTCCAAAGACTTCGTATTTTTGAATTTAGATAGCCCATTTCAACAGAAAGAGGTAAAAAACCCTATGAGATATTTCACCAAGTTCTGCAAAAGTCAGTTGCATATCTCTCATAAGTAGGGTATGAAAGGACCTAAATGATGTTCTGGTGGAGGGATGCATGTGTATATAGAGGGGAGGGTGCATACACTCTGCCCCTGCAGCCCTACTCCATTCTGCCCCAGCAGCCGCAATGGGAAGACTGCAGTGCTGCCAGTGGTGAGACCCCACTGGGACCAGAGAAGGAGGTCTAAGAGATGTAAAGCAGGAATTTAAACGAAACTAGGCTTCAGCATTTCTGCTGCTGAGGGAATAACTTCTGGTTTTATATCATAGCTGACAAATGCATCATGCTTTCTGAGGGATGACTGTGCCAGTGTAGGGCACTGCAGCGTACGCTCCACTGTAAGATTGCCAGCGTGGCATTAGGTGTTGCCATGCTTGAGCATTGACTTTTGTTTCCTGCTACTTACGGTAGGAAATTCCTGGAATACTGGGGCTACTGAGGTACCTATTCAGTTATCAGAAGCATTTGGCAGGTTTCTAAGAGCCGCCACTGTAGCCGAAATGTTATTTTAGTAATTTTACAAAGCTCTTTGATAAATAGAGGTTGACATTTCTAAGGAACCCTGTTCTCTTCACCCTTGTGGCAGTCAGAGTTGGCCAGTGGAGAGGAAACACCTCACATGGTGTGGCTCAGGTTACACAAATCGGATGATTTAACAGACTTTTCAGTGTTCGCTGTTTAAATAGCTGCTTTTGTTCAAGGCTTGGCCAAGTTTTCAGAGGGCTGCCGTTCTCCACTTAAATGTCTTGTTTGCACAAGTTGTCTGTTCATGTTTAAAGATGCATTGGACTGGTTTTAAAAGAAGATAGAATAAAGCAGGGCACTAAGTAGTTAAATTATATGGTGTGTAGTATTCAGAGTTATTTTACTTGGCCTCAGCACTGTATCAATGGCAAAAAAATTAACACCAAAAAAATGCATGCAAAGAATGGCTGCTTCTGAGAAGCACACCAAGCAGTACGGGCTTACCACTCTCACATCTCCAAGTGTGTGATCTTGTCTGTGTTAGTTGTTTGTTTTGGCTGGGCTCCAAGGGATTTGTACTACAGGCTGTTTTGTCACTGCAGTTGACATAACTCACAGTTTTTCTCTTTGGTTTTTCACTAGAGATGATCGTATTTGTTGCACTGCACAGAGTAACTTTATTTCACTGTTTGTAGTTTCTTGTCATGTTGTGTTGATGTGTGATGAAGGCATGTCCTGTCATGATTTTGTCATTATATGACAGGACACCTTCCTCATAAATTAACACAGTTTGATTAAGTTGCAGCATTGGGTCAAGTTGCTTCATTGCAAAAGTTTAAGGAGTCCTGGAGACCCAAGCTATTTCAGAACACAAAAAAAGCTTTAGGCTAAGCTTGTGGGATGTGATACTTTCTGCATAAAATTAGGACTGTATCGTGAACTTCTTTATAGACAAACTTTGTATCATATCCCAGCCTAAGACTGTTATTAAAAATGTTCCTCAGTTGGCCAGCAAGCACAGGTGATGAAATAAGTGTGTTTTAGTATCCACTCCTCTACAGTCAAAATTCACATATATCTGCACCTGCCAGTTTCTAGTCGACTTGAATGAAGGGGTCCCCAAATGTCTGTCCTTACTCTCTAAATCCATTACATGACAGCATGATGTACTGTAGTAGATGTATAGATGTTTGAAAGAATGACAGCATCCAGTGCACCATGTATCCATAAGGACCTATGATCCATAAATCATTACATTTATGTGTAGCAGTCTGCTGCATAAAGTATGGCACTTAAGGTATGAACAGAGAATGTTACCTGGCAAGAAAAATGGAGCTATGCCTATTTTATAGTAAATCATAATTAATTGGCCATGTCCTCAATAAAATGTGCCAACATCTCTGAAGCCGTATGTGAACCGCATGCAATTATAGACAAATGTCTGCATGAAAGGGTCGGGCATGTTTCACATGCCCTGAGAAGCCCAGTTACTTAGCACCAGACTTGAAAGCTAAGTCTATATCTCAGGGGTCACCAAATTGAACACCCTTATGTTAATGGTATCACCTACTGACTTGATTTATTTGTTGAGGTAATTGCATATGTTATTACTCAATTACTGTGGAACTTTCATTATAATTCACTCATATATAAATTCCAGGCTAAATTATACTTTGTATCAGATATTTCTGTTTGTTATATCTACAGAAAGGAATAGTTGAATCGTACTTTTAGATATGATGATTTGTATCAGTGGGCATCAGCTTCATTTCTGTGGGCTGGAGAAAGAGTAATACTTGATTTTTTTTCTTAAAAATACATGCTTTTTGATTTAGATGCCATAGATATGTATAGGAGGTTTCTGAGAAGCTTGTCACTTTTTCAAGTGTTGAGTATTTGTATAGGTGACAAAAATGAGCTGAAAGTATAAAATTACCATCACCACCTCCCCACAAGTTTTCCTTCTTGCCAGTCATTTGTCACTTTACAGCATATAAAACTCTGGAACTTTTTTTAATCCAGCTTTGTACTTACTACAAAACATCAGTAACTACTTCTATCTTCAATATAATCTGTGGACTAAAAGACAAATCAAGTCCAGCTTGTTCATGATTTATTGTTAAAGAGTTACTTATTAGGTTCTGTCAGGCCTGCAGAAAGCGCTTGCACTAAAGTTGAAACTATCCCTACCTCACAAATAGTTTTTGTGAAGTCATTAAACCAGTAGATGTAGAAAGTGAGCTCTCTCCTACAAGCTCACGTAGTTGTTGAATGGCTGAAATTGCATCTTGCATTTTGCTTTTACTGCATTTTAAACAATGGGCATCACATTTATTCCTTCCCTAAACAAATGGTGCCATGAAGTAAGCTGTTCTACGTGACTTAAGTAATGGGAGAGTTTAGTGTTTTGAGGCTGACAAGCTTGCATTAGGATTGAGATGAATTGCAGCCATTCAGCATATATGATAAGGTTACCTCTTTGTCCGCTACACTGATATGCTGCTCAGGGGTGATGCTCAGTGATGCACTGCAACCTCATCCCTTGGGCACCCTGTGACACATTAACATCTTCCTCTATCTAAGGTAGAAACCCACCTTCATCTGCTTGTCAAAGGATTGATGAAAGAAAAAGAAGGGGCTCAAGCCTGTGAAGAGCTAAGCATACCCCAAAATCTTGCACTTCCTCAATAATTAAGACACCCAGGTTTGTCCATTCTGTATTAGGTATGACAGCATGGGGAATTTTGAGAGCTCATTTCTGGTTTGCCTGTTTCTGTCTACTAGCTGATGCTTAGTTTTTTGTTTGGTTGGTCTGTGGCAGCCATAAGGCTGGTGACACTGTATCAGTAAAAAGTAAAACCTGTTATATGTATCAGATAAAGAAAATATCAGTCAGTTCCTTATGGGGATTTATCCGTCTTAAGTTGCTTTCATATAACTGATGTTGTGTGCTGAGCTAAGGAGAAAAGAAGCCAAGGTGACGCCAAGGTGACAGTACCTCTGGCCATTTTAAGACCTTTCGTAGAGAACTTAGTGCTCCTTTTACAGTTGTTGGGAGTAATCTACTTGGGCTGATCACAAGAGAACAGTGAGGTAAAGACCATGAAACTAGCAGTGAAATAAAGTCAGGGGTTTCCTCCTGAGGGTTCAGACCTGTTGTGATGTAGCTGCCCTTAGCTCACTTCTGGTCATGGTTTGCCTCTGAAATTGCACTTTCTGTAGGCTAAAGATTTATTCCCAGTGTTTTGGTTTTAAGAGAAATAAATACGCCTGTGCTTTCGTTTGCCTTTATTTTGCAAAGGTTTTTTAGTTTTGACTTTTTAAAAAAGTGGCAGGGTGGAAAACATTTCTGTATGCTGCAGCATGGAAAATTAGAAATGTAGAATTTGGTACTGGTGAATTACTATAATTTGCTGTTTATACTGGAATATCCAGTGTGCTGTAGGACAGATACCAGGAAGGCATGATTCCTCCGCTGCTGAGCTCTCCAACTTAGTATAGGCACAGAGAATATGGCACAGGCCAGAGCAGATAAAGAGTGTTAAAATGGGAGTCAACTCTGCACGCTGTAATATGACACAATTGTTTCTTAAGGGTATTTCATGGGTAATGAAGCTAAACAGTTTAGTTTCATTATCCAAGCTGAGATAAAAGCACGGGGAATAGATTTCAATACATCATCTAAGCCTCCATGTGATTTAAGTCTCCAGTCAAGTCACGGTCTGTTCCACACAACACTATGTAGGAGTTGGACTTTTAGACACAATTAAAACTTCAGTTCCCAACAGTACATGAAGTCTAAATTTTTGTAAAGGATTGAGTGGTAGCACAAATAAAGATGTTCCACCAAGTAGTGTGGGATCACTGCAGGCCATCTCATCTTTGGCATGTCCCATGTTGCAGATAGAACAGAGTTTGGGCACTCTCACTGTCCTCAGAGCTTGGACAAGAGAGTAAGAAGCAATCTGGGGTAGCTGCTGAAGCTGCTGGCTAGTAGTACTGGCCAGTTGCATTCTGGATTCTTGACCTTGGTAGAAGGGTGGAAGCAAGAATATCTTCTGACCTACGGCATGGAGAAAGGCCCCATCCCTCTCAGGGTGTCCTGGAACCAGAGTAGGATATGGGGGGCATGTAAATGTAGGGTTGCAGAAATGACAACCAGTCTGATGTGTTCCCAAACTCAGGCACAGGCACAGATTGATGCTTTTGAGAGGGAAATTGATACTGAGGACATCTTAAGGAATGTTGACTTAACAGCATATCTTATACAGTATAAACTGCATGGCTTTAAAATTTTGGTTAGCTACAGTGATCTTAGAGCAATTGAAAATGAAAAAAAAAGAGCAGGTACAAAGCATAAGATGACCTAAAGAGGACAGAACCCTTGCTGGCCTCTGCCTACCTCTTTCTGGCAGGGCTCTGGTTGAGGGTTTGGTCTGTGGTGCTTATGTTGGTAATGTCCCTTTACACATCTTATGCTCTTCAACCTGAGTAACTCACTCCAAAGCATTTGTTTCCTCCTGTGTGGTGCATGCACAGAGTGAACAGGAAAGCTTCAGTGCACCATATCTGTTCCTGCAAGAAGTCAGTGGGGGAAACACTCACTGATATCCATGGAAGTAAGATTCAGCTTCACTTGCTTGATAGATTACATTACCCAGAAGGTAAAACTCCATTCCGAGTTCTTTGACAACCCTGTACTAATTACTGCTCATTGATCAGCACTGTGCTGTTCTTCAGGCGGTGAGTAGGAAGCAGAAAATGCTGTCAATGTGTAAGATCAAGAGATACTGGAGACATCGTAAGGCTATCTGTCTGGCTCATTTGCTCGCGTGCCCTCCTATGATCTCAAAAATCTGCTGTGACTCTGTACTCTCTGAAAAAGCCATAATAAGCAAAACAAACATGATGCTGGCGATGCAACATTAAGCAACTGATGATGTTAAGAAATGCACTAATTCTTATGTTTCAGCCGTCTGGTCTGCTTTAGCCCTCCTGAGCTCCTTTAATAGACGAATACTGTGTATTACACAATTAAGTGCTTTAGGATAAAAGTTTTCATTGCTGCATTCCCTAAAATTAATGTTTTGTGTTTTTTATTTCCCCTGCTCCACTCTTCTTCGTGTGTGTGTGTACGTACACAATGGATAGATATTTTGAAAGAGAATTTTGGTTTTCATCTCTCTTGGAAAAAATGTTTTCCCTGAAGATGCCCAGTTTTCCCTGATGTTGGGCTAGTGGCAGTGAGTTAATGAATTTTTGCTGCTTCCCATAAGAACTTTCACCCAGAGACACGTCAGTAATAGGATAGCTCTGAATGTAAGCGGAATATAAATTTTACGCAGTTGAAATGCCTGCTTTGATGGAATGGGGCAGAATTTTGAATGTCAGATATTCCAAACTGTTTTGAGACGACCGGATTCATTTGAAATACAGCTTCAGTGCAGAGAAACAGCCTGGGGGTGGATTGATCTTGTTTACCTACTGACACGTTCCTTCCACAGTTGTTTTTCTGTGCAGAAATTCGCTCATGCAGAACTTTATGCATTGGAGAGGCAGGTTCGCTTTAGACCTTTTGACTGATTTTCTTTAGAGTATCTGGTTTGCCAAAAGGAAGGAGGAAAAAAATAGAAATGTTGCACCATTCCTTAAGCTTTAAAAAGGAAGCTCAGGATTTATTTATGCCTTTGAAATGTTTCATTGACTCAGTCTTCCTGCGGTATCCTAGTGCAGTGTTGCATCACCTGGAAGAAATACTTGGTATTTTTCATTCAAGTGTTGGAGAGTTAACCAAGGGACCCAGGGCAAGAGGAAACATCTGTACTGGCATGCAGTGGTGCTCTTTCTCTGTTTGGTTTGTTATTTCCCACTTTCTGCTGAAAGCATGTCAAAACGGTGCTGCTGCGGGTCCCTAAATCGAAAAGCTATTCACTTCTTACCTCCCACCCTTAATCCACACACCCTGCTGGGGGCCTTGGGGTAAAAAGGAAGGGAATGCAAGTTTCCCTGTGACAGCATTGTTTATAATGATTTATTATTTCTATTACTGTAGTTCTTAGAGGCTGTATGTAAAGATCAGGCCTTAATTGCACAAGGTGCATTTCAAATGTGGTAGGAAATAAGGCATCATCCTGAGGACACTTGTTAATAAAACGTCTTCACTGACTGCAAGTCAAACAGATACGTGAGTTGGATACAGAGGAGAAAAGGTACAAGATAAAACAAAGGAGCAAGTTTGCCACACTGTAAATGTATGCAGAAACTAAAGAAAGCAAACTTAGATATTAGGAAGAAATTCTTTACTATGAGGGTGGTGAGGCAGTGGAGCAGGTTGCCCAGAGGAGCTGTGAATGCCCCATCTCTGGCAGTGCTCAAGGCCAAGTTGGATGGAGCTTTGAGCAGCCTGTTCTAGTGGAAGGTGTCCCTGCCCATGGCAGGGGTTTGGAACTGGATGAGCTTTAAGGTCCCTTCCAACCCAAACCATTCTATGATTCTATGATTCCTTGGGTCTCAGGCACTAAAATAAACCTTACTAGCCTCTGAAGAAGAGTCATGACAGAGCAGAGCAGCTGGACCTAGTGTTTACCACGAGGGTTAGCAAGCCTGGCTATAAACCACTGGGTAATGATGGCTCTGAAGAGTTACATTTGCTTTGGAATTTACTTTTGTAAATGCATTAAATACATTTTATGTATAAACAAGATCTGTTACTGCCTATATAAAAGTAAGTACTAAACAGTACTTCTGAGAATGATGGAGCGTATTCTGTATGCTACAGCAGGGCAGATCTTGTATTAGGACTGTAAGATCAGAGCTCAGTGAGTCATTCAATATTGGTTATTTCATAATCTTTGTCTTTGGTGAGCATAAAATAGGATTTTCTTGAATCAACTGATTTTATGACTTTTTTTCCTCCCTGCCACTCTGCTTCTGTCAGACCTACTCTTAGCATTTCCTGGGTCACTAAGCAGTGACCCAGATCCCAAACCAGAGGTGGTCTAGCTGGGGTGTGGAGGCACACTCAGCCTGGGGCAAGGAGGGACCAGTACTCTCTACTGCCTCCTGTGATCATTCACTCACCATCCTGCCTTGTCTTCCATCCTTCTTCTGCAGCTGGCGACCTTGCAGAAGCTTGTGATGTCCCTGCAGCTGGCCTCTGGGCAATGGAGCCTGGAGATGCAGGAACAAAAGTGGAAGGAAGAGTTAGGAAAGACAAAAGGCTTTTTTTTTTTTTTATAGAGTTTTTTTCTGTTTGTTCCTTCTGGAAACACTGGGGCATGAGTTATGTTTAAAGGTAGCGCAGATACAGCTGTTGCCTTCAGCAAGAGCACGCTGAAAAGTAAACTTGCTGGAATTACACTTTTGCTTATTGCTCCCATGAAGCAGCAGCCTTGTGAACCTGGTGATAAATCATGGTCCAAAGCCCACAGCGATGATGAGGTGAAGTATGGAAAAAACCTGCAAAGGAGAAAGTGAAGACAATGGAGGAGGCATTGATTTAATTTTGATAGCAGCTAAACAAAGTGGGCTGACAAAAACCATTAATGCCCCTTTCAGCTGCCTCCACAGGTCAGCTGCCAAACAAGAGAGGAAGTGGCGGAGTGAGTTATGTGCAGCTGTAAGACTGATGACTTCTTATGCTTGATGGAGCCAGTCACTTGCTAGTGGATGTCCTAGTATATCAGGAGGAGGCCTGGGCTTTTGCTTTCTGGCAGGGGGTCCTGAAGGGGAGGCAATGGAAGAGTGTTGCTTGCAGTAGGCTGCCAACAGTTGGCTATGGGGAAAGCCTGAGCTCTGCTGTTGAACTGGATGCATGCCAGGATCACTTGGAAATGCCTTGTTCTTGTGCAGGGCATGGCAGTGGGGCACTGCCAGTCCCAGCATACAATGGGGTGTGCTGAAGTTAGTTTTGGCACAAGTTCTTAGCATAACAATGTCTCCTTGCTGGACTTTTTGTGGTGATGTTTAAAGTTTATAGATTTGTTGTGTGATCAGCCTTCGCTTTCCTACTGAATTGAATTCAGAGATGGTCGAGGTACTGCTGCTTGTGTTTAATAGCCCTAGGAAGTGTCAGGCTGTGGGAAACAGGTCCAGATTGTGGTGTCAGGGCATCGTGGGGCAATTCTTCTCAGGCAGTAGTGTTTGTGGCAAGTTTATTTGTTAACCTTCCCTCTTCTGGTTTTTCTCTGTTCCTCCCCACTCCCAGGATCAACATATTCATGCCTGGTGAGCCTATGTGCATTTACACTCTTGCTTTAAGACCATATCTGATCTTGTTCTTTCTCAAAATACTTTCCATGTTGTCCATAATTAGAGACATCATTTCTGTCACTGTTAATCTGTAAACATTTTTGCCAGATCAATAAGATACTGGTTAGAAATCACTAGGCCATTCTGCACAAACTCAAGTTGTTTCAATAACGAAGAAAGAGCGAGCAAATTGAACATTTTATTATTGATAGTGGCCAGCCAAGATGACTAAAACAGGATGCTGGCTACAGTGGGGGGGGTTTCTTCTGTTTTAATGTTTCTGTGGCTGGCAACTTGAAAAATGCAATTGAGTTTTGCAGTAATCAACAGACATGACATTTAGTTGTAATGCAGTAAGGTAGCTTAGCTAGTGTTAAAGTGGTGCTCAGCTGATAGGCTAAAGAAGTCGAAGGAATGGTTTTCCTGTTAATTTTAACATCACATTCTTTCACTGGATGTTTTCGCTTTATGCGCCATGGGAAACTGTTGGCACTTTCTTCTGTAGGAATGACAGAATATCTTAAAATACTGCAGATTTTGACAGCAAGTCAGAGTTTGCTAGTTTACTGAAGTGATGGCCAGTGGCCATAGACCCAAATTCAAGACACCCAGTACCCTAATGTAAATTGAACACTAAAAACTCTGCTCTCCTTTTAAATGCCTAGTTTATTTCTATTGCATGTGCAAAAAGCTAACCTGCTCAAGGTCACCTGGAAAATTTTGGTCTCCAAATGTCTGATGCAGAAGTCTGTGAATTACTAATATGGGCAAATTAAGTGAGATTGCTGAGCGTTTTCTTACATATGTTACCAAATAACCTGAGTAATGGCTTGTGTCTGATTTATGCGCCCTTCCTTGGCAGCAAAGTTGACTTACAGGGTTTTTCTGTGTTCTCCATCCTTTCTTTGCTCACTGTTACCCACTTCACCAGATTCTTCCCTCTTGCCTGTGCCCACACTAGTGTTTGTGGGGCAGTGCTGTAACCTTATTGACGTGATCTGAGTTGAGAAAGAAAGACTTAGAAGAGATTCAGAGTTGTTGGGTTTGTTGTTTTTTTTTAACCCGTATCACTTCCCCATAGCAGTTTGTAATAACACATTGAATATAACCTGTGTAGCTGGGCAAACAGTTTGTTGTTTTCCCATCTGATCTCCCTCTTTTTGATAGCTCCTCTAACCTACCACTGGCCACATTATTCTCCTTTCAGTATCCATCACCTTCCTTAAGAGTCTGATATGCAAACAGCTTCTGCATGTGTACAAAATTGCTGGCTTTCAGGACTTTTATTTCCATTACTTGCATCAGGACAACGTTAATGAGGTATGAAATCATGCTGGCCATGCGACATTTTCCAAGCAAATTCTCCTTCAGAATAATCAGGCATCTGGGCCTGATGGAGCAGGGGAAGTTGCATGGCGCAAGGAGGGCCTTGGAGAGCCATATGTTTGAAGGCTGGTGGTGACATTTCTGCTTTTCTTCCTTATATGGTTCATTACTACAGTTTGTTTTCTTAATTGCTCTCTGTTGCTGAGCCTCTGTGGGCTGTAAAGTATGTAAAACAATATGTATGATTCAAGAAAAAGCTAGAGTTTCACTGTCTTACTATATGTACCAATATGTGGAATGCTGTAAATTATGTATTTAAGAAACTCACTGTCTGTTGAACTGAATCCTAAACTAGTCATAACTTAAATCCTTTGTTCTTACTATAATTTAATATGTTATAGCAGCAGATTTGCTGTGTAGCAGTGCAGTGCCTAGGGAACTCACACAAGGTGAAGGCTCACTTGGCTGAACTGCTGCACACACCGTAGCCATTCCATCAGAAAGGGGCTTGCTTTGTCTGAGCAGGCAAAAAGTTCGGAGAGAAGGGGGTATTTTCATCCTTATTCCACAGGGAAGGTGGACTGAAAAATTAGCAGAGTTTCCTGTAATCTCCCAGGGTCTTCACGAATGTGCTGGCGATTGAATCTCCCGAGTCCTGGTACATCATCAGAAATTCTGAACTAATCGATAACACATTTATTTGCCATCCCATAATTGCAGCAGTATTTTGTTGTTAAATACCCTGCAGTGCCATTAAAAACCAGGTTATTTAAGAATTTTAACCAACGCAGGCACTTGAGGCATTTTTAAAGGAAATAGTGTGTGAGCCGTTCAATATAACTGCAATAAAGCAAAATACTTGATTATCCAGCCATGCAAACCTGAAATCCTTCTTGAATTAATCTGGAGAAAGCCTCCCAGTGTCACACCCCCATGGCACGTCCTCTTTACTACTGTGCATAGCTCTGTAACGTGGATGCAAAATGGAACACAAGATTAAAAAGGGAGAAAAATAGACCTAGGCTACCTTGATCTGAGGCCAAGAACAAGAACATGCCCCTGTTGCCTCTGACACCCTCAAGCAGGGTGGCATTACACAGAAAAGGAAATCCAGAATGGCGGATTGCAGCTTTGAAATTCCAAATTCAGCTTTAAAGAAAAAATTAAGCACGTCTAAGCAGGCTGTGGTCCACTGGAGTATTCACCTGCAGCCACATTTTCAAACAAAAGCTTTGAAGGAAGAGAATGCCACAGAGTGACCAACAAAGGGTCAGAAAGCTAATTTTCCACCTGCCTTTTGTTTCAAATGGTAGTAAACTGTGACTCCTGGTCCTAAAGGCAGAACACTGCAAGGGAGTGATTCTGTGGCTGGAAACGATGTGTTAACGCACTTGAGGCAAAGCCAAAAAAGTTGCCCCCTACCCCCAGGTCTTTACATGGGAAAAATCAGATTAAAAAGTGGTACTGTATCAAGATCCAAAGAACTGAATGTGACAAGCAAGCTAGGGCAAAGGAAGATGGTTAAGATTTAGCAAACAAAGGAAATGTCTATAGATAGTTTTCCAAATCCCAGCTGTTTGTTAGAAAAAAAAAAATCATGAATTAAGCTGACATATGGATAACACAGCATAGTTTCTGATTTCTGGATGGGAATGATGCTTTTGATTGGGTTTTCAGTACATGTGCTTGCTGTTAGAATTGGGTTTGGATAAACCTGCTGGGAAGTTTGCTTTTAATGCATCGTTTTAGCAACCTTCTTGTTTTCTAACATTCTGGTAAGATTGCTATTTAAAGGCTGTGAAAACACTCAAGTAATTTTATTTACAATTTTGAATTAACATTTTGGGGAACTCTTCTTTTTTATTTGCTCTTTTTCCCATTTGGTTATCAATATGCTGGAGATAAGAAGACAAATACTGTTCATCTCCTATTGATTTTGGACTAAGTGAGCAATCAGCCTCTGTAACTCTACTCCTCTGCATGCTCAAATAACATCTGTAAAAGCAGAGATGCAGTAACAGATGGGAAGACCAGATACAGAGACACTGCTTTTGCAAGGGTAGCATTTAATAGAAACAGGAAAAATGAAGTGAGTACAGCAATTAGTTTGGGAAGACTACCTGAGTTATTTGCACTCTTGAAGGTGATAGTAACTGAAAACATAAACCAGTGGGGAATTCCTCTACATCAAGAACTTGACCGGAGTTTATGAAGCAATTAGTGCAAACATACTACAGCATTACAGAGAACGAGCATTTTTTCTTTTCTTAATTTTGCAACAATAGAAGAGGCCAAATACCATTATATATTACATAAATGAGATAGATTGCTACTTTTAATGGAGCCTCTGTGCTCTGCACTGCACTGTATGCAGATTTGCTAGTTAATAAGCCCGAACGGTGTTTCTGTTCATGGAAAATGAATCTGAAACGTTTGTCAGATTATCCGTTTGGCATGCCTGACTGGTGTCTGGAGTGGCACTTTGCTAATGTGCTATTACTCAGTGTCATTAACCCGCAGAAGTGATTGAAAGGTGAATTTATATTTGCATCATGCTGCTGAGAACAGGCGGTGCTTGGGATTAATCTGGTGCCCTCTGAAACGGTGCTGTACAGGATAAAACGAATGACGCATCTGAGAAAGCACGTCCCTAACTCTTGGTAGCTTTTTTCGTTAGAGGGGTGTCCTGTTGTGGTTGTGGTAAAATGCTGTCACAAAGTTGCTTGTGTGAATGTTTGTTTGTTAGCTGTCAGTTCAACAACATTAGAAATCCAAAGTTTTTATGATTCCTGTTAAAACCTTACTATTGCTTTACTCATCAGCATTCAAACCACATCAAATATTTTGTCAGCTGCATTATATATGCTTTGCAATGCTGCATTTTTCAAACGGGGGAGATTGGTGTGAGAAATGCAGAGCTGATGTTTTTTTTTCTTATTGATCAAGAAAGTGTATGTGTTTGTGTGCAAGTAGATTACTTACTACAGCATGCTTCCTTCTCCACTGAAAGCGAGTTAAGTCTTGTTTTCTTTCCTGAAGTGGAACCATCACTGTTTGTTCTGGGTTAAATAACTGGTTGGAGACTGCTTAATACTTCACATCTCATGATATTTGTACAAACAGTATTGACTGCAAACATTTTAAGGGAAGTTCACCAAGTAAAAGCCACAGTCTTCTAATTTAGGTGGAGTTTGGAGATGAAATGGAGTCTGCTACAACCTATTCAGGTGTGGAAGGAGAGAACAAACCCACAAAGCAAAATGGTTTCTTACTTACTGAAAATGTACAAAGGTGGGGAGGGAAAAGAGGAGACCGGGGTTATTTTACATCTCTCCTGGTCTGACCTCTTCCTGTTTGGTTTTACATCAAAGTTTAAAGCTTGAAGTAATTACTCTTCGGGGGTTTTTTTGATGTCTTTGGTGTTGTTTTTGTTTTTTTTTTTTTTTTGTAGTTTTGAAATACTGGCATATTTGTCGGTTTAAAAAGGCAAAAAAATGCCTTAGCTCTTTGGCATGTGCTTCACAAAGGACAGAGGAGTGTGACATACCGTGATAATCTCCCTTTGACACACCCCAGTGTTGGAAACGTTTTAAAAACCTAGTGAATGGGGATTTTTATTCCCTACATTAGTGTCTCAGGGTTCCCACTCAGTCTGCAGCCAAGAAGCCCACTGCGAGAGCTTTACCCCCATTACCACGCAGTGCGAGCTGGTGCCCAAAAAACTGAGAAAATAATTACATGAAAAAAAAAAAGGTTTAAGTGAAGACTCTGACATTAACAAATCACTCCAAAGCCAAGTGCAGGGCTTGTCTTAAATGAGAGGTGTCGTGGTAATAAATGACTTCTGAAAATCATGGTGACAGGCTCGTGTATCCGGGATTGGAGTGTGGAGAAGCGCCTGCTGGTGCTGCTTTATGCACTGCTTTGAGACATTGCTTGTCCCACATCTCTTTATAAAGATGTCCCTTCTTATCCCTTTTCCTTGTAGTAAGGATTAGTTCTGTCTTCATTTATGAAGTGCAGCTCTTTTTCAGGGTCTTGGAAAATAATGGACTTGCTGTTCTTCTCAATTAGTGCTTTATTTTGTTAAATCAGATAGAGATCAGTTTTCTGTCGTCATTCCTTAATAACAATAAATGCACTGATGAGCCTAATTGTTATAGTCATTAAGCCTCAAACCCAGGAGCAGTCACCCCTACATTTTATTGCTCAAAAAAAGGATAAATGCAGAGCAACCTTGAATGCCTTTCCAGGCGTTGATTAGCTGCGTAGCCTAAGTACTGGGATTCTTCTGTGTGTTATTTTTACTGTTATTGGATGGTAAAACAAAGAAAAGAAATCCCAAGGAGTTCATCTACATTGACATGATAGATTACAAGAGCTTCTCCAGGGCATTTGTTCATCATGTATAGATAAATTCAATCTCTCTCTCCTTTTTCTGTAATGGAAAGATTGCTACAATATGGGAGTTAATTAGCAGAGCTGTTCATGAAAAGTGTGGGGGGTGATAGGCATGGATAGACGGGTGATGGATTGATGGATGAATAGAAGATGCCGGGACGATTTTAAGTTTAGAAAAAGAAATCCAAGTGTACAGGGAATTGCAAAATTTGGAGTTTGTCCGTATTTATAAAAAACGAAATTGGTACTTGCTGTCAGCCCTGCAAAAGCATTTTAAAGCAGAGATATCTTTTAATTTTTGTGTGTGCACATGTGGTTTTGTTAACTGAAAAGCACTGTCTGGACACCATGTAATTTCCACTCAGTAACAAGCAAGCACCTTCATGTCACCCAATGGAAGCAGGTCTGGCAGCAGAGAAAAATAAAGGAGAAATAATTATGAAGTTTCAGAAATTGTTAAGGAGAGCCTGGAGCAATGGTGTAGCCTGTTAGTCGAATTGTGATGTTGATGAAGGAAATATACATGGTAATATATTTGAGAACTAAGAGAAGGCAATGCTATTAATTTTGCCCTTTTTGTTTGTGTGTTTTTCCCTCAAAGAGAAAACTGAGTCATACTTCAGGGGTATTTATTATTTTCTATATTACTTAATTTAGAAAAAAGTTACTGCAGCAAATGCATTCAGTTTTTTGCATTTCACTCGAACCGGGGTAAGGCAGTGACCTTCTCCTATTTCCACTTTAATGACTAATACCGATATAGATCTGAACTGATTGAGGCTTTTTCTGTGTCTGATGGCTTTCCACTCCTAGTTTGCACTCACTGAGGAAACGCTGTGGACCCGCACAGCACTCTGCTGCTTGGATTTCCATTCCTCTGTTCTGATGTTTATTTATTTCTTTTGTTTTTTAAATAAAGCCATTGTTTCAATTCAATTACTTAAAACAAAATCAGGAAATGAGTAGCTGTTACAGTTAAGGGAAGAGATCATGAAAAAAATTATTCCCATTTTAACTTTATTAAATACATATATATATATTTCAAGAGATGGTTGAAGCCATTCCATTAGAATGTATACATATATATATAGGTTTAGCTTAATGTGTCTTTGGCTCAGAATAGTTTTTCATTACCAATACAAATGTTAAAAACATATAAAGAAGTCTTAAAAGCAGTACAATTATTTGTAAAGTCCATTAGCAGGATGTATATAGATAGCATTCCTTTGGGCTTTAAGAGGGAAAAAACATGAGGTTTGAAGTCAAAACGCAACCAAAATTCATTGCTAATGACCCTGTATACAGTGATGTATGTAAACATGTCAGGCAAAATACATTTTGGGATTGCACAGAAATACTTTGAAACTTGCTGTGAGATGAAATACATTTCCTACTTATATGTCCTACTGACCATGAGAGCAACATGTCTCCAGCCTCATTATTCGTTTAATGCAGAAAATAGCATGACTCTGTTCACATGCAAGTATTACTGCTTAGGAAGGGTCTTCAAGAGGAATGAGAACATTTATCCAGAATAAGAACCCATTTGTGCCATTTGCTCCTCCAGTGCCCTATATTTGGTTTTCTGGACTTATGGAGCTCTTCATGTCCTAGGCTGTGGTACACCTCACCCAGAAGCCCCATCTTTCCCCTGAGCGCGCCCTCTCTTGAAACAAACACCCCCTCGTGGCTTTCTGATGCTTCCCCGTTCTTGCTTCTTACAGCAAAGTCTTTCTTCGGGGGGCTGTGAGATGTTCCAAAATGTCTGTGAGACACCAAAATGTCTCCCTTATGTATCCTATGAAGGGATTTAGATCCCTTAGATCCCATTTTCTAAACCTTCCTTCAAGAACACAATATGGTCACAAATGTACAGCACTGCTACATGGTCTAGTGTGAAGGTGTCCCTGCCCGTGGCAAGGGGGTTGGAACTAGATGATCTTAAGGTCCTTTCCAACCCTAACTATTCATGATTCTGTATACCAACTGTCATCAACAAATTGTGCCAAATCCTCTACATGCTTTCTATATACAATAGTAGTAGAGAATGCAAGAGTCCTTTCACTGGGATCTCACCACTGGTAGACTTTATTCAGGTTCATAGTGAGCACTTACATGTAGGCCATGTTCTCAAGCATTATTGGTTGAGATTCTTCTCAATAATGAAAGGGAAGATCATGAACCAGTTTTCAAGACAATAAGCTGGTGAAACCCATTTAGGGCAAATGTGTCACTATCACTTGGGAAAATAAAAATGGGGTGGGGACTCGTTCTTTGTCCACGTGAGAAACCACCCATTGCTCCTTCTGGAGTGCTCGAGGGGGCTCTGCGACTGCTGCATTTTAAATTTTTTATTGTTTTGTTAGCTTAACCTGCAGTTGACCCATACAGATTTCATTCAGAGTGATGCCACTTAGTAGTAATGCATTTTCTGACACCCTGTAGAAATTATGCTGCCGGCGTCACAGTCTGGACCATCAGCCCGGGCGGAGCTTCTGGCTGGCTCATCCCCTGCCAGGGAGCTTTGTACAAGGCTGCTCTTTTAATTATTTAACACCTTGCTTATGGCATCTCGTTTGAACTCTGGAACTTCTCAAGTCCACTTCCCAGGGGTTCAAGGGCAATTATTAACCCCTGCGATGCCAAAAATTCCGAGAAGCTGAAATCCTATAGGTGTGTGTGTGGCTGGCTGGCATGTGCGGGGCATTTGTTTGCTACATGACAGCTTTAAATGAATTTAGCCACTATCAACTTTAAGTCCCTCAGACACATCCGTGGGTGTCCCAGTGCAGGACCAGACTCCAAAGGGTTGGCTGTCACCACCCCATATGTCCCTTTGCATGCTTCTAGGCATGGGCATAGCCCTGTAAAGGCAAAGCTTCCTTTACCCTTCACATGGTCAGGATTGCACTCCCTATGTCTGGTGCCATCGTGTATTTGGAGTCCTGCATTGCCAGCAGAAAGAGGTACCCAGTCCAGTTATTTCCAGTGCTTGACAATATGTGGTACTGGTTTCTTGGTTTCTTCAAGTGCAGCTTGTAACAATGTCTAAGTAAAATACATCTGTTATAATGGCATGAAGGTTAACAAAACAGGCTCATTACCGCACTAATTACTGCTGGTATTCACTGCTCAGTGCCTTCTAAACATGATCCTTTAGGAAATCAAAAAGAAAACCATGTTTCTGCTGTGCCTCAGCCTTTGGAACAACTGAAGGAAGGCAGGATTCAGGTTTTCTTCTAGAAAGTGGGAGAAACGAGAATATGTTATCGCATGAAGTAGAAGTTACAAAAACCAACCAAATTCATTAACGTTTTAATTTGAACTTGAAGCTGCAGCTCAGGAAGGCATCAGGCAAGAGAACAGTAATGCCAAGAAAAGCTCAGTGACAAACAAGCAGGGCTCTTGTGGTGGCTTGTGCTTCTCTACAGCTGTGTGCAGGGAAGGAGAAGCCAGTGGGTGAGTGTTGCATTTCAGAAGGGCTTTGTGAAGCCATCCTGTGCCTCATACTCACTTTTCCCTTTCTCCTTGCAGGCCTTTGTTATTAAGGCAAGGTTTTGCTGGTAATAGCACAGCAAAGGTTCTGTAAGGTCTAAAGGGGAGTCAGGGGCTTGTGCATGGTGGATTACCTTCACAAAGGCCCTGCTCAAGCACAGGGGCTCTATAAGCTACTAGTGAAAGAAAAAGGCTTAGATATTTTAAAATGGAGCTGAGTATCTCAAGAGCAAACACGGGTAAAAGTGCTTGAATAAAAAGCCAGCCCTACATCTGTTTCCCCTGTATCTTGTAGCCCCATCTGTGCAGTGGAGAAACTTTCCTTTGTATTCATATGATCTGGATGCAGATGGCAGATACCTATAGTCCCGCTGCAGCCGTACATTGTGGTCTTTGCATTTTGCTCATTTTTCAAACCATGGCTTAAACTTTCTCCTAGGGTAGGCGCTACCTGCCAGGTGGTTGCTGCAAAGCACTCTTCCAAGCACATGGGGCTGATCCAGCCTTCATCTCTGCAGCTGCTCTGCCTGCCCTTCCGAGTGCAAGGGGAAGCTAAAGATGTAAATGGTATGGCACCGGCATGAATTTTATTCTAAATGGAGCTGTACCTCCCTTAGCATTGTAACTGTGGACTGTGAGTCAGAATAAAATGTGGCAAATCGTTATGCAAATGAGGAAGGGGAAAAGCCTTATTTCTTAAGTGCTAGATCTTGCAAATGGTTGTCTGCAGGCTGCCAGAGCACTACCCGCAAGTAGAGTTCTGCTAAACCAGGACAGGTTTTGTATTGGCTTGCAAGATTAGGACTGGCATATTTAGGGGAGGGAAAAAAAGTATGCCCATCATTTGTCTTTCATAAAGTTACAGTTTGGAAAGGTTTTTCTATAGACAGGTTACTGCTGTTTCAGAGCTAGCTGCCCACTCCAAGACACAGAATGATTGCAGTTCCTTTGTTAAAGGGATATTAACTTTTGGTGGATGTGAATTGAATCTAACCTATCTATTCACATTAGACAGATCATGCATTATCACTGATGATTATTGGAATTCTGCTTAAGCATTTGAAATTCAGACAGGATGCTATGAAAGTAAAATTGGGTAGGAAATGACTGCAGACAAGTGTGAAGCTGACGATCCTGTCTTCATCAAGAAGGGGAAAGGAAAACATTTTAAGCTTTGAAAAACAAGCTCAGTGGTCAGAAAGTATTCCTGGTGTTAATAATCTCGACATGCTTCTACTGTTTATATGAATGCTAAAACCCAGCATTTTTAATCTTTTTTTAATTATTAATGTATCCCTCATTCATTGATAGCATGATTATTTTTCAGCTATGGAGTCTGTATCATAAAATTCATTAGCCAGTTGATGGGGAATCAGTTGGGACAATAAAAATTAATAAAGCCGCCATTGGGCAGCTCTTTCTCCCATCCCCAAAAGACCAACAAAGGGGGAAAGGGAATCTAAAGTTACCCAACTCTTAAGTAATTTTTGTTGTTGGTTTTTAAGGTAGCATTTGCACTTTGGTGGCCAAAATCCCTCTGATCAGGTCTGCTGTGCCATCCTGTGGCACACAGGGTCAGCTGCCAGGAAAGCTTTGCACTTGTGATTTGTCACATACATGACTTGCTCCTCAGTCTTACTAATACTGTAGGACCAATTGCGGTTAAGTTTCAAATTAAGAGAAACCTTGAGGAAGAGCAAGAATTTCAACACTGATCAGCAGACCCTTACATTGCCTTTTTTTTTTTTTTTTTTTGCCTATTTTACACTGGGGTGGGGGAGAGGAGAAGGAAAGAAAGGTTATTTTCCACTTTTCAAATGGGAAAATGGGCCTGGAGCATCTACTAGAGTCCTCAGACATTGTATAGACAGACACATCTCTTTAATTCCATTTCATTCATGGTTTGCAGTAAAATGCAAACCTCTCCCAATCAGCCAGAATTTTATAGTGTTTATTCTTTGCATGAAATACTTAAAATGTAATTCTTCAGCTCACAGGACTGGTTTGGGAATATAATTATTAATATTTATTCATTTAATTTTCTTTCATTAAAACTAACAGCTAACATTTTAATTTTTAATACTGCTCCTGGTATACCTGGATCTAGAGGGAAAATAAGGATGCTCCTGGGAATCTTGTTAAATTTATAGCTGACCTACACAAGATGAATCATCAGTCTTCAGAGAAATTAGAGGTCCATCTTAGTACTCCTTTGTCTAAACGGTTTGCATCTGCGGGAGGAAAGTAGGGGATGTTTGAATACTTACTGGCTCAGTAACTATCTGCAGGCCATAGCTAAAAAGCTCAGTTGTAAGTGATAAATTTGATACCATATGTTGAAGAAGATAAAAGGGGTATAGTCAGGTCAGCTGGACTGCTGGTAGACGACTGGGGAAAAAGTGATGTCTGGATGAAAAGAGTCCAGATTTTTGCTCCAAACTGCCTTTCTGAGGATGAGTCAGCTCAAAAAAACCCACTCCCCCCTGAACATTTACATTGAAATACGAAGTCCTCTCTGGGTATCGAGTTCATTAAGCACTTCTTTATCTGAACTGCTTTTGCTAAGCTTTTTAGTGACTTGCTGACACCTGCAAATGTCCCACAGAGTCCCTAATGATTGGAGGAGGTTGTGCCGTCAGGAATAATGTGGGAAGCACAGACCAGACCTAGCCATGGACTGTCCTCTTGCAGTCAGTTGCTGTGGCCTGAGGCATCTCGCAGTGTGGCCCAGCTGCAAGGATGGGTGTTCAGAAATAGCTGTGCCTTTGGAGTAGTGCTTCCCAGTTGTGAGTCCCTTTGAAACCAGAAGTCCTGCACCTAATCTCTGAAGGCAGTGTGGCATCCCTCTGTTGACTATTTCTGTCTCATTTGAGGCAAGGAGGGGCTTCCACACACATAACCAATGAAAGGAGCTAGATGGCCAGTTAATCTTTACTTTGGTATGTCTGTGAAAATCATGTTGGTGGGGTTGGTTTTCTAAATTCTTCCTTTCTATGTCTTCAAAGTGTGTCAAGGTTGAGAGGCTCCTTTCAGGGTTGATTTTCTTTGTTTAACTTGTAGTTTCTAAGAAAAATCTAATGTGTTGAGTTTTGGGGTTTTTTTCCCACCTAAATAAATGACGTTGACAGAAAAGGATCAAATCTCACAAGTGACTTTGATCTGAGAAATCTGTAGCGAAATCTGAGGGATTAAAATTTACCTCTCTGAAATAAATGGAAAACAAAGCTGCAGTATAAATACATAAGAGGATCACCTTCTATATACTTAGGAGTATACATTCTAGTTGTATGAATGAACATGTGTGAATATGAGTCACATGTTTATTGACAACTTTATTCAGTGTTTCTGCAATGTAGCAAAGCTAAACAGAAATGGACACTGAATCGTTTCCTCACCTTAGAGCTTGTAGGAATAAGGGCCCTGGCCCTGCACTAAGTAGGAACAGCTACAGCATGCAGTCAGCCTGAGTGCTGTGGTGTCATGGGTTATCTGTATGAATATTAACCTTTATTCAGATCTCAAGTTTTCAGCTGTTCCTACAGTGTACCTTATAGAATGTTTTTGTACTTTAATTTGATCCCCTAGATGGTCTGTGGATGGTCTCGTGTGGATGCTCAGGGTCACACAGGTAGAGGTGAGGTGTCCCATCTGCTGCCCTTTGTGCCCCTCACAGATTACACTGTTACTGCGCCTCAGGCTGTGTCTGGGAGCTTCCATCTCCAGTGTTTCTCAGGGTTGGTACTGCACAGGAGCTGTAGCACTGCTGGTCTCAGACCTGCAGCAAGCATTCAGAGGATGGGGAGGTTCCTCTTAGTCACCAGGTGCAGGACGATTTGTGTAGCCTGCTCTCTGTGCAGTTGTGGAATTTGCTGGAGAGGAGAGAATCCAGCAGTGATGCTGAGCTTACAGCTCCATTTATGTTGCCTGGAAATGTAGCCTGCCTTAGGCAGACGGCAATATCAGGTTCTGCATGAAACAGTATTTAAATTACAGGCCATGAGAATGAGTATTCTGACCTTTCTGTAAACTTTTTGCTACTCACTCTTTTCATTTCTATTCTTTGTTCACCAGTGTTAAAAAAAAAAAAGGAAAAAGCCAGCAGAAGATCTGAGGCTGACATTTCCGAGTGAAACAGAGAGTACAAAATCCCAGTTTGACCCTGGCACTGCAGCTGCTGAAATATTAACGGCATTAAATGCAGGTGAATCAGAAATGTGTGCACAGGCCAAAGATTCCTCCAGGCGGTTTTCTTGGAGCTCGCCTGCTCCCTGTGTCGCTGCTGCCAGCGGGGAGTCTCCTCTGCTCGTCCAAATGAAGAGTGACAGGGGTGATGAGGACGGCAGTTATTGAAACAGCCCTTCTTTGATAGTGAAAGCTGTCTGTCTGATAAGATTTAACAGGCAGCATGGGTTGTTCGGGCAATGCAAAGCCACTGCCAGAAAGCATGTAGCCCAGCTAGGGCAAAAACACGTGTTCTCGTGCAGCGGCAGCTGCCGCTGCCACTGCCAAGCCCATGACCATGAAGGCTTGGTGACATGAGTGACTATGTTGAGGTGAATCAGGACCTCAGGCTGGGCTGCATTACCTCTCCAGTACCAAGCTTCACCTGTGATGTTCCTACATTTATTCTGTGCGTTAATGTTGTAGTACGGGCTCCCCCAGCACATGCTGTAGTAGTGAGGTAGGGGAGTTGTGTGGACACTCTTCCTGGGAATTGTTTTCTTTGCTAAATGATTACAGTTTGAAGCCTAGAAAAGGAAATACTTGATGAATAGAAAAAAACAGTGCTCTGAGCTGTCTTGTCCGGAACAGCAGAGAGGGTGGTGGTGCTGCACGGCTGTCAAGCACTAAGCTCCTATAGCAGTAAGATTTTGGTGGTGTTAGGAGGTGAAGTATTTGGAAGTGGGCACTCTTGTGGCTGCCAGAACCATTTGAATTGTTAATTTCTGTCAATGTCATGCCAGCTTTTTAACAGATCTGGTTAATGAGGTAAAGCAGTCATTCCAATATTGCCATGTTTATGGTACTGGAAAATGTGCCATGACATAAAGGGACTTTAAAAAAAGCCAAAATAAAAAGATATGTCTTTTAACTATTCCTGCCTTCCCCTTTATTTGAACAAAATAAAATGCTAAGGAGATTTAAATGATCATGTATGTGCCCAAGGCATGAGTTCCACTCCTTTCTTCTTTTAGGACATGAATAAAAACAATGAGTCTGTTTTCAGAGTCGGTTCCTTGTCAAGTTTGTTGCCTGTTTTTTCTTTTAACTTTCTGCTCTTTTCCTCCGTCATTCTTCCCTCCCCCAGCTGCCACCACACACCATCCTTGCTCACTCTCTTGCAAAGCTGCCGAGGAACTGTGAGCAAATTTAATGTCTGAATAACTGCTCGGTCTCTCAGTGACCTTGAAAAAATTACTTTGCGTCATTAAAAATTCATAGAAATGAAATTTTTGTGAGGAGACTGGCACATGCAGAATTAGTACTTGTTGAAATGCAGCTGGAGTAATCCAACCTCGTGAACTTTGGAAATTGTAATTCTCATGAGAGCTAATTGCGGCCACCTTACAACGTGGATCAAGTGTTGCTGTTTGACTTCCTAAAATAATATCATCCTATGCATGATATACCTGTAAGCACGTGCAGTAAGTGCAGGTAAAATTGATACATAGCTGCGCAGAGACAAGACTGTTAAAAGATTGTTAAATGCTGATACGATGATACATGCTCTAACAGAATGCAGTGCCTGAGTTAGGATAGTGAGATAGTAATGCTTTGCCACTGTTAATGGGCTGCATAGAGCTCTTGGCTGCATATCCACTCTGTATTGTTAATTAGCTGTGGTGCTGTCAACTTGAAGCCTGCATCAGATGTGACTTCTTGAATTCTAAGAATTAATCAGTCCAGAGGTTTTTTTCCCCTTGCACTGGTCATCCAAGCTGTAAAGCTTGGCTCTGCATTGTGGGATAAAGCGTGTTTGGGTGCTAACCGTGTTCCATGTTGTCTCACTTTCCTGTTATATGTGAAGAATATTTTGCTGGGGGAAAACATAATTAAATGATAACCAGAAAAGTACAGCATGTAGTAGCAAAGTGAGCCCTTGCTCCTTCAGCAGTTTGGCAGGGTGGAGGCTTCAACAGATGTCACTTTTTCAAAGTTCAGTAAAATGTGATGCTCATGGGGCCTGAGTAGGAGGGAAGCGTCCCCATGACCTGAGTACACCAGGTTGTTCAGCCCTGATACAGGTAGCTACTTAGGGGTTTCAAGTACTGACCGGCATCCTTGTGGTCTGGCTCTTAATTTTTTCAGTTTATTCCTTGAAGGCTGCTTGTTAAAAGTGAAAATCCCTGCAGTGTATTGGGTGTGATTCCAATTTCATTAATACCAATTGGAGACTTTACATCTACTTGCTGTATTTGAGATTTAGTTTTGTTGCATCCATGGGTAAAGAAAGAGTTACCTTTTATGCTTATGATCCATCAAGGCCAGGTTGGATAGAGTGGTGTGGTCTACTGAGAGGTGTCCCTGCCCATGGCAGGGGAACTGGAACTGGGTGATCTTAAGGTCGTTTCCAACCCAGACCATTCTATGATTTTGTAATACTGTTTTACACTGTCATAATTTAATGTTGACTTTTGGGGTGATTTACTGCAGAATTCACTGTGTGTCACTAAAAGTGTGGTGTCTCATGCTCTCAAGCAGAGCTTGGACAACACGAATGCTGCAGCCATCAGCTGCAATGTTTCATTGTGAATAGTTTTTGTTTTCCTGGCTCTGAGCCATGCCCATGAACTCAGTGGACATGCTTAACACCAGCTGCAGCTCTGTCACCACCCATGCTGAGGTCCATTTTGCTGTCACATCACAATGTGACAAAAAAAAGAAATAATTGCTCTCAGTAATGTTTGGTACCATGGCTGAACCGAAGCAGTGAGAGGCTCAGGTAGGATGTGTCCCAGAGTTTGGTTGCCCAGCATATTTTCAGCTAAAGTCAGTGAGGACACCAAAACACACAACGTTGGGGAGCAAGCTCACTCCTTTTCAATTTTGCTTTGCCTTTGTTACACAGTACCTTGTTTTTTTTGAACATATCCTGTTGTCTTCCCTAGAGTCTTGCTGCTGGATGCCATTAGCATATATCTGGGCCGCCCCTTGTGCAGAGCTGTCCCCAGGTGAAAGCCCTCGTGGTCAGAGATGGAAAGAGGCTGCAATTTACTGAGTCCATTATCACCTCTGGACGTGTAGAATGATAATGGAAGTGACAGAGGTGCAGCTGAAAATTGGCTCTTAATATTTTATGTGTTAAAGCTGAGGATTGGAAATCTCACACTGCTCTTCAGGGAAAATGAAGTGTGTGTGTGTCTCTCCCCCTCCTTTTTCCCCTCCCGACAAATTCAAACGTTGGGCAAAACAGCTCTCTTTTTACACATATGTGTGACAGAAACACTGTGTTTCCGTAGTGATATTTTAAAAGACGGTGGCATGAGATAGTACAAAGAACGACAAGTTATCCTGGATGATAGTATGGTGCCATCAGAATCTCTGCTGTGGTGAAACGGGGACATACATGTCAGGCTGCTACTTCCCTTCTCCCTTTAAGTTATGGACAAACCAAAATGTCTGCCCTGAAGCAGCATCTTCAAATTGCTTTCCTTCATATCTTATAGTCTGTAACCTGGGGAGTTTCATCCTCTGCTCTAATGCTTGCAAATTATGTTCTTTCATCAAGGCAGCTCCCTTCGCCCTCCTCTGCACATACACACCAAACTATTATTCAAGATTACTGTTCATCTATTCACGTGTAATGTGTCATGGATACGTAATTTTGAATAGTTCCTTCTTCTAAATGACTTATGCAAATGGCAAATTAGCTTCCTGGCCTCTCACCAAACTCTATCTGCAGACTTTCTGTGTTGTCTTGGTAGTGATTACAAGCAGTATTAGATAAAATTGGTTCTCGCAGCTTGGCTTTATTAATTTCTCGTGTTCTTACATCATTTAAAACACTTAGGACTGGCTGCTATCGTGATTCCCATTGACCCAGAGATTTCCTGAGTGTTTTGGAGGAGGTCTTGCCTTCTACTTAGCCTCTTTTGTGCAAATGCTGAGGCTAGGAGCAAAAGCACTCTGCTTAAGGATATTTCCATGCATACAAAAGGGATTCTGGCTTTCCTCGTGTGCTCTGCATTTTTGAATGCAGCAAAGCGTTCATATGTTCATACGTCTTTATCATTTCACTTGCAGGTGAGTCTTGCAGCAAGCAGACTAACAGGCCATATGTTGCAAGATGCAGGTACAGTTTCATGCCTCCAGTTGGCCTCTCATTCAACTTTGTATGAGGCTCCCTTACTCGGTATTGTGCATTGTGTCTGCTGTCCTGCCCACAAACTGCAATGTTTAAATATTAATGCAAGCCACCATTTTGAAGCTATTGTTACTGTAATGTGCTGTGAGTTGTGTAGATAATAGATTAGGCTCAGGTTTAGGGAGCCTAGGTGCTAGCTGTGGATCTGCAGAGACTTCTTCTGTTAGGTCCAGACATGCGATTTCTCCATGACTGGGTTCTTCATTTTTTAATGAGAAGTAAACACACTTTCTCAGTAGAGTTGTTGTGACATAACTGTGACTAATTTGGAGATTGCTCAGCTATGATGCCATTATGACAATGGAAACACTTAGGAAAAGTCAGTTATTACTCATCGCTTTACAAACTGGTAAAATAAAGCCTTGAAAGAACTTCAGCATCAACAAGGCTGAGGCATCGTAACTAGTCAATGTTTTTACAGCATGCTGAATTTATTTCTCAGGACGGAAAAGTGCTACCCACCCCCACATTGTTCCTACTTCCCTTCTCTGCAGAGACGTGCTGGGATGCAGGGAGCATCATTAGCTGTAGCTGGTTGCAACTGGGGTGCAAGAGATAGAAGTGCCAGTCTGAGGCATGGGGAAACTTGCCAGGATAATAACCATCTTCTCTTCAGCAGATACCGCTTGACTGTTGTTGGAGTTATGGAGGGTTTTTTAATTAAAAATCGTTATTATTGAAATGAGCAACCCTGCTTGCCATATGGGTGCAAATAAAATATCAAGTCCAACCTTTCCATACTATCTGTATTCTGTCTTTTTGTGTGTTCTGTTTTAAATAAAGAACCAGGGAATCACCCTATTAGGATTTAATTGACTTAGCACACAGAGAAAATCCTAACTAAGAATGAGGAGCAAATGTTCCCTCTAATCCCAACAGCATTTTATCTGAAATAGAAAAAAAACTACCCACATTCAGATTTTGTTATTTAATCACTGTGTTCATTCCCAATTTCTGTGTTTTATGCCAAGCCTACTCCAAATAGGCAGTGAGTTTTTCTAATAGAAAGCCCTTGTGCAGATGGTCAGAAGGATCGGTATATTTGCAGGACATTATGAGAAGTCAAAAAAAAACTAAAAGAAGATGCTCCAATAGCCTGAGCAAGGTGAGCAGAGGAGAATGGGATGGGAGTCAGAGTGAAACTGGGCAGCTGGAGTCCTAAATCCTTTTTCAGGGTATTGGAAAGTGTGGGCAAGGGGAGGAAAAAGAAATTGAGGAAGATTTTTCTCCATGTAGGTGCTTAAGTTGAGTAAATAATGAACTGCAATGTTAAATGTAGCTCCACCTCCTCAAACTTCAGGCTATGTGGATCTGGGTTTTGGATTTGTAGTAAGTCCTACTGAAAAACAAAAACATTCAGATGTTTTGTCCTTTGCAAAATATAGATTTGGGGAAGGAGATAATTTTTTTGTTGTTGTTTCAGTTTTTACATTTATTTTCCCCCTTTTCTTTTTCCAGTTGCTTTGAGAGCAACAAATGAAAAGGTATTATTTTGGTTAGGTCTTCATTACAGCTGCACAAAATGCAGAACTAACCTGGGCAACTTTGCAAGTCGGAAGTTTCTAAATGAGCATGAAACCATTTAATTTATTTTTGCTGGTTGAGATTAGGTTAATTGCCTAATGTGTGAGAGAGAGAGAAGTAAAACAAAAGCACTGATAAAGGGGTGGGGGCTTCTGTGCAGTGTGAGACCTAGCATCAAAAGACTGAAGTTATTCAGATTGGAATGACCTCAGGGAACTAATGGGTTCCCAAAGCGCCTAGAGCTTATGAAGTTTAGCATCCACAGTGTGTTGCTTCCTACCTGCTATATGTTATTTCTTGACTTTTTTTGTCCTTTTTTTTTTTTTTTATAGGAATATTTCAGTAAGTGAATTAGCAAAGAAAAAAGCATTCCTAGATGATTTAAATGACTGGTTTGTCTACGTTATTTTTCAAAGTAGCATATATCCCTAAATTCAAGATTGAGATACAGACTATTTTCATTTGCAGCAGGGTTATATAAGAAATCCATTTTCATAGCACATGATTTTGACAATATTTTGACA